>NC_061511.1:171988275-172134961 GCF_022539505.1 Lolium rigidum | reverse complement strand
CCTTGCACTTCGCAACGCCGCGTGTGACGGAGAGAGGAAGAGCATTGCGGGCGTCGCTCGGAGGGGTCTCGGCCAGCGCCGCTCTAGGCTCCCCCGGCTCTACGGTGTTGACAAGGCCCCGTGCCCGGCGGTGGGTTTTGGCGATCAACACATTTGAGCGCAAAACCACCGGCGGCACGTACTGTCCAACCTGCTTGTAGAGCCGGGGGGAAACTAGGGGCTGCGGCAAGCAAGGTCAATACGGTCCCTGCCAACGGCGATGCGTAGGCGCCACAATCGAAGAAGACGATAATTGCCTCGGGGTACAAACGTTAATGCAACCTCGGTCCGGCTCTCGGAGTTATCTGATAGTCGGCTCAAAGGCGATCCCCATGGTCCGTGCGGGGATATGCAGCTACTGGTGGTCCCTGCTTGATCAGATGGAAACTAATGAAAATCTGACGACAAGGTTTCACCATGTCAGTCATCCTACTCCGAGTTGGAAACGGGCACGCAGTATCATCATGGAAATTGATCCTAAGGAACTCCCGTAAAGACACCCCCTACGTGCCAGAATTCCCACAAGGCCAAACTAATGCCGGATGTCGTAATCCTTGAAAGAACATCGTAGCAGTTACCTGGACGTGAGGGGCGGCTAAGATGGGGTTGCACTACGTAAGCATGCTTAAACGAAGAACAATGCTAACCCTAACACATCTAATGATAACTACGTTGCTCGCCATCAAAAGCGCTTCGATACGAGCAACGCATGAACAACGTGGGGCTTGTGCTGCCTAGATCGCAAGATGCGATCTAGGCAGCATGTCGCTACGATAGAAACCCTCGAGACGAAGGAGTTGGCGATGCGCCGAGATTGGTTTGTTTTTGGGGTTGAACGTGAGTTGTTGTTTATTCCATAAACCCTAGGTACATATTTATAGTCCGGGGACTTTCTAATGTGGATGTGCACTAAACCGTGCACGAGATAAACTCTAACTTCTAAATCGATACATAATTTATTCTACTAAGATACACGGGCTAACTAGCCCAACTTCTCCGTGCGAGGCCGCTTCATAGATCTTTCATATGTAATCTTCCAAGCCCATCTTGATCGCGGCCCACCTCCTGATTTAGCCAAAATCTGGTGATAACACATGCCCCCCTGGTTTTGGTAATGGTAATTTCAAAACCACTCTGTTTTTTCCCCAGAGGGGTCGTATCACGGCAGAGCAGAAGCTATCGCAGCATGCCTCATCATGACGACTTGCCTTCCCAACTTCTCGCACGATTTGACGAGTTTTGGCACCATGTCCTCGAGAACTGCTCGGAAATTAAAAACCCCCACCTCCTTTTATTTAGCCGCAACGAACAGTTCTCTTCTTTTCCCCTTCCGCAGTGGCACTCCAAAAACCTTCCTCTGCAACCATGTCCTCTTCCTCTTCCTCTTCCTCTTCGTCGGATCCTTCCCACGTGTCCTCTCCAATCCGAGAGTCGACGCCCTCGTGGGGACGCAAGCGGCGTACGACATCCTTGCCCCGACAAAGTGGGACAAAGAGGACCATGACTCCTCCGTCCGGTCCGAGGATGACAAATCCCGGACCGACGGGGAGAGCGATCTCCGCTTCCTTGCTGGCGAGGAAGCGGTGGTGGAAGCGAAGACGACCGCCTCTCTCGGGCGGACTTCACCACCTCCGAGGAGGTGAAGGAAGAGGGAGAGGAGGAAGAGGATGAAGACGGCTCCTCCGATGAGCCGCCGGCCAAACGCCGCCACCTCGGCCCGGGAACTTCAGCGGCGTCGACGGTGGCCGACGACGCCGACGAAGAGGACGAAGACGACGAGGGTCCTATCGGCGGCCGGCTGGAGCGGCGACGACGAGCCGGCGGGGAGTAGCACCGGCGGTGGCGACGACGGGGACGACGACGACGACGAGGGCAGCGGCGGCCCCTAGATAGGGTCTTAGCATAGGACTAGCAGTAGCAGACGGGGCAATGTATCCCCCTGGTCTTCTCTTTTGAGGGCAATCAGCTCTTCTCTGTAAGAAATCTGGCTCATCAATGAAGAAATTCCCCAACTCGATTTTGCCGATTCCATTTATGATAATTTAGCCGATTGTCTTCCCTCCTGATTACTGCCGATTGCCACACTAGACCATGCCCAACAAGCCGATGGCATCGCGCCGGCCTCCCACACTAGATTTTGAGATAGATCCATCTAGACCCAAACTCCTTGCCACACAAGTCCAAGCCTTATTCGCGCGAATCCACGAGATCTCATTCAAGATGACATGTTGGACCTAGCGGCAAACCTCTGAAATAATGTCGGGTCTCCTCTTCCTTATTCTCTCCGAGTTCTGCTCGTTCAGCTCCGACGGCTTCCCTCTACAATAAACACCGTCTTTTGAACGAGCCGACACGAAGAGCGGGCCCACCTTGACGAGAGTTGGTTAGACCTCGAGGGCGAGCTGCCCCCGAGCCTTAGCCACGGCGAGGGTAAAGGATGGATCATCACCATTGAGATTTCGGGGCGGGCCTAACCACTGTCCAAGAGAATTACCCCGCGGGGCCACCGGCCGATTACCTCCCTTCCGTTGAGGGTCCATACAGCTCGATCCGGCAAGCTATGATAATTTTGCAACATAGGCACCGTTCTTCGGGTAACTTGCGGTGCGAGTTCGGCCGATCCCAACGAGATCGGCTCCCCGGAGCAGAGACCTTCAAAGTGAGCTGCCCCCCGGGCCTTCAAGGTAAGAATAGCGGCGAGCTGATTACGTCAATCATCCTTGGTTTCTAACTCACAACGCCGTATCAACCGATTTAGAACAAATCGGCTCTTTTAGAATGAGGGAATTCCAGGACGAGCCGCCCTCCCCCGAGCTTCTTTAGTCCAAACCTTGCGCCTTGCTGATCAGATCAGCTCATCATCTTCGGCGGCTGAAGCACCTTCCGGTGAGAACGTTTTCGTGTTTCGACGCTCTCCAGACTCTTGGAGGGAACTACCCCCTCTGCTCTTAAGTCGATGCCTGCTGCATCGGCTATGCCTGAAATTTTTCGATGCCTGCTGCATCGGCTATGCCTGAAATTTTCCCAATTTTTTTTTTTTTATTTTTCCGGCCGACTTGTATATCGGCCCCCCATGTTCCAATACCCATCAACAGAAGATGAAATGGTTCTGTTGCACACCCTCGTACTTTATATACCTGGGTGCCCTCCGAGCCGGTTCTGTCAAGAGAATTGATGGTATCGGCTACGTTGGATAACATGTTGAACCCAGGCAGAATGGTGGGTGAGGATATTCCCGGCCGATTACTGGAATCGGCCTCCACGTTGTTTGCTCAGTAAAGGTCTTGTAATGCTCCTTCACAGATCCCTGGGGCCGATCACAAGGATCAGCCTCGCCGACTTGCACATTGCTTGGCTTCAACTACATGGTCAGGCCGGTGGATAAAACTAGCTTAACCCTTCCCTTCGTTACATCGATGCGCTCGCGGCCGTCCAATTTGATGCCCGAGAGGGGTTCTTGGCCTGCCGCTTCCCATGCATTCATGCCGGCCGTTGAGACTTCAGCCGAGTCGTCGGCTTGGACGACCTCCACCTCATCACCATCCCATTGTATTATGCATTGGTGCATCGTGGAAGGAATGCGGCGGTTGGCGTGGATCCAATCTCTTCCCGGCAAAACAGCATAGCTGCTCGTGCTATCAACGATAAAGAACGCCGTAGGGATGGTTTTCCTTCCTACGGTCGGATCCACGTTCGAACTCCCTGTGCTTCGGATGCTTGGCCGTTGAAATCGCTCAACGTTACGTTGGTCTTGATTAGATCCGAACTCGAGCGTCCCAGCCGACGTAGCATAGAGTATGGCATGATGTTAACTGCCGCTCCGGTGTCTACCAGCATCCTGTTTACAGGCCTCCCATCAATATACCCTCGTAAGTACGGGGCCTTCGGATGCACTGTAGCTCCTGTCTCGTGGCTTCTCAAAGATAACCGGCCGTGGGCCGCAGATCAAGTTGTGCCACGGAGGTCTCGTCTAACCCTGGGGCATTGAACTCCGAAGGGAGGATGAACACCATATTTGTGCCGGCCGATGTTTCATCATCGGCTTTTCTCGTTTGGGGCGCCACTCTTTTCTTTGTGGCTGACCTTCCTCGTCCGGGGTTCGCGGGATTTTGGCGGCCAAATCAGGCCGTGCTTTCCTTAGCGTGCGCGGGTATAATCTTTCGGTTTCTTCCAACTCACGCGGACGCTGGACTTTTTGCTCCCGGGAACGGCTGAGCCCATCGGGGCACCATACGGGCTGATGATATTTGTATTCTTCGCCACCGTCCTCCGGCTCCTCGAGCCCTTCCATCCGAGGGGACTCGGCACGCTTGTCCCGATCGCGGGAAAGGCCCTAGCCGGCCGAACACGGACACGTTAGCGGCACCCTTCTTCCTTTGCTTGCATTCCGGGCAGTCCTCGATTGTTGGCAATCGGCTCATCCCCGAGTCCCGGCAATGTTTGAAGAACGGGCATTCCCGGTGCTTATCCATGTCACTCCGTCCCCTTGGCCTCCCTTCGGCGCAACGGCCGTACCCGTTGTTGCTTCTACCATGTTGGCGGTACCTTCCGACCTCGGCATCAGACCAGACATTCCCCTCCTCGTCAGCGCCGTAGCGCCGACGTCGGTCTTGGTGTTGCTCGTATTTGCCGAGAGGGTGCTTAGAGTGTGGGCGTTGATACCGCATGCTTCTTATTCCCTCCCTTGCCGGGTACCGCATGTCCTCACCTCGGGGTTGGCCGCACGGATCGGCCCCTTCTTCATCCTTGCCACGGGAGTGGCTGCTTCTGTTTCCTCTTTGCCGTGGTAGCTTGCAGCTCTTGCCACATTGACACCAAAGGAACACTTTGGCCGATTTATGGGGTGGCTGAGATCCACCGTGTCGACACGGGCCCCGGGCGTGGGTTCGTACCAAGCCCGATATCATGCGGCCGGGTCTTCTCGGCGGAGCCGATGAGTTCGGCTCCAAGGGTTGCCTTGATCCCGTCATGTTCCCTTCGAGCTCCTTGGGTAGATCCCCATGCTTCGGAGACTTGGTGCGCTCCTTCAACGGGGTGGAGAGATCTCTCTCCTCAAGCGCGCCTTCGGGCGTGGAGCCCCTCCCCACGACGTCATGGGGGTGGGTTCGGTGGGAGGAGCCGAAGAGTGCGGCTTCGAGGATGGCTTTGATCTCGTCGCATGTGAGCGGCGTGCCGTCCGCCATCTCGGATGTAGATGGCGATGTGGTCGATGTAGACGATATGTCCCACCGGGCGTGCCGGAATGTGTTGGCTGCCAAAACCCACCGGCGGGCAGCGGCCTTGTCAACATCGTAGAGCCGGGGGAGCCTAGAGCTGCGGCTGGGCTGAGACCCCTCCGAGCGACGGCCCGCAATGCTCTTCGGTCACACGCGGCGTTGCGAAGTGCAAGGGCGTGCCACCTGACCTATACCTGGTCGGGAAGGTGATGAGATTGCCTCGCTTAGTTTCCTGCAGGGGCATACATGTAAACGTTAAATACGAGCCTCGATCGGCTCTCGGGTTATCCTGTGAATCGGCTCAAAGAGCCGATCCACCCATGATCCGTACGGGGTGTACGAATACTTGGTGGTCCTGCTTGATCAAGATGAAGCTAATGAGATCTACGACGATTTAGGGTTTTCACCACATAATCGGATCATCCTACTCCGAGGTTGGGCCGGATGGCCACGCACGGTGCTCGTAAGCCGATCCTAAACAAGGCCAGAAAACCAACATGAAGTTGATCCTAGGAACATCCCGTTTAGGACTTGCGAACGCCACCCTACGTGCCACGGGATCCTCCCCCTTTGTAAGGCCAAACTATTGCAGATATTAAACTAATCCTTGTAGAACAAGGAGCAATCGTAACGGACCAGATCTACTAAATAATGATCAAGCGGGGTGCCGCCCCACACCGAGATAGGCGTGAGGACGGCTAGATATGCAAGGGTTGCACTACGTAAGCATGCTTAAACGAAGAACAATGCTAACCCTAACACATCTAATGATAACTACGTTGCTCGCCATCAAAAGCGCTTCGATGCGAGCAACGCATGAACAACGTGGGGCTTGTGCTTGCCTAGATCGCAAGATGCGATCTAGGCGGCATGTCGCTACCTGATAGAAACCCTCGAGACGAAGGAGTTGGCGATGCGCCGAGATTGGTTTGTTTTGGGGTTGAACGTGAGTTGTTGTTTATTCCATAAACCCTAGGTACATATTTATAGTCCAGGGGACTTTCTAATGTGGATGTGCACTAAACCGTGCACGAGATAAACTCTAACTTCTAAATCGATACATAATTTATTCTACTAAGATACACGGGCTAACTAGCCCAACTTCTCCGTGCGAGGCCGCTTCATAGATCTTTCATATGTAATCTTCCAAGCCCATCTTGATCGCGGCCCACCTCCTGATTTAGCCAAAATCTGGTGATAACCGATGCAGCAGACATCGACTTCAGAATCAAGAAACAGCCGATGCGTAGCCATCGACTCTAGTTGTGTGAGGATTATCCAATCTGTGGGGTTAGTACAGCTGGAACGGAAGATTATCGTACTGTCGGAGGAAGAAAGAGGATCCGGCTGTGGCACATTCTCGCCTCGAGTAAGAACTCGGGGGGCAGCTCACCTTGAAGGCTTTCCGCTCAGAGAGGCCGATTTGTGTTCAAATCGGCTGACGCTACATAAGGAATTTCCCCACACACGATCAGGCCCAGGTCTACACAATTCATGCGCGTATCCTCGTCTCTGTTTTTGCGTTGGCCGAGACTCGGGGGCAACAAGCCCGGAAGATGCCTTGTTCTTGGGAGCCGATCAGGATTACCTCGGCTGCGGCCGCATCATGGCCGTCTCGGGCGAGAACTCGGGAAGGAAAAGCCGACGCCTAGTACGAGGGCTTGGACTGTGCTGTTGCTGCAAGAAAGGAAAGAAGTCCGACGCGTTGCTGTCGGTCTTAGCATGGCAAACGGAGGGAATGAAATTGGAGCAATTAAAGGATAAATGGAAAGAACAATTTCATTAATTCCAAGGAGCGGCTTTACAAGAAAGAGCCGATGGCTCTCAAAAGAGGGGTCTGGTGCCTAGTGCACTGCTACTACTAGTCCTATACTACTAGTCGTCGCTGTCCTCGTCATCGCCGCCGTCGACGTCATCGGCGCTGCTCCCAGGGAGCTCTTCGTCGCGGCTGCCCCAGCCCTTGGCCGGGGCCTCTTCCTCCTCGTCATCATCATCATCCTCGCTGTCCGCCCAGGAGCGGAAGCGCTTGGTCGGCGGGTACCCGATGGAGGAGGAAGAGTCGTCCTCCTCCTCTTCCTCTTCGTCATCATCCTCGTCCTCGCTGTCCGCCCACATGCGGGGGCGCTTCTTCGGCGGGAGCTGGGCGGAAGGAGAGGCTTTGGCCTTCGCTGCTTCTCCTTCTTTTTTTCTCCTTGTCGGAGGAGAAGGGATTCACTGCGGGGTGGAGACTGCCTTCGGTCTTCTTCTTCGGTGAAGATTGGGGGAAGAGTTTGGAGAAAGAAGAGGAAGAGGAAGACATTGCTACAGGAAGAGGGGGTTTTTTGGTGCCGATAGCAGGGATGGAATAGAGGATATGGGAGAGAGCTAACCAGTCGGCGCGGTTAAATAATGATGAATCTGGCGAAGGATTAATGCCATTACAACTTCCAAGGGATCGATGCTAAAGCTGTCAGGATTTTTAGAGAAGCTGAGAAGACAGGGCATAATGATGACGGATGCTGTAACGGCTCTACTCTGCTACGACGTGACCTCTCGAAGGGAAAGCATAATGATTTTGGAAATGTTATTTCCAAAACCAGGGGGCATGTGTTATCACCAGATTTTAGACGAATCCAGAGGTGGGCCGGGCTTGTGCCGATTACCCGTGAAAGGATTCTAAGGCGGCACTGGCACGAAGGGTCTTGGGCTGAATTGCCCGTGTATCTTTACTTAGTAGTTTATTATAAGAGATAGAATCTGAGTCGTGCACGGTTTAGTGCATGCCCACATTAGAAAGTCCCCGGACTATAAATATGTACCTAGGGTTTATGGAATAAACAACAACTCACGTTCAACCCCAAAAACAAACCAATCTCGGCGCATCGCCAACTCCTTCGTCTCGAGGGTTTCTATCGGAGTAGCGACATGCTTGCCTAGATCGCATCTTGCGATCTAGGCAGCACAAGCCCCACGTTGTTCATGCGTTGCTCGTACTCGAAGCGCTTTTGATGGCGAGCAACGTAGTTATCATTAGATGTGTTAGGGTTAGCATTGTTCTTCGTTTAAGCATGCTTACGTAGTGCAACCCTTGCATATCTAGCCGTCCTCACGCCTATCCCAGTGTGGGGGCGGCACCCCGCTTGATCATTATTTAGTAGATCTGATCCGTTACGATTGCTCCTTGTTCTACAAGGATTAGTTTAATATCTGCAATAGTTTGGCCTTACAAAGGGGGAGGATCCTGTGGCACGTAGGGTGGCGTTCGCAAGTCCTAAACGGGATGTTCCTAGGATCAACTTCATGTTGGTTTTCTCGGCCTTGTTTAGGATCGGCTTACGAGCACCGTGCGTGGCCATCCGGCCCAACCTCGGAGTAGGATGATCCGATTATGTGGTGAAAACCCTAAATCGTCGTAGATCTCATTAGCTTCATCTTGATCTAGCAGGATCACCAAGTATTCGTACACCCCGTACGGATCATGGGTGGATCGGCTCTTTGAGCCGATTCACGAGATAACCTGAGAGCCGATCGAGGCTCGTATTTAACGTTTACATGTATGCCCTGCGAGAAACTAAGCGAGGCAATCTCATCACCTTCCCGACCGGTATAGGTCAGGTGGCACGCCCTTGCACTTCGCAACGCCGCGTGTGACCAGAAGAGCATTGCGGGCCGTCGCTCGGAGGGGTCTCAGCCAGCCGCAGCTCTAGGCTCCCCCCGGCTCTACAGTGTTGACAAGGCCGCTGCCCGCCGGTGGGTTTTGGCAGTCAACAGGCATACACGTAAACATTAAATACGAGCCTCGATCGGCTCTCAGGTTACCTTGTGAATCGGCTCAAGGAGCCGATCCACCCATGATGCGTACGAGGCGTATGATCAGATGGTGGTCCTGCTTGATCAAAGCAAAGCTAAAACGACCTACTACGATCTGGGGTTTTCACCGCATAATCGGAACGTCCTACTCGTGATTGGGCCTCGCGGCCGCATACGGTGATCGTAAGCCGATCCTAGACAGGGCCTAAAAACCAACACGAGGTTGATCCCCGGAACATCCTGTCTAGGGCTAGCAAACTATACCCTACGCGCCGCTGGATCCTCCAACCCTTTGTAAGGTCTAACCATGCAGATATTAAACTAATCCTTGAAGAACAAGGAGCAATCATAACGGATCGGATCTACTAAACAATGATCAAGCGGGGTGCCGCCCTTACACCCAAGATAGGCGTAAGGGCGGCTAGATGCCTAAGGGTTGCACGACGATAGCATATGATATGATGAACAATGCTAACCCTAAAACACCTATGATAACTACGTTGCTCGCCATCAAAAAGGCTTCAGCACGAGCAACGCATGGACGACGAATAAACGTGTAGGCCGCCTAGATCGCAAGATGCGATCTAGGCAGCATGGTGCTTATCCGGAAGAAACCCTCGAGACGGGGGAGTTGGCGATGCGCCGAGATTGGTTTGTGGTGAACGTGATTGTTGATTTATTTCATAAACCCTAGATACATATTTATAGTCCGGGGGACTTTCTAGTTCAGGCATGCACCTAACCGTGCACGGGTTAAACTCTAACTTCTAAACGACACGTATCCTACTATGTTACAGATACACGGGCAAACTAGCCCAAACTTGGTATAGAAGGCCGATTCATGTATTTCTTCTATGTATATTCTTCAAGCCCATCTCCAATCGCGGCCCACCTCTGGTCCGGTCAAATTCTGGTGATAACACATGCCCCCCTGGTTTTGGAAATGACATTTCCAAAATCATTATGCTTTTCCTTCGTCGGGCCATGTCGTGGCAGAGCAAAACCGCCGCAGTATCCTTCATCATGATACCTTGCCTCCTCCACTTCTCCGCGTGGCCTGAAATTTTTTTTTCTGTTGGGCACCACTTCCTCGGAAACTGCTGTGGCATTGAATCTCCACCATATCCTCTTTTATTTAACCGTTCCAAACAGTTCGCTTCTTCACCCCCTTCGCATTAGCACCCAAAAAACCCTCCTGCGCCACCATGTCTTCTTCCTCCTCTTCCTCTTCTGGTCTTTCCTATCGGTCTTCCTCCTCCCGCGAGCCGACGCCGGAGGACATACGCGCACCAGAAGAGTGGGACCAGGAGGACCACGCCTCCTCCGTCTGGTCCGAGGACGACAGGTCCTTGACCAGCGGAGATGAAGATCTCCAGTTCCTCGCCGATGGGGAACTGGAATCGAAAGCGAGGATGACTTGTTCCCCTGGGACGGCTGCCCCTCTTCTGAAGAAGAGGAGGAGGAAGACGACGACGACGACTCCCTCGAGGGCTACCCGCCGGCGAAACGCCTCCGCACCTGGTGGGACGACGACGACAGCGATGATGACGAGGAGGATGAAGCTCCCGTAGAGGGCTATGGGAGCAGCGACGAGGAGCCCACCGGCAGTAATGCCGATGAGAGCTCCGAGGACGACGACGAGGGCAGTGACGGCCCGTAGACTAGGGTCTACTAGTGTAGGCCTAGTAGTAGTAGATTGGTCAATAGACCCTTCTTTTGTTCTTCCTTCTTTGAGCAATCGGCTCCTTCTTTGTAAGAAATCCTGTTTATCAACGAAGAATTTCCCCCAATTTGATTTTGCCGATTCCCTTTAAGCTAATTTAGCCGATTTCCTTTAAGCTAACTTAGCCGATGCTCAATGAGCCGATGGCAACGCATCGGTCTCTCATAATCCGTCCCTCATCTCTTCGACCACGAGGTGATCGTGAACTTAGTCAATGCTCAATAAGCCGATGTCAGCGCATCAAGCCCTCATGATCTATCCTTCATCTTTTCGACCAATGAGTTTGAGTTCTGCTGGATCACCACCCTTGACGAAAATCGCGACGCAGGACTAGCCGATGGCCACCCAATCGGCTTCCAAAAATAGAGCATCCACCAGACCAACTGCCCCCCGAGCCTCAGTCGAGGTGAAAACAGTGATGAGGACACGCAGAGAAAACTGCCACGCAGAGTCAGCCAGAGCCGATCACCTTCCTTCCGTTGAAAGTCGACATTGCAGATGATCACCAACGGCTTATGAGCAAAAGGCTGCCTTGTACGCCAAAATTCCTCTGACAGCACTGGTGAACTGGCAACCTTGCGCACAGAATTGGAGGTCCTCGAAGAGAAGGGTTGGAAGGCCATTCGCGTCTTGAACACGCAACAGGTAGATCCTGTGTAATTGTGCTAGAGTCGATGGCTGTGCATCGGCTTTGTTCCTTATGAGAATTTTTTTTTACGGGCCGATTTTTCTATCGGCCCCCAATGTTTCACTGCACATGTATCGCACATGTTCATCTGATTAGGTGCCCCCCGAGCCGATTCTGCCGGTATCCGCTGATATCGGCTCCGTGGTTAGCCAAGGCACTATATGTGAACGTCGGCTCTGTTAGGGACCAAGTGTAGACTTCTTCCAGCTCATCAGCCGACGTAAACCCATTGCCCCTTAGATCGACGTTGAACCCAGGAAAAATGTATGGTGAGGATAATTTTTGGCCGATTGCTGGAATCGGCCTCCATGTTATTTGCTCGATGAAGGTTTTGTAATGTTCCTCCATAGATCCTTGGGGCCGATCACATGGATCGGCATCGCCACGTTTGTCCATAGATGCTGCTCTTGTTACACGGTCAGGCCGGTGGATAAAACCAGCCGAACCTCGTCCTTTATCACGTCGATGCGCTCGCAGTCGTCCAAATTGATGCCTGAGAGTGGCTCTTGGCCTGATGTCTCCCAAACATTCATGCCAGCCGTTGAAATCTCGGCCGAATCATCTGCGTGGACGACTTCTACTTCATCTCCATCCCACTGTATTAGGCATTGGTGCATCGTGGATGGACTGCAACAGTTGGCGTAGATCCAATCTCTCCCTAGTAGGACAAGCATAGGTGCTCTTGTCTGCCGACAATAAAGAACGTCGTAAGGACAGCTTTCCTTCCTACGGTCGGATCCACGTTCGTAACACCTTGTGCGTCGGACGCTTGGCCGTTGAAATCGCTCAACGTCACATTGGTCTTGATCGATCCGAGCTAGAGCGTCCCAACCGACGTAGCATGGAGTATGGCATAATGTTGACTGCCGCTCCGGTGTCCACCAACATCTTGTTGACAGGCTGCCCATTGATGTAACCTCGCAAGTACAGGGCCTTCAGATGCCTGTAACTTCTTTCTCGTGGCTTTTCAAAGATGACCGGCCGTGGGCCGCGGTCAAGTTGTGCCACAGGTGCTTCGTCTAATCCTGGAGCACTAAACTCCGTTGGAAGGAAGAAGACCATGTTTGTGCCAGCCGATGTCTCATCATCGGCTTTCTTTTGTCTGGGGCGCCACTCTTTCCTTTGTGGCCGACCTTCTTCGTCCGTGGTTCGCTGAATTTTAGCGGCCAGATCAGGCCGCGCCTTCCTCAACGTGTGCAGTATAACCTTTCAGCCTTCCTCCAACCCACGTAGTCGCTGAACCCTTCGCTTTTGGGAACGGCTGAGCCCATCGGGGCACCACCTTGGCCGATGATACTTGTCTTCTTCTTCATCGTCCTCCAGCTCCTCGAGATCTTCTACCCGAGGGGACTCAGCCGTGCTTGTCCCGAGGCGGGAGAGGCCCTAGACGTTTGAACACGGACACGTTAGCTCGCACCCTTCTTCTTTTGTTTACATTCGGGCGCTTGCCGATTGTAGGCAATCGGCTCATTCCTGAATCCCAGCAGTGTCTGAAGAAGGGGCAGTCCCAGTGCCTATCTACGTCGTCTTGCTCCCTCGACTTTTCCTCGGCGTGGCGCTCATATTGCTCCTCGTTGCGATCATGCCGACGGTGTCTCCTGGCGTTCCTAGCCAGACGATCTCTTTCATCATCGTCGTTGTATCGCCGGCGTTGGTCGTATCGACCGACATACTTGTTGAGGAGGTGATCAGAGAGAGGTCGCTGATATCTTACGTTCCTCACTTCTCCCTCTGTGATGTAGCGCTTGCCATCGTGACGGAGCCGATCGCGTGGAGCGGCTTCCTCTGTGTCCTTGCTATGAGAGCAGCTGCCCTCATCTCCGTCCTTACCAGAGTGGTGCCTAGGTCCTACCATGTTGATATTGCACGAGAATTCTGGCTGGCACCCTCCATGGTAAGTGTACTCCACCATGTTAACGGCGGGGAAGGGGTGTGTGTCGACCTTCATGGCGTACTGGCTGAAAATTAGCCGCCCTTGTTCTATCGCCATTTGGATCTGCTGACGCCACACCCTGCAGTCGTTGGTGGCGTGGGTGAACGTGTTATGCCACTTGCAGTATGGCTTCCCGTTCAGCTCTTGCACCGTGGGGATCTTGTGGCCTTCTGGTACCTTTAGCTGCTTCTCCTTGAGTAAGAGGTCGAAAATATGCTCAGCTTTGGTCACGTCGAAGTCGAACCCTTTTGGAGGACCTTGTGGCTTAACCCACTTACGTGATACGGGGCTTGCCCCCGAGTCCATTCAGCCACTCGCTACCTCTTGATCTCCCGCAAGCACCTTCATCTTCATCCGCCTCAACCAGGACCACCGCACGCTTGAATTTATCCCGGTAAACATCCGGGTGGCGCCGTTCGTATGCCGACAGCCTTCGCACCATGTGCGCCGGTGAAGGGTAGTCCGCTTGGGAGGCCACGTCCTTGATCGATGATGAGAGCCCCACCACCGCCAACTCGACTGCTTCTTTTTCACTCACATGAACCGAATACCATCGGTTCCTAACGGTCCTGAAGCGCTGGATGTATTCTGCCACTGTTTCCCCGCGCTTCTGTCGTACTTGTGCTAGATCGGCAATGCCGGCCTCGGAAGCTTCTGAGTGATACTGCACAGGGAACTGTTCTTCCAACTGCTTCCAGGTCCGGATTGAGTTTGGTGGCAGCGATGTGTACCACCCGAAAGCCGATCCTGTGAGGGACTGTGCGAAGAACCTCACACGCAGCTCGTCCGATGCCGAGATCGTGCCCAGCTGTGCCAAATATCGGCTCACATGCTCGATGGAGCTGGAACCATCCGATCCATTAAACTTGGTGAAATCAGGGAGCCGATATTTGGGTGGTAGTGGGATCAATTCGTACTCATTGGGGTACGGCTTGGAATAGCCGATTGTCCTCCTTTTCGGCATCATGCCGAATTGGTCTTTCGTGATTGTACAAATATGATCCGCGGTGATGGCCGTAGGCGTCGAACTCTGAAGATTCGCCGGGGTGGCATACTTAGCCAGCCATGCTTGCTTTTCCAGCTCTGAGCCAACTGCGCAGAGCTGGGCTCGGAGGTTTGTCGGAGCGGCATACTTAGCTAGCCACGTCTCGCTTCTCAAGATCCGCTCCCGACGTCCCTCCTACTCGTTCCGAAAGTCCCCGCCGTTGCAGCTCGGTTCGAGAGTGCCCGAGCCATCGCAGCCCGGCACGTATGCGCACGTGTATCCGTGGGGATCTCCTTGGGCGCCTCATGCAAGAATTGGTAGTCACTAGGGTCACCACCGATCTTGTAGACGATGTGTGCCGATGAATTCGCACTTCGGTGCTGCCAACGCGAACGGCAGCGGTGGACGGGACCGGAGTGGCATCTCTCCTTGGTGAGTCCCTGCGAGCTGGTCCCGACGGAGAGTACCGATGGCTCATGATCTCCCGGATCACTCGAAGAGCAACACGCTCCAAAGTGTTCACCGAGGCTCTCGGAATGGCGGTGCAGCGAATGAGCCACCATGAAATTGATCTCCCGACGCAGCCGACCCGGTGCGTTCTTCCGACGGGGTGGACAGGTCCACTCCATCGAGCGCGCTTCAGGTGAGAACCCTTTCCACCCGATGCCATGTGAGCGGATTCTCGTGAAAAGAGCCGATGAGGTCGGCTTCGAGGACCGCTTTGATCTCGTCATGCTTCTTCTTGAGCTCCTCGCATGCATCCTCGTACTTGACCGGAGTGCCTTCCGCCATCTAAGATGTAGATGGCGATGCGGTTGATGTCGAAGATTGTCCCACCGAGCGTGCCGTAATGTGTTGCGGTCGAAACCCACCGGCGGGCAGCGACGGGCAACACCGTAGAGCCGGGAATCTCCCGAGACCGCGGCTGGCCCCGGTCCCTCCGAGCGACGGCCCGCAAAGCCTTCGGCACGCACGTCCGATGCTGATGCAAGGGCGTGCCACCCGACCTATACCCGGTCGTGAAGGTGTTGGAGAATGCCTCGCTTAGTTTCCTGCATGGCATACACGTAAACATTAAATACGAGCCTCGATCGGCTCTCAGGTTACCTTGTGAATAGGCTCAAGGAGCCGATCCACCCATGATGCGTACGAGGCGTACGATCAAATGGTGGTACTGCTTGATCAAAGCAAAGCTAAAACGACCTACTACGATCTGGGGTTTTCACCGCATAATCGGAACGTCCTACTCGTGATTGGGCCTCGCGGCCGCATACGGTGATCGTAAGCCGATCCTAGACAGGGCCTAAAACCAACACGAGGTTGATCCCCGGAACATCCCGTCTAGGGCTAGCAAACTATACCCTACGCGTCGCCGGATCCTCCAACCCTTTGTAAGGCCTAACCATGCAGATATTAAACTAATCCTTGAAGAACAAGGAGCAATCATAACGGATCGGATCTACTAAACAATGATCAAGCGGGTGCCGCCCTTACACCCAAGATAGGCGTAAGGGCGGCTAGATGCCTAAGGGTTGCACGACGATAGCATATGATATGATGAACAATGCTAACCCTAAAACACCTATGATAACTACGTTGCTCGCCATCAAAAAGGCTTCAAGTACGAGCAACGCATGGACGACGAATAAACGTGTGCTGCCTAGATCGCAAGATGCGATCTAGGCAGCATGGTGCTTATCCGGAAGAAACCCTCGAGACGGGGGAGTTGGCGATGTGCCGAGATTGGTTTGTGGTGAACGTGATTGTTGATTTATTTCATAAACCCTAGATACATATTTATAGTCCGGGGACTTTCTAGTTCAGGCATGCACCTAACCGTGCACGGGTTAAACTCTAACTTCTAAACGACACGTATCCTACTATGTTACGTATACACGGGCAAACTAGCCCAAACTTGGTATAGAAGGCCGATTCATGTATTTCTTCTATGTATATTCTTCAAGCCCATCTCCAATCGCGGCCCACCTCTGATCCGGTCAAATTCTGGTGATAACACAACAACAAACACCTCTCAAAATAATTTTACTCCTGCTTTACAAATAAAAAGCTCTAGCGCATGTTAATCCCTGCTTCCCTCTGCGAAGGGTCAATCTTTTACTTTTATGTTGTGTCTCCATCCTTTATTTGAGCACTTTCTTGAGAGCACAATTGTCATTCTTAGTATAATATGCTTGTCTCAAAATATGATTGATTGTGGTATAACTTTGATGCTTTTATCTTTGACAATCACTACTTCTAGTCTTTGTATGAACTCCAGAGGTGCCCAGGCATTTATGTTTTGCCGATCAAATACAGGCAAGCGAGATACCACTCTATCATACTCTTTTATGAACATTGCAATCCTGCTTATATACATGATTCATGATGCTTATTATTAATTGTTGGTACCTCTTCATGATTGACATAGCTGTTAGATGATCTTATTTCCATGTATCTTATTATGAACTCGCTTAAGTATTAGCCATATCATGAGAATATATACATCATATGAGCAAATGTGTTCGTGAAAGTTCTTTTATCGCTCAGCTGTTAACTGAATTGCTTGAGGACAAGCAATAAGCTAAGCTTGGGGGAGTTGATACGTCCAAAACGTATCTACTTTCCCGAACACTTTTGCTATTGTTTTGCCTCTAATTTGTGTATTTTGGATGCAACTAACACGGACTAACGCCGTTTTCAGCAGAACCGTTCCGGTGTCTCGTTTTTGTGCGTAAATCCAACTTTCGAGAAAAACCTCGGGATTTTGATAGAAGGCCCTATTTTCCCGAATACTGACGGAGCCAGAAGGACAAATAAAGTGGAGGCCCGAGGGCCCCACACCATAAGGCGGCGCGGCCTAGGGGGGGGCCCGCGCGGCCCTATGGTGTGGCCCCCTCGGCCGGCCTCCTACGCCCTCCTTCAGACTACTTATCGGCCTCGACCTAAAAACGCACGGGGAGAAGTCGAAGTCGCCGTAAACCCTCCGAACGCCGCCACATCGCGAAACTCCGTCTCGGGAGCCGAAGTCTCCGTTCTGGCACTCCGCCGGGACGGGGAAGTGGAGGAGATCATCGCCATCATCACCGCCAACGCCTCTCCATCGACCAGCCATGTTTCCCCCATCCATGTGTGAGTAATTCCCCCGCTGTAGGCCGAAGGGGATGGTAGGGATTGGATGAGATTGGTCATGTAATAGCATAAGATTGTTAGGGCATAGTGCCTAGTGTCCGTAATTGGTACTTTGATGATATTGTTGCAACTTGTTATGCTTAATGCTTGTCACTAGGGCCCGAGTGCCATGATCTCAAATCTGAACATGTTATTATTGCATCATGATATTCATTGTTTATGGTCTTACCTGCAAGTTGTATACACATGTCGCTGTCCGGAACCAATGGCCCCGAAGTGACAGAAATTGGGACAACCGGAGGGGATGGTAGTGACGTGAGGATCACATGTGTTCACGGAGTGTTAATGCTTTGCTCCGGTACTCTATTAAAGGGAGTACCTTAATATCCAGTAGTTTCCCTTGAGGCCCGGCTGCCACCGGCTGGTAGGACAAAAGATGTTGTGCAAGTTTCTCATTGCGAGCACGTACGACTATAATTGGAACACATGCCTATTGATTGATTAGTACTTGGATACCGTTTTATTATTATCTGCAAATGCCCCGCTATGACCGTTACCTGAGTCTCTCTCATCCATGCAACGCCCGTTATCCGTCCCCGTGCCTACAGTATTTTAATCCTGTTGTTTACTAAAATCACTACTGCTGTCTTTGTTACTCGCTCGTCGTTATTTCACTATCATCATCGCTATAAAACTGTTACTACCGATAAACTCTTGCGAGCAAGTCCGTTTCCAGTGTGCAGCTGAATTGACAACTCCGCTGTTAAGGCTTTCAAGTATTCTTTGTCTCCCCTTGTGTCGAATCAATAAATTGGGTTTTACTTCCCTCGAAGACTGTTGCGATCCCCTATACTTGTGGGTCATCAAGTACTTTCCTCAAATTCATTTATATCACAACGGTACATGTAAAATTTAAATTCCTGATAGTAAACATGCACGATATTACTACCTTGTTCTAATCGTTCAAGTTTGCGGAGCATTTCACGTTGATGATAAAGAGGCACAAATCTATGTCGCAAAGCATATTTTAAATCTCCCCAAGTAGTAGGTTTATTATCAATATTTCTTTATAAGTCATATCCCACCAAATGGAAGCAAAATCTGTCAAAACTCTAGCAGCATTTCTTACTTTCTCATGTTCAGTAAAATCATGGCATCCAAAAATATGGTCGACTTCAAACTCCCAATCAAAATAAGCATCAGGATTATATCTACCCTCGTAAATTGGTAAAGAAATAACCCGATCATGATCCCCCGAAAGTAGTCCCATCTCTCGTGGCATGGAGGATTTACTCGTCCGCCCACAACTCGGAACTTCGGAACCTGTCATCATTAGTGGGAAACAAGAAACAAATCACAAGTATATGTTCCTATTAACTACTAGGATGTGGTGGTCAGTCGCTCACAAGTATTGCGAATCAAAAATTCTTACAAGTTCTTACCATTCAGGAGGTGGTGATCGGCAACCAGCAGTATCAAGTAACTCCAAAGATTGAACGAAGCGATTGCCAGACGAACGTATCCCGCACGATGTAGAAATATGTGGAGCTATAGGTAGGCTCAAAATATGTGAAACTACCACCACAATAATCAATATAAAGCTGAAAATTCGTTCAAAGTTGTCAAGTGCTGGTTCTAAACTAGACCGTGCTAGAGACTCGAGTCTAAGACACAGATAATAAAAACACGCCGCAACAGCTATAATATCTGACGAACACGCACGAAACTGATGATCAGATCGAAGAAAGGCGTGGCTCGTGGTACTGAAATGTCACACGACACGCGAGCAAACAGTGACGTGGTCAAAATCGGCGAACTGACTTGCAACAGCAGAGCGGCCGGCCTGCGCGACAGAGGCTGACCAATAGTGGACAGCGAAAATGGAAGCCAGGCGCAGACGTGATGGTAGCACCCTCAAGTGTTCCAACAGAAAAGACCGGTCACATGGAGTCAGAGAAAAGGATGGTGACGTGCAGCTCTTTGCTCCAATGACACGGAACAACAAATCTTTGTTATTTCTTGGAACAAGAGACAAACAAACAGACCTCTCCAGGTACAAACCCCGGTCTCTCTCTTTTTTCTTTTCACGTTTTTTTTTCTGCTAAGCTCTTTTTTTTTACTCCTCTTTTTTTTCAACTTCCTTTTTTTTTTCTATTCTTCTTCCTTTCCTTTTTTGACCGATTGGAATTGGAAAGTTTGGCAGACAACCTTTCTTTACGTGGGACTTGAACAAATCTAAACTTCCCAAGAAGGGGAAACAAAACGGTTCTTTGCTTCTTCTATCTGACCTTTGGAACAGATCAAGGCTTCCCAACAATAAAGAGATTGCGTCCCGGTGACACAGATTTTTTTGGAACTTGACGCACTAAGCTCGGAATCTGAGCAAAACAAATCAGCAACGAATCGTCTTTTTTTTCTGTTTTCGAAGGGCCAACCTGACTCGCGGACGGCGAGAATCAAAGCAAACCTGCACTCCTAGAAGCACAAGCGGATGGAATTAAGGATGTCGCGGAAATGAGGACGGACAATGAGTGGCTGGGGCCAGAAAATAAAAACAATCTGAGGACAATGGCGAGGTGGAAACAAAAGTGGATGAGATTCGGCCGTGTAACAAAAAATGTGACTAGAACTCGGAACTCTAAAAGACTAGATCTAAAACCAGCAACTAGACACACGATGCAACGAAAATTCAACCAAACAAAAACAAAGTGGCGATAGCGAAAGGCTAAGACTGGTTTTAGGCGAGGATGAACTAATCTAAGTTCTTTTTGTGGGGCTTTTTCTGGGTTATAGGTAAAAACAAATCTACACTAGAAAAAACTGTAAATCTCACCGAGCAACCTGAAATCTGATACCACTTGATAGGGCAAATGTGTCCGATCTTTCGATGAGATGGGGATAATTCGATTTGTTGGTGGAGTTCGTGCTTGACGATCCGACTACACGTGCAAAGCTCGTGCGCCAATGCAATCGCTAGGACAATCTCCGAAGTTACCGATCTTGCAGAGCACGATCAGCCCGACCGAAGCAAGGGGTCTTAATTCCTACCTGAAATCGAGAACAAGTAAGAACTAAAGATGCAATCAGAATATTGCGAATAGAGATGAAAGCTTGATTGATAATGGTGGGACTCCGAATAGTCGGTCTTGTTATGGGCGTTGGCCTCAAAGGAAGTACACGAAGTTGCAGCAATTGGCTAACTTTTAATCTAATCAAAATCCAAGTTCTAATGACGGCTACGGAGAGATATATATGGGGGAAGTTAAGGAATTTTCGTCCAACCAGCTAGGGTTGGCCAAAAACACCCCTAAATGGGCCTTCCTCCACTTATATGGCCTCTTAAAATCCCCTAAAATACCTAATCCGAAAATACATGGGCCTGACCCATTAAATAAGGTGACGCAGCACCATAAATAACTATTTGGACGAATTTTATGATGGAGTAACTTGTATAATTCATCCAAGCATCGCTTCACTATGGTGGCTTCAATGTTCTGAAATCCTCGCTTGCAACGCCATCCTGAATCCTTGCAGGTCTGCTGCCATCTCCATGCACGTTCCTAATCCAATGCTTGGCGTCCATGCTAGATCCATTCCTAAATTATATAAATACATTTGATTTAGGCAGCATCATATTCTCATATATATCAGGAAGGATTCCTAGTAACGAATGTACCTGAGATGTGGTTGTAGGAGTATTGGTTGTATCTATCATAGAGATGTCCTCATCAAAAACTCTCTCCGACCAATAACCAATAGCGGGATCTGGGGATCCATAATGGCTCCCACATATTCAACGATGACTTAATGATCGAATGAACCATTCACATACAATACCGATTCCCTTTGTCACGCGATATTTTACTTATCCGAGGTTTGATCATCGGTATCTCTCTATACCTTGTTCAACCTTGTCTCCTGACAAGTACTCTTTACTCGTACCGTGGTATGTGGTCTCTTATGAACTATTCATATGCTTGCAAGCTATTTAGACGACATTCCACCGAGAGGGCCCAGAGTATATCTATCCGTCATCGGGATGGACAAATCCCACCGTTGATCCATATGCCTCAACTCATACTTTCCGGATACTTAATCCCACCTTTATAACCACCCATTTACGCAGTGGCGTTTGATGTAATCAAAGTACCTTTCCGGTATAAGTGATTTACATGATCTCATGGTCGAAAGGACTAGGTAACTATGTATCGAAAGCTTATAGCAAATAACTTAATGACGTGATCTTATGCTACGCTTAATTGGGTGTGTCCATTACATCATTCATATAATGATATAACCTTGTTATTAATAACATCCAATGTTCATGATTATGAAACTATAATCATCTATTAATCAACAAGCTAGTTAAGAGGCTTACTAGGGACTCATTGTTGTTTACATAACACACATGTATCAATGTTTCGGTTAATACAATTATAGCATGGTATATAAACATTTATCATAAACACAGATATATAATAACCACTTTTATTATTGCCTCTTGGGCATATCTCCAACAGTCTCCCACTTGCACTAGAGTCAATAATCTAGATTACATTGTAAGGTACCTAACACCCATGGCATTCCGGTGTTGGCCATGCTTTGCCCTAGGGAGAGCTTTAGTCAACGGATCTGCTACATTCCGATCAGTGTGTACTTTGCAAATCTTTACTTCTCCATCTTCGATGTACTCGCGAATCGAATGATAACGCAGCTTGATATGCTTCAGCCTCTTGTGTGACCTTGGTTCTTGTGCATTGGCGATGGCACCCATGTTGTCACAGTAGATGACTAGTGTTCCAATGCACTAGGAACCACACCGAGCTCTACAATGAACCTCTTCATCCATACCGCTTCCGATGAAGCCTCGAAGCCGCTATGTACTCGATTCTCGTTGAAGACTTCGCCACCGTGCACCGCTTCGAGCTTGCCCAGCCTATCGCAAAGCACCATTCAATATAAACACGTACCCGGACCGAGACTTAGAGTCATCGGATCGGTGTTCCAACTTGTATCGGTAATCGGTTACAACGAGCTCTTGGTCACCTCCATGACAAAGAAACATATCCTTAGTTCTTTTCAAGTACTTCGAGATATTCTTGACCGCTGTCCAGATGTTCCATTCCCTGGATCACTTTGATATCTCGCTAGTCAAACTAACAACATGTGCTATATCCGGTCTAGTACATAGCATGGCATACATGATAGAGCCTACTGCCGAGGCATAGGGGATCTGACTCATCCTTTCTCTTTCTTCTGCCGTAGCCGGTCCTTGAGTCTTACTCAAGACCTTGCCTGGTAACATAGGTAAGAACCCTTTCTTACTTTCGTCCATTCTAAACTTCTTTAGAATCTTGTCCAGATATGTACTTTGTGAAAGCCCTATTAGGCGTCTCTATCTATCTCTATAAATCTTGATGCCTAATATGTACGATGCTTCACCAAGGTCTTTCATTGAAAAACTATTATTCAAATAACCTTTTACACTGCTTAATAGTTCTATATCATTCCCAATCAATAATATGTCATCTACATATAATATCAGGAACGCTATAGAGCTCCCACTCACTTTCTTGTAAATACAGGCCTCTCCATGACACTGTATAAACCCGAAGTCTTTGATCACCTTATCAAAACGTCGGTTCCAACTTCTTGATGCTTGCTTCAGTCCATAAATTGAACGCTGAAGTTTGCACACCTTGTCAGCATTTTTAGGATCGACAAAACCTTTGGGTTGTACCATATACAACTCTTCCTCAATGTCTCCATTAAGGAACGCCGTTTGACATCCATCTGCCAATTCTCATAATCGAAAAATGCAGCTATTGCTAACAAAATCCTCACAGATTTTAGCTTCACTACAGGTGAGAAAGTCTCATCGTAGTCAACACCTTGAATTTGTCGGAAACCCTTTGCGACAAGTCGAGCTTTATAGACAGTAATATTACCATCAGCATCTGTTTTTCTTTTGAAGATCCATTTATTCTCGACAGCCTTGCGGCTATCAGGTAAGTCTACCAAAGTCCATACTTTGTTATCATACATGGATCCCATTTCGGATTTCATGGCTTCTTGAAATGTGTTGGCATCTGGGCTCATCATCGCTTCTTCATACGTCGCAGGGTCTTCATCATTGTTGTCCACAATCATGACATTTAGACAAGGATCATACCAATCAGGAGTGGCACGATCCCTTGTCGATCTGCGAGGTTCAGTAGCTATCTCATTTGAAGTTTCATGATCATTATCATTAGCTTCCTATGTTACCGGTGCAGGCGGCACAGGAACAACTTCCGGCACTGCGCTACTCTGATCAACGAGAGAAGATTCAGTAATCTCGTTGAGTTCTACTTTTCTTCCAGTCACTTCTTTAGTGAGAAATTCTTTCTCAAGAAAGGTTCCGTTCTTAGCAACAAAGATTTTGCCTTCGGATCTGTGATAGAAAGTGTACCCTATAGTTTCCTTAGGGTATCCTATGAAGACGCATTTCTCCGCTTTGGGCTCTAGCTTGTCCGATTGTAACCTTTTTACATAGGCTTTGCAACCCCAAACTTTAAGGAACGACAGCTTAGGTTTCTTATTAAACAATAATTCATACGGTGTCGTTTCAACGGATTTAGATGGTGCCCTATTTAAAGTGAATGCAGTTGTCTCTAATGCATAACTCCAAAATGATAACGGTAAATCAGTAAGAGACATCATAGAACGAACCATATCTAAGAGAGTTCGATTACGATGTTCGGACACACCGTTTCGTTGCGGTGTTCCCGGCGGTGTCAATTGTGAAAGTATTCCACATTTCTTTAAATGCATGCTAAACTCATAACTCAGATATTCTCCTCCGCGATCAGATCGTAGAAATTTAATCTTCTTGTTACGTTGATTTTCTACTTCATTTTGGAATTCCTTAAACTTCTCGAAAGTTTCGGATTTATGTTTCATGAAATAGATATACCCATATCTACTCAGATCATCTGTGAAGGTTAGAACATAACGATAACCACCGCGCGAGGTTACACTCATTGGTCCGCACACATCAGTATGTATGATTTCCAATAAGTCTGTAGCTCGCTCCATAATACCAGAGAATGGAGTCTTAGTCATTTTTCCCATTAGACATGCTTCGCATCTATCAAGTGACTCAAAGTCAAGTGATTCAAGTAATCCATCGGTATGGAGTTTCTTCATGTGTTTCACTCCAATATGACCAAGACGACAGTGCCACATATAAGTAGAATTATCATTCAATTTAATTCGCTTAGCATCAATGTTGTGAATATGTGTATCACTACTATCGAGATCTAACAGAAATAAACCATTCTTTTCGTGTGCTCGACCATAAAAGATATTATTCATAAAAATAGAACAACCATTATTCTCAGACTTGAATGAATAACCGTCTTGCATTAAACAAGATCCAGATATAATGTTCATGCTCAACGCGGGTACAAAATAACAATTATTGAGGTTTAAAACTAATCCCGAAGGTAGATGTAGAGGGAGTGTGCCGACAGCGATCACATCGAGTTTGGATCCATTTCCAATGCGCATCGTCACTTCATCCTTCAATAGTCTTCGTTTATTATTTAGTTCCTGTTTCGAGTTACAAATATGAGCAACCGAACCAGTATCAAATACCCAGGTACTAGTACGAGAACCAGTAAGATAAACATCTATAACATGTATATTAGATATACCTTCTTTCTTCTTCTTGACAAGGCCGCTCTTCATATCAGCCAAATACTTGGAGCAATTACGCTTCCAGTTGTCCCTTCTCCTTGCAAGTAATAGCACTCAAGCATCGGGCTTAGGGCCATTCTTAGGTTTCACGAGAGGCGTCGCAGCCTTTCTTGCCACCCTTCTTGAATTTTCCCTTAGACTTGCCCTCGTTTCTTGAAACCGGTGGTCTTGTTGACCATCAACACTTGGTGCTCTTTCTTGATCTCAATCTCAGCAGATTTCAGCATGGCGAAGAGTTCAGGTAACTCTTTGTTCATGTTCCGCATATTGTAGTTCATCACAAAGTTCTTGTAACTAGGTGGCGATGATTGAAGGACACGATTAATCCCCGCATGTTAGGAATCACTATTCCCAAGTCACCGAGTTTCTTCGCATGCCCGGTCATGGCGAGCATGTGCTCACTAACGTGAGCTGCCTTCTTCCATCATGCAACTCGAAGAAGTGTTTCGATGCTTCATAGCATTCCACGGCCGCATGAGTTTCAAAGATAGCTTTTAGCTCATTGACCAACTCATGAGGATCGTGGTGCTCAAAACGTTTTTGAAGATCGGCTTCCGGATCGCATAGGATGGCACACTGAACTTGAGAGTACCGAGTTTTCCGAGTCGCGTAAACGTTCTTTACTTCATCGGTTTCAGTTTCTGCAGGAGGGTCACCTAGCGGTGCATCAAGCACATATTGCAGGTTTCCACCAGCGAGGAAATCCTCACATGAAGGAACCGCATCGGTGAAGTTGCTACCGTTGCTCTTAAGCTTTTCTTTCTCTAGGAACTGGTTAAAATTGATTGGGGACGCCATATCTACAACATATATTTGCAATAGTTTAGACTAAGTTTATGACAAATTGAGTTCAAATTTTAATTCAACAAAATTAAAAATCTAGGTGAACTCCCACTCAAAACAATATCCCTCGAATTGTCTTAGTGATCACACGAACCAAATCCACCACACCAAGTCCGATCATCACGAGACAAGATGTAACTTCAATGGCGAACACTCAAAGTGTTCATCATATCAATCATATGATTCATGCTCTACCTTTTGGTATCACGTGTTCCGAGACCATGTCTGTACATGCTAGGCTCGTCAAGGCAACCTTAGTATCCGCATGTGCAAACCGGCTTGCACCCGTTGTATGCACTTGTTGATTCTATCACACCCGATCATCACGAGATGCTTCGAAACGACAAGTCTTGGCAACGGTGCTACTAAGGATGAACACTTTATTATCTTGATATTTTAGTTAGAGGGATCATCTTATAATGCTACCATCGTGATCTAAGCAAAATAAGATGCATAAAAGGATTAACATCACATGCAGTTCATATGTGATATGATATGGCCCCTTTGTCTTTGCGCCTTTGATCTTCATCTCCAAAGCACGAACATGATCTCCATCATCAACGGGCATGATCTCCATCATCGTCGGCGTAGCGTCAAGGTCAATGGCGCCGTCTTCATGATTCTTCTCCCATGTAGCAACTATTACAACTTCTTTGAAATACTACTCAACATGAAATTTAAAGACAACCATAAGGCTCTCGCCGTTGCCACAATACAATAATGATCATCTCATACATATTCATCATCACATTATGGCCATATCACATCACCAAACCCCGCAAAAACAAGTTAGACGTCTCTAATTTGGTTTGCATATTTTACGTGGTTTAGGGTTTTCGAGTAAGATCTAATCTACCTACGAACATGAACCACAACGGTGATACTAGTGTTGTCAATAGAAGAGTAAATTGAATCTTCACTATAGTAGGATAAACAGACACCCGCAAAGCCACTTATGCAATACAAGTTGCATGTCGAGCGTGGAGCAAATCTCATGAACGCGGTCATGTAAAGTTAGCCCGAGCCGCTTCATCCCACTATGCCACAAAGATGCAAAGTACTCAAACTAAAGACAACATAAGCATCAACGCCTACAAAACAATTGTGTTCTACTCGTGCAACCATCTATGCATAGACACGGCTCTGATACCACTGTAGGGATTCGTTGCATACAAAACAAAAAAATTCGTACCGCGAGAACGCAATCCAAGCCAAGATGCAATCTAGAAGACGGAAGCAACGAGGGGATGAACGAGACTCACCCTTGAAGATTTCCAAAGCCTACAAGATGAGGCTCTTGTTGCTGCGGTAGACGATCACTTGCCGCTTTCAAAAGCGCGTAGAAGATCTTGACGGCTGCCACAATCGGGCAAAGCACCTCCGTACTCCGGTCACACGTTCGGTGTTGATGAAGACGACGTCCTTCTCCCCGTTCCAGCGGGCAGCGGAAGTAGTAGCTCCTCCCTGAATCCGGCAGCACGACGGCGTGGTGGCGGTGGCGATGGAGATCTCCGGCGGAGCTTCGCTAAGAATTGCGGGAGAGGTGGAGGAGTGGGGCGGCTAGGGTTTGGGGAGAGGGGGTGGCCGACCACTTAGGGGTGCGGCCAAGCTATGGGCTTTGGTGCGGCCTGCCCCCTCCCCTTGCTCGGCCTGCCCCCTTCCCTTGCCCCTCATTATATAGGTGGAACCCCCAAGTGTTGGACTACAAGTCTTCGAATAAGACCCCAACCCAAAACTTTCCATGTGTAGGGAAACCTACCCAAGGTGGGATTCCCACCTCAAGTGGGACTCCCACCCTTCCATGAGGGGGGTGGCCGGCCACCCTTGGTGGAGTCCACCTAGGACTCCACCCCTCAAGGGTTGGCCGGCCATGGAGGTGGAGTCCCTTCGGGACTCCGCCTTCCAAAGTGATTTCTTCCGGACTTTTCTAGAACCTTCTAGAACCTTCCATAAATGCACCGATCATTTTCAAACTTATAAAATGACTTCCTATATATGAATCTTATTCTCCGACTCATTCCAAAACTCCTCGTGATGTCCGGATCCCATCCGAGACTCCGAACAAAACTTCGAACTCCATTCCATATTCAAGTTCTACTAATACGACATCAAACCTTAAGTGTGTCACCCTACGGTTCGCGAACTATGTAGACATGGTTGAGAACTCTCTCCGACCAATAACCAATAGCGGGATATGGAGATCCATAATGGCTCCCACATATTCAACGATGACTTAGTGATCGAATGAACCATTCACATACGATACCGATTCCCTTTGTCACGCGATATTTTACTTGTCCGAGGTTTGATCATCGGTATCTCTCTATACCTTGTTCAACCTCGTCTCCTGACAAGTACTCTTTACTCGTACCGTAGTATGTGGTCACTTATGAACTATTCATATGCTTGCAAGCTATTTAGACGACATTCCACCGAGAGGGCCCAGAGTATATCTATCCGTCATCGGGATGGACAAATCCCACTGTTGATCCATATGCCTCAACTCATACTTTCCGGATACTTAATCCCACCTTTATAACCACCCATTTACGCAGTGGCGTTTGATGTAATCAAAGTACCTTTCCGGTATAAGTGATTTGAATGATCTCATGGTCGAAAGGACTAGGTAACTATGTATCGAAAGCTTATAGCAAATAACTTAATGACGTGATCTTATGCTACACTTAATTGGGTGTGTCCATTACATCATTCATATAATGATATAACCTTGTTATTAATAACATCCAATGTTCATGATTATGAAACTATAATCATCTATTAATCAACAAGCTAGTTAAGAGGCTTACTAGGGACTCATTGTTGTTTACATAACACACATGTATCAATGTTTCGATTAATACAATTATAGCATGGTATATAAACATTTATCATAAACACAAAGATATATAATAACCACTTTTATTATTGCCTCTTGGGCATATCTCCAACACCATGATGCAGTCAGATGAAGGGAATAACATGAAGGTCGGAACAGAGGACTAGCTAAGGGAGGTTCAAGTCTCCGCGTTGTTGAGAGACTTGCTTGGTGTCACGGGATTCGCAACAGTGGTATGGAAGTGGGGGCGGCAGCACAGGTGAAGTTCATAGTCCTACCTTTTAGGGTGAAAACCCAATGTTTGGCCTTAACTGGTTGTGCCTCGCAATGACCTTGTTGGAGGCATTGTTTTGAGAGCGGGGACTATCTTCAGGGTGAAAACCTAAGATCTTTGGTCGGGCGACGACGGTGCTGGTGCACCGTTTCCTTCTTGGAGGCGTCGTTTTTAGAGATTCTGTATTTCAGTTGTTATCTCGGTGGTGGTTGTATTGCTGTTGCTAATGCCTAGGATGCTATAGCGGGACTTTTGTTTCTTAGTTTTCTTTTATTTTTTTGGTTGTGTACATCCGTAATGCCATTAGGGTGTTGCGTTGTTGCAGAGGCTGGGTGTAATTGGTATCTTTTGATATTAATATATTCCCTTTATCGAAAAAAGTACAACAAGCACGCTGGCTATCACAAGGAAAGTAAAGTCGGGTATAGAGATAACTCACACACGTAGAGATGAAGATGTAATCCCGTGTTTCCTCACACGAAGTAAGGTATGTCAAAAGGTTGGAGAGATGCGAGCTACCACAAAGGTCTTCCGAACGCCATGAAGGCTCACCTTCTTCTCCAACCCAATACCTCGAATGATAAATGTCTTTTCCTTATGGCTAGCTTTTCCTTCACTCCGGAGACGGAAAGCTCCACAATCACTTCACAAGCTTCCCGAAGGAGAAGCCCATGCCTCTTCACAATCTTGCACAAAGAGGTCACTCGAGCACCAACCGCCAAGCGAACTAGGAGTTCACCCCCTCGAAGAGTAACAAGCTCACTCTCTCACTCGAACTAATCGAATTGGAGAGCTCAAGACTATGCAAAGATGCAAAGCAAGAACCCCAAAAAAATCGCTCAAATCCTTCTCTCTCAAATCCCACCAAAGCAACAAATGCTATGGAGGAACTAGAGAGGAAGAACAATGGTGAAGGTCAACCAATGACTCCGAGATCTAGATCCCAAAAGTTTCCCTACCTTAGAAGAGGAATGTATTGGTGGAGATTGTAGATCTAGATCTCCTCTTTCAAAGCCCTAAAAAAGATGCAATAATCATATGAGGTGAGGGAGAGGAAGCAAGCTGAAGAGGTTCAACAATGGTGGTAAAAAAACGTGCTCAAGAAACCTAGAAACAATGGGAAAGAAGGCCCCTTTTATACTCCTTCAAGAAAAGTGACCGTTTGAGGGAAAAGTCGAGCCACCCGGCATATAGCATGCCTAGGCTGGCCAGGGGGCCGAGCAACCCGGCACCACACTCGGTGGGTCGGGTGCTGCTGTCGGGTGGTCCAGAAAACCCTCCAGAAGCTTACTCGACACCACACTCGGTGGGCTGACCTATATGCCGATCTACCCGCCCCCAGACCCGACAGACCTATCTATATGCCGGATTACTCGGCGGGCTGACCTATAAGCCGGATGCTGCTGATAGAAAAATCCACCCTTACGAAAAACGCGACATCTTTTGCATCCAGACTCTGATTCGATGATCTTCAGCTCGTTGGAATCAAAGTTAACGCAATTTTAAAGTTATTGAGGTATGCCTTTAAAGGTCGCCGATGTGTGCAATCTCTCGCCAAATTGAGGAGCAGGTGTCGGTGCCTATTTGGGGGTGCTGGTGGAGATGCTCTAAGGGCGCCATTGGTAGGTTGCATCCCCTCCAAACATGCCCCCGAGATGCAAAAATCAGGCGTTTGGATTCCTTGGAGCGACATGCGTAGTGGCTGGCACGCTGCTAAAAGTAGCTTGGGCCAAGCCCGGTGGGTACGCTCGAATCGGCCGTTTCCCTGGATGCAGGCGCCATCCATGCGAAAAGTGGAAACGTCTTGTGCACGGGAGGCCGACGAGGGATGGCGGGAGAAACCGAAATTACCAGCTGTGTTTCGTGGCATAGCTAGTGTCACCTCCTTTTTTCGGTCAAATCCCAGCAAAACACCCCAATTTTCCCCTCTCAACACCGGCGACGGCGGCGGTTTTCCATATCACCCTCTGGTTCCAACGACTCCGGCACGGGATCCGCAGGCGAGCTCTTCTTCTCCTCCGCCTTGTCCATCGCAGCAGCTAGTCTCCTCCTTATCCGGCCAGGGATCGATGAGCGATATCCTTTTCTTCTCTGACCCCGACAACCCCGACAACTCTCCCTCGTGTGCAATGTCGGAGGTAAACCATCGTGCCCTCCAATTTATTGTGTCCCCGTAGTTAGTTCTTAGCCTGGACGGTAGATTTAGCAGACACTCATGTTAGATCTATTTGCTTAGGCCGACCGGATGAGTTCGATCCACCAGGGAGAAACACTGGTAGCTGTGATTCAGGTCTGGATCCTCCTCCTCCACAAGAGATCAGTACGCGAGTTGTGCATCCACCAGTGACTTATGGTCCGACGTTTGCCCGAGATCGAGAGAGGATTGCCAATCCGAACTTCATCTACAGCACCAATGATGTAGGGGTTGTTCATATGCTGAGGATGAGGAGAGCCCCCTTCTATGAACTAGTTAAGAGGTTTAGGGAGAGAGGTTTGTTGCAGATAGCATCCACACCTGTGTGGAAGAGCAAGTTGCTATGTTTCTTCATGTTTTTAGCCATAACCAAAGGTTCGGAGTTATGCACAACACATTGAGAAGATCCATAGAGACTATAGCCTGCTATTTCAACCAAGTCCTTATGCAATTGGGAAGCTCAGGCAAGAGATGATCAAGCCACCTTACGGTGAAACACCAAGCAAGACACACAACAACAAAAGATTGTATTCATTCTTCAAGGTGAGCACAAATATTGCTTTACACACTGTTTGAGAACAACAGAAATGCACAAAAGCTTGATTGTTTGTTGTTATCATCGCAGGACTGTAGTGGAGCAATTGATGGTACTCATGTGACTACTAGAGTGTCGAAATCCCAGTCAGCAGCATACAGAGGTAGGAAGCACTACGCCAACAAGAATGTGCTTGATGCAGTTGATTTCGATCTGAAGTTCACTTATGTGCTAGCTGGTTGGAAAAGGATCAACCCATGATGCAAACATTTTAGCAGACAACCTGAGCAGACCAAATGGTATACATCTCCCTGATGGTAAGTTCTACCTTGAAGATGCAGCTTATGTTTGTCCGCCTAAAATCCTACCACCCTTCAGAAAAATCAGGTATCATCTGAACGAGTTCTCTCCAATTAATAGACCACATAATGCAGATGAGTTGTTCAATCTTAGACACTCTAGCCTCAGGGTTACCATTGAGAGGGCTTTTGTGGTATTGAAAAATAGATTCAAAATCCTTGACCAAAAGCCATTCGACACTTTTCCCATTCAAGTAAAGCTTGTTCTTGCATGTTGCATCCTTTCACAACTGGATCTTAGCTGGGTATGGATGACTATGTCCCAAACAAGGTTGATGTTACTCCTAATGATGTAGAGGGTAGCCATGGTGTCGAGCAAGGCGACATCCAGGCTTGGAAGAACAAGGGAATGAGTGGGCTCAATCAATATGGATGCACAGAAATGGTGTCTACGGTTGACAAGGAAGCAAGAAGAAGACAACAACGAGAAGAAGGTTTACACTTCTCTTGGTCGCCATTGTTGAAATATCCCCCATACTGTAATGTTAAACTGCTATTCATATGTAGCTAGGGCTCGGTTTATATGCCTGTACTGGTGGTAAACTGATAAATAAACTAATAGTTCATGAGTGTGGTTAACTGAACAACTGCTATTCGTACATAGCTAGGGCTCGGTTTTATATGGTTGTAGTTCATTTGTTCCGTCGTTGTCTATGATGATGATGTGCTTTGTGTCATGACGATATGCTATGTTAAGCTCAACACTCAAGTGTGGAGGTGACCACAAACCTACGCTGCGTAGAACCAAATACACAACCTTATATCATCACAACTATTTCTGTATTCTCGCATTCTACCAATCAACAGGCTTAAAATACATTCAGTGGTGCGACCCAGAACACCAACCAAAATTGAGAAGTTGGGTTTTGGCTACCCAGCGTCTGCCTCCTCCCCTCGGGCCTAAATGGATTAGGACCTGCCAATTGCGCCCTAATTAACCATTGCAGAACCCCGCTCTCTCATGTGTCGCCAGCCATCGGGTCCCCAGAACATGTAGACAACCTGTATCTAACAGCGACAGGATAAGACCACGACTGGTCACCTGGAGGAAGCCACGTTTTCTTGTTTATCTTCGTCTGTTTCGTTAGTTTCGCGCGGCTCAAAAAATAAAGCAGGAAACAAAAGGAGCGCACATAATAACAAACGTCTAACAATGTAGTGATCAGCAGTAGCAAGCGCGTGGAACACGTTTTCTCTGCTTGTGCACGGCTTCAGGTCAAGATCACGTCCACGTCCACGTCCAAAGCTAGTGGAATTAGTGGACGGAGCATCACGTTGCAATAAGATCAAACGATCTAGGCGTTTGCTTATACAGGAGCAAAGTAAATCGAATTGGAGGTGGATACGATAGCCATCTTTTGGGGTATATACATACATTCAGTAAAAGTTCAGAGAGGTTCATGCTTCGGTTATCATCGGTCACCGTCAATTGCGTACGACCGTGAGAGAGTCTCGGTAAGTAACATGACATTAGTTCCTCAGGGGTTTTCACTACCAGACTTCGTGTACGAAGTGACAAGCGCAAGTCCATTCCTCTGTGAAAGTGGTATGCTTAACAGTTTATAAGAACATACAGCACTTCCATTTACGCATTCTTGATTCCTCAGGAGACCGATGGACACCCTTTCAGCCTTTTTCCCGTCGATTTCCGGCCACCTTTGAGTGAATCCCCACACGTTTTAAAGCAGCACCAGCATCAGCGAAATTCCCATCTCTTGATTTCCAAGTGCAAGCTAGTAGCCTAGTACCTCACCAGCTAACCAGTACGCGCCCCTTTTAACTCCTTTTTCCTCGAAATATGTTTTCAGCCCCTTTGTAAATAAAGCAACAAACCAACTCCTTTTAACTCTATTTTCCAGATTGCATTTCCATTTACATATTATTCCATCTCTCTGCTTTCCCAGTGATCGCCTGTTAGCATTCACTCAGACCAAATCTAACACTCAGTCCAGCCTATGTTCAAGCGTTTATGTTTAAAATGGTCTAGCTACGAGCGGAGAGCCTACCCCATTCAAAAATCTCATACTAAAGGGAGGTGAGAAACTCTTATAAGCTGGCCATAGCCTCCTCCAGTAAGTAAGGTGTGACTAAACATTGAGCAGCGTCACCACTCGCTGAAAAGCCCACAGAAAGGCATAGCGATGCTAGCTCTGATGCTAACGTCCACCCTAGTAGCCCTACAGCTACAAGTACACATATCCATCTATGTGTGTTCTAGCACCTTCCACTCCATACGCTCAATTCTCCAATCGAGCCTCCGTTGCCTAGCTAGAATGAGTATGCGGAGCAAATTATGCTCTATTAGTCTCATGTTTAACTTTACAACAGTCAATCTAACTAGGAAGTTTCTGAACGCAATTCAGTTTAAGGTTGGCCACAGGCCTACCTCAGTTCCTTCTTCATAGATATGGAATAAAGATCTCAGTGAATGTTACCTTGTTGAGCTAGACACCAAAGAGTAAGAGCACACTTGCGTAAAGATGTGCCAAAAGCTAGCTGCCGACCTGACCACACCTGCTTTACTTTCTTCCATCTGAAACATAACATCAACCTCATATGTGCCAAGACTTTGTACCAAGTTCAGGAAATGAGGAGAGATTAGATTGACATCTAAATATACTCTGGGCTGCATACCAAATTCTACATAATTTCATACAAACGGATAGGGACAGGAACCCGATCCTGGTAGACAGAATATAGCAATCTCACGGGTCCAGATTTAGGGAAATGAAGTCTGTAAAAGTAGGAAACAGTATACCAGCTGAAAGCCTGAAACTACTACTCCTCGAAACTGAAGCCTGAGAAAATAATAAGAAATGGTCAGCACAGGAAAGGCCCGACTAAGAGAAACGAAAAGGTACATCTGGTTAGCGAGGGCCCGAAAAAAAGCCTGGAATGCACGAAATCTTGCTTCAGTTTTAAATGTAGGAAACTCTTTGTCGAAGTACAAGAAATTTCTGGGATGACAACACTCAGGTACACCTAGTTATTGCAAAGCTGAAAGGATGTGTCATTAACATGAAACTGATAAAAAAAATTAACTTGCTATTTTGCGAATCCATGACCTATGCATTTGTGTGCTAGGTAACCTATGGTGGCATCAGCAGTCAGAAGGATAAAAGATGGTGTGACACTGTTACGTGATATAGTTCGCAATGCTGCCTCACCCTAGCGTTTTCTTACTAACTTCATTGGATGTCTAGTTTTCCAAATAGTATGTCATTTACTTTGTCTAAACTAATCTGATGTACCTTATTTTCTGTTGCCAAATTTTACACACATACTGCAGGTATAATAATCGTGAATAGCGGTAGTAGAGTAATAGTTACTTACGATCAGACGATTCATGGTTATGTAGGATGTTAATATTCTCAGGGGGTACTCCAAGGTTAATGAGGATCTCCACAATATGGTGAATACTTTCAGCTTCATAGGAGCACTTGATTTCAACTACCTTGAGATTCTTCGATATAAGATATTCTTTGCTTGGCTTGTGGCTATCATCTTTTATATTCAAAGATTCTTGCTGTAGAAAAAAATGTTTAACTCAAATCAATAAAGGTAAATGGTGACTTCAAAGACAACACCGGTTGTACTTGCAAAACATATAGTACCTCACAAATATTAAGTGCAAGGGTAAGCTTCTCTAGAATTGGCGAGTGCTGAAGAAAGTAAACCAGTCCACTGAAGTCAGCAGCCAGACACCACTCACTGAGATACAATGTTTTTAACTTGGTAAATGTATGGCGCCATTTGAAATCCCTGGTGCAAATAATCTGGGCAAAGTGAAGAGGAATTAAATTATATTCAAGGTCTAACTTTGGCAGGGTTTCAGATTTTTGCAAGTTCCTAGTTTAATCAGAAAAAAGATGAAGCAGCGCCATCAAAAGTGTGGGAATACTACCATGAATCGAAAAACTAATATTGATCTCATGCTTTTGGATAGTACATCGTCAGAACTGAGAAGTAGCAATATAAGCCACACATAAGCAAATGTGGTTTTATTCTGACGAACTAACTATTAGGTGATGTCTTCATAGACACATAATGATTGAAACGAGGAATTGGCAACAAACATGAAATGCACATAATTAAGTAGGTTGCCTATGCTTCTTTTGACGGATACACATGCACAAGACAGGATAGCATGCGAAAGCGTACCATTTCAGGAGTACTTATCAACTTCAAATCTGCCGCACCACACAGACCGTCTAGAAGCACACAAACATCGTCTGCAACGTCGATGTGATGGCAAGCAAGACAATAGTCGTCATCACAGTGCCCATAGTAACCACCGTTAAGACAATGATCATAGGGCTGTTCACGTTCAAACCACTCTGTATCAAACCTGACAGATGCTGTTACCAACGAAGGCATGCTCTCGAGGAAAGGAGTCAAGCCCACATTCTCAGTCAGTTCTAAGGCAGCAAGACTTGGGCAAGAGATACGGGTGCGGACAACCTCAGGGAAAAAGCACGTATCCATAGATAGATGTCTTAGTGATTGGCACGAGATCTTCTCGGCGTTGATTTCGCAATCTTGCATCATTAGTACATCTAGTACCGGGCAGCTCGAGAAATCCAGAGTGCGTTCCCCAAGTGCCACGCTACAGATATCTAAGGTTGTCAACTGGTGGCAGACGAGAGCTATGCCGGGTAGCCTTAGACGCTCGGTGAAATCATATCGATGCACCGCGAGCAGAAGCACCTTAACCTGACACGACGCAGCGTACCGGAGCCACAGTTCAGCGTCTTGGGGCGTCCCATCGAGAAAGGATATGAACACAAACTCACGCAGGGGCGCTCGGTCGCGAAGGAGAAGCAGAGAAGTGACAAACCGGGCATCTTCTTCTCCGTAGAAGACCACCGCGGGCACGGATTTCCAGAGGTTGCGCCAGCGGCGAGCGAGCACGCACGTGCACACTGACTCGCGCGAGGGAAGGAACGACAGCACGAGACGGAGGATATCGTCCGGGAGGGCGCCGATGCGGTCCTCCCCGGCGGCCGCCGCACTGTCGGGCATTCCGTCGAGCATGTGACGGGCGTCAGAGCTGCCGGTGGTTGGACACTGAAAGAGCGACATCATGCAGGCGCAAAGGGGCGCGGGGAGGCTCGAGCAACGCAGAGGAACCAAACGAGAAGGATGGCTGGGGCTGGTGCCCGCGCCGGCGCCGCCCCGCGCCGCCCCGCACCGCCCCGGTGTCGGCGTCCGTTGTGTCTCCTGCTCTCCTTTGCCGAGGTGCGTAGTGGACTACTTAATCTGAAAACCGGGAAGCGGGATCGGTGGGAAAGCCAGTGATCTATAAGCTCACTAGGCCTAAACGGACTTAAAACACGTTTGGGCTGTTCGGTAGACCCGTTTTGGCCCGACGAAACACGTCCAAACCCGTCGGGCTGGGGTGGAACTAAAACGCGCCCCCACCTCGCGTTTTCTGTGGCCGCTGGCGACGAGAGGGCGACGAGAGGGCGACAAGAGGGCGACGCCGGCGCCGCCGTTCCAAGCCGCCGCGCCGACGCTCCTGCCGCCGCCTGCCGGTAGCTCCTGCCGCCGCCTGCCGGTAGCTCCTGCCGCCGCCCCTCATCGCCAAGCTTGATTCCTTTGTAAGAACGCACCTCATTGCCTCCTCTCCCATGTACTGGTAGTCGTTCTTGGCTTGTCTGCGGCTAGGTCTAGGGTTCTTGATGTGAGATTTGTTCTTGGTTTGTTTAGTTCTTGGCTTGTCTAGTAGATTCCGTTGATTCCTCTGTGAGATCCGGTTCCTCTGTGTGATCCTGTTCTAGGTACTATTCTTGAGATTGCGAACACTTCCCTATCCGGCATGATTCCAGAGAGCATTGGTAAGCTGGGGAACTTGGTTGAGTTAGGCCTATACAGCACCTGTTTGTCAGGCTTCATACATTCTTCACTTGGAAATCTTACACAACTGAGTAGGCTTTATGCATACTACGGTAACTTGGAGGAACCAATTCCAGCAAGTCTAGGGAAACTGAAGAATCTGTTTGTCCTTGTTCTGTCGACTAATCTACTGAAAGGTTCAATTCCCAGAGAGATTTTACAGTTTCCTTAACTTACCTTTTACTTGGACGTATTATACAATTCACTCTCTAGGCCACTTCCTACTGAAGTTGGTAACTTGGTAGACCTTAATCAACGTATTATACAATTCACTCTCTAGGTCACTTCCTACTGGAGTATATCAGGAAATCTATTGTCAGGTAGTATACCTGATAGCATTGGAAGCTGCATAGTATCGGAACGACTATTGCTGGATCAGAACTTGTTTCTGGGAAGCACCGCTCATTCTCTGAAGAATATAAAAAGGTCTCAGTTTGCTTAATCTGACTGTAAATAAGCTGTCCGGTAGTATTCCTGATGCCCTAGGAAGTATCAAAAGCCTTCAACAAGTGTATCTAGCACACAACTTGTCAGTTCTGATCCCACCGTTCCACCGAATTTTCCATCAGTGTCAAGATTGGATCTGTCCTTGAGTTATCTGCTAGGGGAAATACCAAAAATGGATGTCTTTGGAAATTTAGCTCGCTCACCAATTGATGGAATTGGTGAGCTTTGTGGTGGATTACCTCAGCTTAATTTAGCTCCATGCCCCTTATACTGCTGAAAAGAACAAAATGCATAATCTGTTATCATAGCTCTAACAGCCACTGGTGCCTTCTCGTTCTTAGTTTTAGTGGTTCATCTTATTCATTTCATCCATAAGAAGCCCAGTCAAAGACACAAGAGCCAATTCATATCCACAGCAATCGAGGAATAACATGGAAGGGTTTGTTACCATGAATTGTCAAATGGAACCAATGGTTTTTCAGAAAGCAATTTGCTTGGAAAAGGAAGCTATGCTGCTGTTTATAAGTGCACTTTACATTGAGGATACTGCTACAGCTGTGAAGGTGTTTAGTATACTGCAGTCTGCATATACTAGAAGTTTCATGGCTGAATGCGAATCACTGAGAAGGGCGCGTCCTCGCTGTCTCATTAAGATCATCAGCTGTTGCTCAAGCAACGGTCCTCAAGGTCAAGAGTTTAAGGCTCTGGTTTTTGAGTTTATGCCCAATGGCAGTTTGGAAGATTTTCTTCATCCGAAATATAAGTTGTCCATTCCAAGCAACACATTCAGCGTAGTCCATGAACTAGATATTGCTGTCTGTATCATGGATGCTTTGTACTATCTTCACAATAATTGGCAGCCACCAATTATTCACTGCGATCTCATGATATCAAAAGTTCTTCCTGCTGAAGAAGCCAAACTTTGTTAAATTCAATTAGTTTTATGGGGTTGAAAAGTCGAGCCGAGTCGTTGGGTTACCGACTCATAGACTAATCGTGACTAGTCTAGACTAGTCCTCAACTAGTCGACATGTACTCTAACAGTAGCTAGTACAAAATACTATCGTATGTAGCAACCAGATAGGGGATTTAGTAACTAAAAATCAACATAAGTTCAACACAAGTTATGTAACATAATAATACTATAACCTAGACAGTTATCCACCGGTACCTCTGGACAGTTGTTCATGCCCAAATTGAGTCGATCGAGTCGAATTACCACGACTAGTCTAGACTAGTCCATGACTAGTCGCTCGGCCGCTCAACTCTATGAACTAGTCGAGTCGAGAAAGCTAGTCGACAGTCAAGTTAGGACTCATAGACTAGTCGCGAGACTAGTCTAGACTAGTCATTACACTCATAATCCATGCTTAGATGGCAGGGACGCTCGCGGGAGCTGGGATCGTGTGGCAGACGCCGGCCAACCCGCCAGAGGCGCAAGACTACATCTTCCACAACGGTAACCACAACCTCACATCGTTCCACCTCTGAGTTTCTAACCCTGCTCGAACTTAACCATTGAATGGTCCTCTTCTCTTCGCAGGTCGGCGCTACGTGAGGCCCTATTACTTCGAGTTCATATCCCATGTAACCGAACCTTCTCTTCGTCAACCTTTTATGTCTTGCTTGTTAGATCTTATGTGTTCTGTTTCGGCTTACAGTTCTTAGTTGCTTAGGGCATACGTCCATTAGTTGTGGATTTTGCTGCCCCCACTCGGAATAATCAAACTACACAATCATTCACAACTCTCAAGTTTTAGCCTAATTTTCTATTTTGCTCCAGTGATGGGATACCATTAAAGGTGGGTTTGCTACTGGTGGTCTTACCAAATAACTGTTGGTTTGCAGGTGAAGAACAGATGGGCTGGAAAGACCATTGTAGACCTCTTCACAGAAGAATTCAAGGGGCGCCCCCGTGAATACTATGTAGGCAGGCAACATTCCCTTTTAACAATACTTGTACCAAACTATTCCTTGCTCGTATGCTTTGCTTTTTTTTCCATAGTCATTCCGTTTTAGTTGTACAAATGCACACTGATCATTAGAACCTGCTGCTTGATATTTTTCTAGTCGTTTCCTGCATTTCACTATCTTGAAACTGCGAAGCGTCCTCCAATGATTTAGCACTTGTACAATGAATTATGAGAATCTTTATTTGCTCTTTGGCAATATCTTCATTTCTGTATCTGAAATAAATGATGATATTGCTAGGCTCATGCAGTGAAGTGCGGGAGGCTTCAGGTGGATGAGCAAATGGTTCATGCGGACTATATTGTGAAATCATCACAAAAGATAAGCCATTTCTTGCACAGGTGTGTTCATGGTTTTTGGGTAGCATTTAGCTTATTCTTTTGTAGTGGTCCATTTAGCTCAATTAATTACTCTCTCTTCATAAAAATATAAGTTTTAGAAAATATATGTAGTTAAACTCTCTAGCTCTAACCACTAATGCATAAGTTATGTGTATATTCGTAGTATGATAGGTGTATAATTTGTTAGTCTTTGTCAATTTGTTCTGACCATTGGATTTGTATGGAGATATGTGCCGGTGAGTGGATTTACATTTATTAATTCTATAGCAATGTACCGCATTTAACTTGTATACAAAATAGTGGTGCTTATTGGAGCCCTGGTGGTGATGTTGGAAATGTTATATATTCCTGAACAAACGGAGCAGTAATGTAGCTCAGATTTTTTTCTTGTACTACAAACAAGTGGTCTGAAATAGGGTGCAACATAATTTATTACTGCACATGGTTTCCCCTTACACAAACCAAAGAAAATCCAAACAAAACAGTTCAGCAACTAATGGATTTACTTTTCAATATTGTATTTATCTTTTTTCATTCATGGGATTATTTAGCTGAACTAAATTAAAAATAGGATTACTCTGGATAGTGCTAACGAATGTTTTTTTCAGGAAAATTATGATTGCCAGTTAAACATTCATGCTTGTCATTCCTTTATGTAGGTCTTAAGTCACCAGGTTTCTCTATGTGGTCTCTTCCATCTTTGATGTAGCTATTACTTGTACATGATCCCCTTAGCTTTTAACAAGGAAGCTCTTTACTCTTGCTTTAACATAGAGAACTCATGCATATTTTTTATGTACAAAGTTTGACTTGGCGTATTCTTAAGGTTGTTGCTCTTTCAGGCATGAGCCACCAGTCTTGGGTGGCAATATTGTAATCCTTCAGAATGAAGTTGATGTCGTAACTGTTTGCAAACCGGCATCTGTTCCAGTAAGCTTATAAGTTATGATTGTAATGTTCATGGAAGATGTGATGAATGATAAGAAGACTATGCAGCATTGTTCTTTTAACATTTTTCATGAAACTTGCCTGTATAGCACAATACTATTACAGTATTGATACTCGTTCATCAAAATATGTTGCCTGAACAGCTTAAGTGCTGAACTACAACCAATTAGGGTCTACCAATTCTGAAGTTATATTATACACGTGTATTTTTAGTTACTATTAGATGGTTTGTTGTTCTTGTAGTTGCTAATTTCTAGAACCATGATTTAGAAAAAAGGGAAAACTAATCACTAAACCCTTATGGTATGCAATTAATTTTGGGTAGTCATGTGTGAACTCATGATGAAGTGCGAATTTGTTTTGATAAAGAGTTACGAAGCACCTATTCAATTGATGAGATTCCTGGATGTTCAAGATGCTGCATTTAAGAACTAGAATGCTAATTTCAGTATTCAGTGTGTCAAAGTCTAGTTCAGCTATGTTCAGCTTCGCTCACTTATTGGTACTTACAAAACAGGAGTGTTCTTCTTGTGTAGGTTCATCCTTGTGGACAGTATCGTAAAAACACTGTAGTAGGCATTATGCAGGCTGAGCATGGATTGTCACCCCTATTTCGTATCCTTTCGTTCAGTTATGCATCATTGGATAATGGCTTCCATTATACTACCTCAAACTGTTGTTCAGGAAATGCCCGTTTTCTCCGTCAAACTATTTGTCGTGTTCACTTTCGCATCACTTAACCCACTTCGTTCGAATTGCCATCCAATAAGCAATTTTATAATCTTTAAACGCCGCGAATAGGGAAGTTATGTGGCAAAGAGGGCATGTCATCACCATCATATCCCCTTCTCTTGGTTATGTGCTCGCCTGCCTCCAGCTGTAACAGGAAAACAGAGACAGTTCATGGCGCCTCTCCCTCTTGTGGTAAGGTCTGGAAGATGTGCCTGTTCATTGCCTGTCTACTGCGTCAGACTCCAAACCCATACCTCAGATTTCCACCATGTAAGGTTTGCACCTGTGTCCTGACGGATGTTGGAGTGCATCCATGCATGCCACCTAACCTCCATATGGCCCTTCTATGGTCCTCAACCACATGATTCATGAGTTTCATGAGCTCTCACTGATTCTCCTCTGTTATGAATTTGGCAAAGGACTGATTCTTCTTCTTCATGGATCGTGATAGGAACAATTAGGAAGATAAAAGGAACCGTAGATTGGATTAGAAGTCACCCAGGCAGATAAAGTTTGAATAACACAGGCAACATCATTGGGATTGCTTCAATTTGTGCTGCTGGTATTGCAGTGCTTTGAAATCTCAATTTGTTGAGGGGCCTTATCGCCGTATGTGTCTAGGGATTCAGAGTGGGGATGGGATGGCTTGATCTCACCGGCTGTTCAAGGTCACCTCTCACTGCTCAGACTCATTGCCACGTGCACACGCCCAACAGCTCCATCCCAAGCGCCTGCTCCAGTATCCATCGTGAAGGCATTCCTCGAGTAACCAGACTAAGTCACGACTGTACCTGGACCTGAAGCTTCACATGATTGGCCAAGGAGGCATAGCATGAGGCAGTCCCGAAACCACATAAGAACCTATCCCTGCTTAAGTGGCCTTTAGTCATGCAAACCTAAACCTGGCCATGTCAGCAGCAATCCCTTACTAGAGAGTTAAGTGAGAACAAAGTTATAACACAAGGGCGGGGGTTAAAGGGGTTAAAACTGCTGTACCTTACTAGCTTTGTACTTTTTCTGCTATTTATGGACATACTAAAATTCCTTGACTACCTCTATTATTTCTCAGCAGTGCACCGGTTAGACCGGCTAGTTTCAGGTCTCCTTATATTTGCTAAAAGTGCTGATCGAGCAGAATCTTTCAGGCAACAGGTGATACCAGTCACCTTCTTTTATTACTCTACACATATTCTTTCTGTGTATGCACTCGCCTTATATTCTGCGCATTGAGATATTTTATCGTATTAACACAATTTGTTCATTTGAATTACTGTTGCCATAGATTGAAGCTAATCTGCTGCAAAAAGAATATGTAGCCAAAGTTGTTGGTGTCTTTCCTGACGGCGAGGTACAGTATTGATTGTTTTTCTTTGGATACAAGAGCAAAATTTATTCCCGTTTTAAAATATGTTGAATATATTTTATGGTTTGTCTACTTTAAACAGTTTCTTGCATTGTCCAAGGTTTATGTTACTTCCCATGTTTAGTTCTTCATATTCCGAACATCGTACTTTTTATTCTCGAGCATGTAGCCCTTTGTATTAGAAGGGAGCACCAAGATGGTGTGAAGTTCACAGCCAGCTCAAAAAGAAAGGAAAAGAAAAAGGAACCAAAAAGTAAAAACAAACATAGAAGTGACTGTACAGCCGAATTTTGTACTTTGCAAAAGCTTTTAAAACTTCTAGAGATCTCTTGTGACCGAATTGAGTAACTTTGAAAGTAAATTACATAACATTCTACAAAAGGAAACTCCGCTCTGTTTAGCCGTTAGCTTCGTAGCTGAACGCTAACTTGGATATGTCGTGCCGGCAGTAGAGAATTCATACTTCTTGAATGCAAAGCAAGTGCATTCACTTGGAGAGGAATTTCCTAGTTCTTTTGTAAATATTTATTTATAAATTAATAGTTATGACCACCGGGTAGGGAATTTCTCAGTGGAAATCCCTTGCAAACAGAAGAAACCTTTCAAAACTATTTGCTTGGTTGTTTATTCTGTGTCATGAATTTTTATCTAAAATAATTTCTCTGCAGCGAACTGTTGACGCTAATGTAAACTTCAATGCACGGGAAGGAAGGAGCACTGTGGAGGTCTGTAATTGTTGTGAATTTTTTTGTCCAAAGTCTTATACTGAAGCTGTACTCACCATTACTACAGGTTTGTGATGGTTCTGGTAAGGCCCTTCCAAGTGGAAAACAAGCATGTACCAAGTTTCAGAGGATTTGCACTGATGGGAACCACAGCATTGTCTTGTGCAAACCTGTGACTGGCCGAACTCACCAGGTATCTAATCCTATTTTACCCTTTATGATTGCCTACATTCACACAATTAAATATCCCGGTAATAAAAAGTAAATGCCCTCTTTAATCATCTTAACGCTTTAAAAATCTGGAGGCTGCGCAATGCTCGTGTGTACAATGATGGGATCTGGATCACCCGGGGGTTGGATTTTTACATGAATCTAACCTGTGGAAGATGGACAGATCCAAGGTACTACGATGGTTGCCGCTACACACAGAGTCCTGATGGTTGCCGGAACCTGTTATATCATTGTACTATGTCAATCACATCATATCTTAATCAACTTTTGGAGAAGGCCTTCTTCCCTAAAAAAAAAAAACTTGTGGAGAAGGCCTTCATGGTGGAGAACCTGGCAATGTTAGACGTTTTCATAAGTTCCATTCAAATGATTCAAAGCTCTCACTTGGTTGTTTAACAAGCTTTATATTGGATACGTTACTTCCAAAAAAAAGTTAATTGTGCTGCTTATTCTTTACTGTATGTGTGTTATGTTTGTAGAGTTCTATGTATTGCTGACACATTATTTCTGTTGGCCAAAATTGTGAAAATGCAGATAAGGGTACATCTAAAACACATTGGTTACCCAATAGCCAATGATGAGCTGTATCTTTCGGGGAATTTTTGTCCGCGATCATCAAAGGGAACAAGTATAAACAGGGCAACCTCACTAGCATGCTCATTGTTATCATCAGATCCTGATTGTGCTGCTGAAGCTGATCTGGAATTTGATATTGATGCAATGTGCACGAATTGCCCAAATCTTGCTCCTGTCGGGTGAGTGACTACTGTTGCTTAAGAAGTTCACTTGTTAATAAATGGCTCAAATGAAGAAGTGTTTACGAGAATTATCAGCTGTAGTAGGCTGGTGTCTTCTGAATTCTTCAGTTGGTCATTGTAATATTTTTTATTTTGGCAGTTATGACGGAGATGAGGAAGGATTATGGCTGCATTGTGTGAGATATACTGGTCCTGATTGGAGCTTCGAATGCCCATATCCTGACTGGACCTCCCTTGATAATGTCTCGAGGAAGAAAATGAAGTCCTGATGTAAGCTTTGCTCATTCGTGGACCAGCTAAAGATAAAGCCAAGAAAGCAAACGAGGTCCTGATTGTATTGTAGCCCACCAGGTAGTATGGCTGAAACATTGAGATGCTTATGATGCTAGTGCTGTTATATTGTCATTAATAGGTGGAGCTAATATTACAATGTGCGTAGCTAATATTTCTATGAATTAATTATGGGGATTTATGAAAGGCATGTAAACCTTTTCTATAAAAATGATCTTTTACAAAATTATATTGGGCTAAAAACTATATTCCTAAGACCAATATAACTATTTTGGTTTATTGGATTTTTCTGAGCTTTTTGGAAAAGGTTTGGCAATTTAAAAAGCCATAATCATTTTCCTCCAATTTCACATTATTTGAATTGGGCTAATCTTCTTCCTTTTTGCATTATTTTCTTGGGTCGCATTGCCTGGCCCATCCAACAAAGAAAATGTGAAAACATCCCCTAAAAAATGTTTAAAAAATAAGAAATTGTGTTCATTATTCTATGTTCACACACAAGTTTTCTGAAAAAAGAAAATTCTTTATTTACCGTAGAAAAGACAAATTTTGATGATCCGACATGGCTATTGATTGGACATTTTTCCATCTTTTTACGTAGACCATATAAAATGGGTATTGCCGTCTCAAACTCTCACAAGAAGCTTAAACTGTCTGGTCAATAGCATTGACCGTTATGCTAACATGCGGTGCCACGGTGTGTGAGCCACATAGGGCTAGTACCATCTCTTGGTCACCTCACTGGCTCTAAATAAAACTGGAAATAAATCAAAGTAACGTTTGTATCTCTCACTAATCTCATATCTCTGTCTCTCGAAATAAATCAAAGCATTTTTTCTCACTCTCTCGCTCACCTTACTTGTCCTTTTTTTTTTGTCTAAATTGGTAGCAAATTCAGGATGAGGCGCGCCCGGGACGAGCTGCAGCAGGAGCCAACGCGTTGAGGTCGGGAAGGGGCAGGAGGGGGAAGAGAGAGAGGCTAAAGGAGAGGGCCGGTGAGAGAGAGAGAGAGACCGGAGGAGGCTCCCCTGTCCCGCGCGCACAGCCCGCTGCCGCGCCTTGCGCTGCTCCTCTTCGGAGATGGTGCGATTTCGGATGAGACTGACGCTTTACGGTTCGTGGACCAAAGTCATTTGTCACCTACAATCATGCGTTAGACTATCACCTATAATTTGGTGATTAGCTTCAATCCCGTAACAAGGGCAAATCGATTGGGTGTCTGGATTAGCTGTTTCTGATATTGCCATGCTTGGCGACCATATAAGAGCATCTCCAGTCGCGTTCTCTAAAGAACGCCAGATCGAGTGTTTGGGGGATATGTTTTATTCGTGTCGCGTTTGGGGGACGTCGCTCCTCAACCGCGTCCCCCAAACGCCGCCCCCAATCAGAAATTCAAATAGTTTGCATTCAAAAGAGATCGTTCCCGTCGAATCGTCGCGATCAGAGTAGCGGCGATTAAAGTACTGGGCGCGCGATCATATTATAGACCGGTGGTGCATACTAAATTAGAAGAAGGGGTTGGCCGACGGCGACGTATCCTGAGTCGACGTAGGCCCGTCGATCACGACCACCTCATCGCGATCTGCCCGGTGCTGTGCATGCTCCGTCTGCTCCATCGCCAACACAGGTGTAGTAGTAGAAGACGCGTCTGCTGGCTCTTGCTCCGCTGCCGCTGCCTGTGTCGCTGCCTGGGCCGCCGCGTCGGCCGCAACCTCGGTCGCCGCCATTTTGGCTTCGATGTCGTCGAGAATCTGACCTTTGAAGAAGTTGTGCCCGACGCCTTCTTCTTCTTCTTCCTAGTCCTCACGCCGTCCGCGTCTACCTCCACGAGATCATCGTCACCGGCACCCTCTTCGTCCTCTTCGTCGTCGCCCTCTTCGTCGTCGTCGTCGCCCTTCACCCCCTCCTCTTCCTCCTCCTCCTCGTCCTCAGCCCCGTCCTCCTCCTCCTCAGCACCGGCGCCGTCGAATTCAAGCGGCCCCCTGCGGCCAGCGAACGGGGCGCCGTCCGGACCGGGTCCTGTCTCGCGCTGAGACGCTTGCTCGTACGCCGGGGAGTAGAGGTTGTTGGGGTTGAAGCCGCCATGCGGCAGCGCATCCTGGTAGTGGGGCGACAAGTTAGGCGTCACGCACCCGGGAGTGCCGGAGGGGCCGTCGTTGCAGAAGGCGGATGTCGACGGAGAGATCAGTCCCGGAACGTACACCGGCCCGGACGTACTCCATGGGCTCGCGTTGGTGGCGGCGATACACCGGGCCATTATGTGCTGGTGCTGGCGCGCCGCCAGAGCCTTCTTCTCCTGCTCCGCCGCCCTCCGACCTTTCCGCTCCGCCGTCGCCATCTTCCGGCGCAGACAATCTTGCTGCCATTGATCATCGGTCCATCCTTCCGGCTTCTTCTTCGGAGCCGGCCTTCCGCGGCTTCGCGAATGGCGCTTTCGCCCCTTTCGTCCCATTGCCCGGCGGCTTCTTGGCCGCTTTCTTGGCCATCTTTTTGGGGGTTGTCGGCGGCGCCATGGAATGGGCGCGGCGGCGGGTGGACAGCGGGAGCGAGAAACAAATTGGCGGGTTGGAGAAATGAATCGGCGGCGGGATATGTGTTGGGAGGCCAGAAATGCGCGGCGAGATAGGCGTGATGTTATGGGAGGGGCGGGATTTGGCGGGAGTGGGAGACGAATTTTCGCTGTACCGCTGACGCGTCGGGCCTGCGTCGCTTCGCCTCGCTTTTCGTTGTGTCCAGCGTGCCCGGTGCGTCCCCTGTGGGACGGGGACGGGCTCGGGGCGCCGGACACCGTATCGGGCCGCGCCGGACAAAATTCGGCTTTGGGGGACGCGGCTGAAACGGCTTTTTTATTCGGCGCGCCCCAAATAGCTTTGGGGGACGCTTTGGGGCACGCGACTGGAGATGCTCTAAGGTGCCTTACCAAATGGATATAAATAATCAGCCCAAGCTATGAATAAGAACAACTCATAATAAGGATGAGAAAAAAATGGATAATGCTGACAAAATTTACATGTGGGCTTAGGACATGTGGGCTTAGGACATCTTAAGCGGGGCGATGCAAATCAGACTGCAAAACTGACCGCATGCATCTGTTGACGTCAGGCTAAATGGTCGAAATTAACCGCGCGTCCGTTTGCGTGTAGGGGTGTCCTTTTTTCCATTGAAAAGCCCATAATTTATATAATTGTAAAATACATTAAAATGCTTAGAAATTAAAAAGGACCAACAATGCCTGCTAAAACCTAGCTATGGTACACCAGCGGTGGAGGAGGAAGGGGAGCAAGAGGCTGTGATGAAGGTGACCACTGATCCTAGACCGTCGAAGGAGCAGGAGACGACGCGCAAGTGGGTACGTGTCGGCGTGGCCGGAGGAGTCGCCGACATGTCCCGAGCCAGCGATGACTCGTGAAGCTGGATGGCGAGGCCATCCCACATAGAGAGTTGGTCGCTAATGTCCGACGGCCGGGTCTCCGGATCCCACGTCGGACCGTCATCGTCGTGGTTGTTGTCTTCGCCTTGGACATGGTAGTTGGACTCGGCCTCGTCCTCGGCCTTGTCGGCGTCCTCCGTGGCGTCGTCGTCGTTGGTGTCCTCATCGTCATCGTCGTCGTACTCATACTTGACCTCCTTGTCGTCGCTATCCTCTGAAAGGACGAGATGTCACCTAGAGGGGGTGAATAGGCGTTTTAAAAACTATTACGGATTTTCTTGTAAGAATGCGGAATTAAACTAACGTTTAGTTTAAAAGCACAAAACTTAAATATGCTAGGCTCAACTAAGTGCAACAACAACTCAAGCTAAGCAAGATAGGCACAAGATATATGTAACACAAGTGATAGCAAAATATAAGTACATCAATTACGATGACTATCACAAGAGTAAACTCGGGTATAGAGATAAACGAGGCACGCAGAGATGAAGATGTAATCCCGTGTTCCCTTACACAAGATGAGGTACGTCACATTGGAGAGATGCAAGCTACCACGAAGGTCTCCCGACGCCACGAAGGCCCACCTTCTTCTTCAAGACAATACCACAAAGGACAAAGGTCTTCCGTTATGGCTAGCTGATGTTGTGCAAAGCACACCGTTGGGGAACCCGAAGAGGAAGGTATGATGAACATAATATAAAGTTTTTCCTCAGTAAGAAATCAAGGTTTAATCGACCAGTAGGAGAAAGAAATCACTTCTGAAGGTGTTGCTAGCTAACTTTTGGTAGGACGCACTACCGGCGTGAGCAACAACGTGGAACCTGCACACAATACAACCAAAATACTTTGCCCCAACTTACAGTGAGGTTGTCAATCTCACCGGTTTTGCTGAAAAAATGTATAGTGTGGAAAGAGATGTTTGTTTGCAGTGAAATTAAAGAGAACAATATTTGCAGTAGATGAACTTATCAGTGTAAAGGAAAGGACCGGAGTCCACAGTTCACTAGAGGTGTTGCTTGTGACGGTAAAGCACACGTCCGTTGGGAACCCCAAGAGGAAGGTATGATGAGTACAGCAGCGAGTTTTCCCTCAGTAAGAAACCAAGGTTATCGAACCAGTAGGAGATGAAGATCACGTGAAGGTTGTTGGTGAAGGAGTGTAGTGCGGCACAACACCAGGGATTCTGGTGCCAACGTGGAACCTGCACAACACAATCAAACTACTTTTCCCCAACTTAACAGTGAGGTTGTCAATCTCACCGACTTGTTGAAAACAAAGGATTAAACGTACGGTGTGGAAAATGATGTTTGCTTGCAGAAAACAAAAGAGAACAATGATTGCAGTAGGTTGTATTTCAGATGTAAAAGAATGGACCGGGGTCCACAGTTCACTAGTGATGTCTATCCAATAAGATAAATAACATGTTGGGTAAACAAAGTACAGTTGGGCAATTGACAAATAGAGAGGGCATAACAATGCACATACATATCACGATGACTACTATGAGATTTACTTAGGGCATTACGACAAAGAACATAGACCGCCATCCAGCATGCATCTATGCCTAAAAAGTCCACCTTCGGGTTAGCATCCGCACCCTTCCAAGTATTAAGTTGCAAGCAACGTGACAATTGCATTAAGTACTGTGTGTAATGTAAACAATACAAATATCCTTAGACAAAGCATTGATGTTTTATCCCTAGTGGCAACAGCATATCCACAACCTTAGGGGTTGTTGTCACTCCCCCAGATTCATTGGAGACATGAACCCACTATCTAGCATAAATACTCCCTCTTGGAGTTATAAGTATCAACTTGGCCAGAGCCTTTACTAGCAACGGAGAGCATGCAAGATCATAAACAACACATATATGATAGATCAATAATCAACTTGACATAGTATTTCATATTCATCGGATCCCAACAAACACAACATGTAGCATTACAAATAGATGATCTTGATCATGATAGGCAGCTCACAAGATCTAAACATGATAGCACAATAGGAGAAGACAACCATCTAGCTACTGCTATGGACCCGTAGTCCAAGGATGAACTACTCACGCATCAGTCCGGAGGCGGGCATGGTGATGTAGAGCCTTCCGGTGATGATTCCCCTCTCCGGAAGGGTGCCGGAGGAGATCTTCTGAACCCCCCCCCCCAGTTAGGGTTGACAGCGGTGGCGTCTCTGAAATGTTCTGGTATTTTGGCTCTCGGTACTAGGGTTTTCGGGGACGAAGGAATAAATAGGCGAAGGGGCAGCGTCGGGGGAGCCAGGGGGCTCCCTCCCCACGTCTCGGCGCGGCAGTGGGGCCCCCCGCGCCGCCATATGGGGAGGGCCCCCTGCTGGCCTTCCTCGACTCCTCTTCGGTCTTCTGGAACACTCCGTGGAAAATAGGGCCGTGGGCTTTTGTTTCGTCCAATTCCGAGAATATTTGTAAAACAACTTTTCTGAAATCAAAAATAGCTGAAAACAGGAACTGGCACTGTGGCATCTTGTTAATAGGTTAGTCCCAGAAAATGCATAAAAACATTATAAAGTGTGAATAAAACTGATAACCCACAAGTATAGGGGATCGCAACAGTCTTAGAGGGAAGTAAAACCCAATTTATTGATTCGACACAAGGGGAGACAAAGAATACTTGTAAGCCTTAACAACGGAGTTGTCAATTCAGCACGCACTGGAAACGAGACTTGCTCGCAAGAGTTTATCGGTAGTAACAGCTTTATAGCGATAGCAGTAGTGAAATATCAGCGACAGTGTAACAAAGACAGCGGTAGTGATTATAGTAAACAGGCATGATTAAAATACGTAGGCACGGGGATGGATGAACGGGTGTTGCATGGATGAGAGAAACTCATGTAACAATCAAAGCGGGGCATTTGCGAGATAATAATAAAACGGTATCCAAGTACTAATCAATCAATAGGCATGTGTTCCATATTTAGTCGTACGTGCTCGCAATGAGAAACTTGCACAACATCTTTTGTCCTACCAGTCGGTGGCAGCCGGGCCTCTAGGGAATCTACCGGAAATTAAGGTACTCCTTTTAATAGAGCACCGGAGCAAAGCATTAACACTCCGTGAACACATGTGATCCTCATATCACCGCCTTCCCCTTCGGTTGTCCCAATTTCGTCACTTTGGGGCCTCGGGTTCCGGACAAGCAATACGTGTATACAACTTGCGGGTAAGATCATAAAGCAATGAATATCATCATGAATTGATAACATGTTCAGATCTGAGATCATGGCACTCGGGCCCTAGTGACAAGCATTAAGCATAACAAGTTGCAACAATATCATAAAAGTACCAATTACGGACACTACGCACTATGCCCTAACAATCTTATGCTATTACATGACCAATCTCATCCAATCCCTACCATCCCCTTCAGCCTACAGCGGGGGAATTACTCACACATGGATGGGGGAAACATGGTTGGTCGATGGAGAGGCGTCGGTGGTGATGATGGCGATGATCTCCTCCAATTCCCCGTCCGGTGGAGTGCCGGAACGGAGTTTACGGTCCCGAGACGGAGTTTCGCGATGGTGGCGGCGTCATCGGATGTGTTCGGCGATTTCTTCTAACCCCCGTGCGTTTTTAGGTCGAAGGCGTTAAGTAGTCCGAGAGGAGGGCGTCGGGGGGCCAGCCGAGGCGGCCACACAACGGGCGGCGCGCCCCCTCCGGGCCGCGCCGGCCTAGTGTGTGGGGGCCTTGGGCCTCCACCGGCTTGCCCTTCGGCTCCGTAATTCTTCGGGAAAATAAGACCTTTTGCATAAATTCGAGGATTTTCACTGAAAGTTGGATTTACGCACAAAAACGAGACACCGAGCGGTTCTACCGAAAACATCGTTAGTCCGTGTTAGTTGCATCCAAAATACACAAATTAGAGGCAAAACAATAGCAAAAGTGTTCGGGAAAGTAGATACGTTTTGGACGTATCAACTCCCCCAAGCTTAGCTTATTGCTTGTCCTCAAGCAATTCAGTTAACAACTGAGTGCGATAAAAGAACTTTCACAAACACATTTGTTCATATGATGTAAATATTCTCATGATATGGCAAGTACTTAAGCAATTCATAATAAGGTACATGCAAATAAAATCATCTAATAGCTATGTCAATCATGGAAAAGGTACCAACAAATTAATAATGAGCATCATGAATCATGTCTATCAGCAGGATTGCAATTTTCATAGAATGATATGATAAAGTGGTATCTCGCTTGCCCGTATTTGTACAGCAAAACATAAATGCTTGGGAACCTTTGAAGTTCATGGAAAGACTGTAAGTAGAGATTATCAAAGATAAAAGCATCAAAGTTATACCACAGTTAATCACATTTTGGGACAAGCATATTATACTAAGAATGACAGTTGTGCTCTCAAGAAGGTGCTCAAAGAAAGGATGGAGACTCAATGTAAAAGTAAAAGATTGACCCTTCGCGAGAGGGAAGCAGGGATTAACATGTGCTAGAGCTTTTCATTTGTAAAACAGGAGTAAAATTATTTTGAGAGATGTTTGTTGTTGTCAACGAATGATAGTGGGTACTCTAACTACCTCGTCAACCAGACTTTCAAGAGCGGCTCCCATAAAGGACGTTATCTCTACCAGCAAGGTAAATCATCCCTCTTCTCTTTTGTTCACACACGTATTTTAGTTTTATTATGGATGACACTCCCCCCAACCTTTGCTTACATAAGCCATGGCTAACCGAATCCTCGGGTGCCTTCCATCAATCACATACCATGGAGGAGTGTCTATTTGCAATTTAAGTTGCTTACTGATAAATCAGGGCAAAACATGTGAAGAGAATTATTAATGAAAGTTGATTAATTGGGGCTGGGAACCCTGTTGCCAGCTCTTTTTGCAAAATTATTGGATAAGCGGATGTGCCACTAGTCCATTATGAAAGTCTGTCAGGAGTAAATGACAAGATTGAAAGATAAACACCACATACTTCCTCATGAGCTATAAAACATTGACACAAATTGAGAAGCATTTTGAAGTTTTAAAGGTAGCACATGAGAATTTACTTGGAATGGTTTGAAATGCCATGCATAGGTATTTATGGTGGACACTTTGGAATAACTTGGTTTTCAGGGGTTTGGAAGCACGAGCAGCGTTCCCGCTCAGTACAAGTGAAGGCTAGCAATAGGCTGGGAAGCGACAATCAAGAGAGCGATGACTCGTCATAATCATGCTTGCGACAAAATAAATTAACGGAGGCATAAAAGTGATACAAGAACTCTGAGGTAAAGTAAATCATCGAGGCTTAATTGACTTTTGTTCAGTCATATGCATGCGTGAGCATGTGCCAAGTTGATTCAAGTGAATTATTCCGAGGAGGATACCACAATGTCATATCGATCTATGAATAAAACAATGCAAGCAAATATTTATGACATGCTACTCATATTAATAGATTGGAGCTAATCATGAGAGATCATGAACTACTAGACTTTCTTAAATGACATATACCTCATATGAACCAACTAAGCATGCTCACATGGATGAGTATATGTACAAAAATGAAAACAAATAGAGTTCATACTAGCCTCTCACCACAATCAGATTGTCGTAGATCGTCATTATTGCCTTTTCACTTGTGTAGCTTGAATAATATGGAATGAAAACCAAGCTCCAGCCACCGAAGACCATTGAACTCATAATGAACTTTACAAAACCAAAGAAGAACAGCAAATATTTTTGGTGTTTTCGAATTAGAAACAAGAACAAAGGAAACAAGCAAACAAAGCAAAATCTTTTTGGGTTTTCTTATAGCAAACAAACGATAGCAAACAAAGCAAAATAAAAGCAAGAAACCAAAATAAACAAATGGTGAAGAGAAACAACAGAAATATTTTTGGTCTTTTTGTGTTTTAGGAAAGAAACAAAGCAAAAACAAGAAAATGAAAACTAAAAGAGTCACATAAACACAAAGCAGCAGAAATTCGTCAAACTTGACAGCAGTTACGATGAATCGATTTTTAAGAAATTCTTCCGCTGCTCAGCTCGAAAAGTGTTCAACTAATGAAAGTTAGATAACAACCTGGGGAACATGCACAAAAATTGGCTTCGCAAAATAATGTTCTGGCTGTTTTTGAGAATTTTTTTGGTATCAGTCCAGAATCTGTTTTCAATCAGCACTTCCCCAAATATCATCTCCCTCTTATTAGAAAACCACGTTAAGAAGCTAAACAAGTATGTAAAAGTATCCAGCAACTATGATATGCAAAGAATGAGTGATGCCGGTATACCTCCCCCCAAGCTTAGGCTTTTGGCCTAAGTGGAGTTCAACCCCATGGCCCATGAAGTAGCACCTCCGTAGTACGACGAAGATGGATCCGGGTATGTGCTGGAAGAAGCACCCGGATACGTGACGGTGTAGTCGTAGGAGGGCTCGGCGTCCTTGGAGTCATGCTGCTGGTGGAAGCCGTGTATCTTCAGCTGCTCATCCACCTCCTCCTTAGAGCGCGACCATGGTTCCCTGTGAATACTGAACAAATCTGGTTGCGGCAATGGAACTTCCCTCTCTTCCCCGTCAGCAAACAACATTCTATAGACAATATTATCTAAACTAGAGTCAGCTGTAACAAATTGATGACTCTTCATAGCAGCAATATCAAGCCTTATAGGAGTTATTTTCACATCAGTAGGGTCAAGAGGAAGCTCTAGATGTGCTAAAATGCGCGATGCAATAATTCCTCCAAAAATAGGCCCCTTGTTAGACAAGCGGCGAGCAACAAGAGCACCAAGATGATAAGGTGTCTCTCCAGTGAGTGCAGCAATTAAGAAAGCAAGATGGTAACTAGAAATATTGCTAGTGTTCTCCCTACCAAGAATGCTAGTAGCAAGGTAATAAGCAAAATACTTAATAGCAGGGAGTTGAATGTTTCTTATCTTGCCACGCTGAATGGTGCGACAATCATCATTGGTGATTCCTCGGTAGAGCTCCAGCAATTCCTTGGGATTGCTCTAGATCTTCTTTGATGTACCTACAGGGGCAATATCCAATGCAGTACAAAAATCTTTCAACTTCATAGTAATAGGATCATCATAAATCCTGAATGTAACTGATGGTTGGAAGTGTTTGTTGTTGAACTGAAAGCTCTCAACAAAGATTTTAGTAAGCATGTAGTATTGATCCCTCTCATCTTCCATGTAGGCGGTTAAGGCCACCTTACCGACGAGGACCAAGAAATCATCCAGCAACCCTGCATTACTCAAAAAGTCATAACATGGAAAAGATGAAGCGTTAGGGACTCCATTGTCCTCTTAGACTTCGAAGCTCGGTGCGATGACATCCTCATTATAAGACCGCCTAATCCGAGTGGATGACCTTGAGGGCCTCTGATACGTCTCCGACGTATCGATAATTTCTTATGTTCCATGCCACATTATTGATGATATCTACATGTTTTATGCATACTTTATGTCATATTTATGCGTTTTTCGGAACTAACCTATAGACGAGATGCCGAAGTGCCAGTTCCGTTTTCTCGCTGTTTTGGTTTCGTAAATCCTAGTAAGGAAATATTCTCGGAATTGGACGAAATCAACGCCCAGAGTCTTAGAACTGGATGAAGCTTCCAGAACACCCGAGAGTCGCCAGAGGGGGGCCACAGGCCCACCAGATGATAGGCTGGCACGGCCCAGGCCTTGGCCGCACTGCCCTACTGTGACACCGCCTCGTCGACCCTCCGACTCCGCCTCTTCGCCTATTTAAAGGTCCCTGACCTAAAACCTCGATACGAAAAAACCACGGTACGAGAAGCCTTCCAGAGCCGCCGCCATCGCGAAGCCAAGATCCGGGGGACAGGAGTCTCGTTCCGGCACGCCGCCGGGACGGGGAAGTGCCCCGGAAGGCTCCTCCATCGACACCACCGCCATCTCCATCAACGCTGCTGTCTCCCATGAGGAGGGAGTAGTTCTCCATCGAGGCTCGGGGCTGTACCGGTAGCTATGTGGTTAATCTCTCTCCTATGTGCTTCAATACAATAATCTCATGAGCTGCCTTACATGATTGAGATTCATATGATGATGCTTGTAATCTAGATGTCATTATGCTAGTCAAGTGGATTTTACTTATGTGATCTCCGGAGACTCCTTGTCCCACGTGTGTAAAGGTGACAAGTGTGTGCACCGTGTGGGTCTCTTAGGCTATATTTCACAGAATACTTATTCACTGTTATGAATGGCATAGTGAAGTGCTTATTTATATCTCTTTATGATTGCAATGTGTTTTGTATCACAATATATTTGTGTGCTACTCTAGTGATGTTATTGATGGCGTGTAACTCACACGTTCGTTGGGAACCCCAAGAGGAAGGTATGATGCGCACAGCAGCAAGTTTTCCCTCAGAAAGAAACCAAGGTTTATCGAACCAGGAGGAGCCAAGAAGCACGTTGAAGGTTGATGGCGGCGGGATGTAGTGCAGCGCAACACCGAGATTCCGGCGCCAACGTGGAACCCGCACAACACAACCAAAGTACTTTGCCCCAACGAAACGATGAGGTTGTCAATCTCACCGGCTTGTCTGTAACAAAGGATTAACCGTATTGTGTGGAAGATGATTGTTTGCAAGAAAACAAGAAAGAACAAGTATTGCGACAGATTTGTATTTCGAGTATAAAAGAATGGACCGGGGTCCACAGCTCACTAGAGGTGTCTCTCCCATAAGATAAAAGCATGTTGGGTGAACAAATTACAGTCGGGCAATTGACAAATAGAGAGGGCATAACAATGCACATACATGTCATGATAAATATAGTGAGATTTAATTGGGCATTACGACAAAGTACATAGACCGCCATCCAGTATGCATCTATGCCTAAAAAGTCCACCTTCGAGTTATCATCCGAACCCCTTCCAAGTATTAAGTTGTAAAACAATAGACAATTGCATTAAGTATGGTGCGTAATGTAATCAACAACTACATCCTTAGACATAGCATCAATGTTTTATCCCTAGTGGCAACAGACAATCCACAACCTTAGAACTTTCCATCACCGTCCCGGATATCAATGGAGGCATGAACCCACTATCGAGCATAAATACTCCCTCTTGGAGTTAAGAGCAAAAACTTGGCCAGAGCCTCTACTAATAACGGAGAGCATGCAAGATCATAAACAACACATAGGTAATAACTTGATAATTAACATAACATAGTATTCTCTATCCATCGGATCCCGACAAACACAACATATAGCATTACGGATAGATGATCTTGATCATGTTAGGCAGCTCACAAGATCCAACAATGAAGCACAATGAGGAGAAGACAACCATCTAGCTACTGCTATGGACCCATAGTCCAGGGGTGAACTACTCACTCATCACTCCGGAGGCGACCATGGCGGTGAAGAGTCCTCCGGGAGATGAATCCCCTCTCCGGCAGGGTGCCGGAGGAGATCTCCAGAATCCCCCGAGATGGGATTGGCGGCGGCGGCGTCTCTAGAAGTTTTTCCGTATCGTGGCTCTCGGTACTGGGGGTTTCGCGACGGAGGCTTTAAGTAGGCGGAAGGGCGGAGCCAGAGGGGTCACGGGGGCCGCGCCGCCCTAGTGTGGCGGCGCCCCGTGGCCCCACTTCGTCTTCTCTTCGGTCTTCTGGAAGCTTCGTGGCAAAATAGGACCCTGGGCGTTGATTTCGTCCAATTCCGAGAATATTTCGTTACTAGGATTTCTGAAACCAAAAACAGCAGAAAACAAAGAATCGGCTCTTCGGCATCTTGTTAATAGGTTAGTTCCAGAAAATGCACGAATATGACATAAAGTGTGCATAAAACATGTGGATATCATCAATAATGTGGCATGGAACATAAGAAATTATCGATACGTCGGAGACGTATCAGCATCCCCAAGCTTAGTTCTGCTCGTCCCGAGCCGGTAAAACGATAACAAAGATAATTTCTGAAGTGACATGCCATCATAACCTTGATCATACTATTTGTAAACATATGTAATGAATGCAGCGATCAAAACAATGGTAATGACATGAGTAAACAAGTGAATCATAAAGCAAAGACTTTTCATGAATAGTACTTCAAGACAAGCATCAATAAGTCTTGCATAAGAGTTAACTCATAAAGCAATAAATCAAAGTAAAGGTATTGAAGCAACACAAAGGAAGATTAAGTTTCAGCGGTTGCTTTCAACTTGTAACATGTATATCTCATGGATAATTGTCAACATAGAGTAATATAACAAGTGCAATATGCAAGTATGTAGGAATCAATGCACAGTTCACACAAGTGTTTGCTTCTTGAGATGGAGAGAGATAGGTGAACTGACTCAACATAAAAGTAAAAAGAATGGTCCTTCAAAGAGGAAAGCATCGATTGCTACATTTGTGCTTGAGCTTTTATTTTGAAAACATGAAACAATTTTGTTAACGGTAGTAATAAAGCATATGAGTTATGTAAATTATATCTTACAAGTTGCAAGTCTCATGCATAGTATACTAATAGTGCCCGCACCTTGTCCTAATTAGCTTGGACTACCGGATCATCACAATACACATGTTTTAACCAAGTGTCACAAAGGGGTACCTCCATGCCGCCTGTACAAAGGTCTAAGGAGAAAGCTCGCATTTTGGATTTCTCGCTTTTGATTATTCTCAACTTAGACATCCATACCGGGACAACATGGACAACAGATAATGGACTCCTCTTTAATGCATAAGCATGTGGCAACAATTATTATTCTCATATGAGATTGAGGATATATGTCCAAAACTGAAACTTCCACCATGAATCATGGCTTTAGTTAGCGGCCCAATGTTCTTCTCTAACAATATGCATGCTCCAACCATAAAGGTGGTAGATCTCTCTTACTTCGAGACAAGACGGACATGCATAGCAACTCACATGATATTCAACAAAGAATAGTTGATGGCGTCCCCAGAAACATGGTTATCGCACAACAAGTAACTTAATAAGAGATAAAGTGCATAAGTACATATTCAATACCACAATAGTTTTGAAGCTATTTGTCCCATGAGCTATATATTGCAAAGGCGAATGATGGAATTTTAAAGGTAGCACTCAAGCAATTTACTTTGGAATGGCGGATAAATACCATGTAGTAGGTAGGTATGGTGGACACAAATGGCATAGTGGTTGGCTCAAGTATTTTGGATGCATGAGAAGTATTCCCTCTCGATACAAGGTTTAGGCTAGCAAGGTTATTTGAAACAAACACAAGGATGAACGGTGCAGCAAAACTCACATAAATGACATATTGTAAACATTATAAGACCCTACACCGTCTTCCTTGTTGTTCAAAACTCAATACTAGATATTATCTAGACTCTAGAGAAACCAAATATGCAAACCAAATTAGCAAGCTCTAAGTGTTTCTTCATTAATGGGTGCAAAGTATATGATGCAAGAGCTTAAACATGAGCACAACAATTGCCAAGTATCAAATTATCCAAGACATTTTAGAATTACTACATGTAGTATTTTCCAATTCCAACCATATAACAATTTAACGAAGAAGAAACTTCGCCATGAATACTATGAGTAAAGCCTAAGGACATACTTGTCCATATGCTACAGCGGAGCGTGTCTCTCTCCCATACAGTGAATGCTAGGATCCATTTTATTCAAACAAAACAAAAACAAAAACAAACCAACGCTCCAAGCAAAGTGCATAAGATGTGACGGAATAAAAATATAGTTTCAGGGGAGGAACCTGATAATGTTGTCGACGAAGAAGGGGATGCCTTGGGCATCCCCAAGCTTAGACGCTTGAGTCTTCTTATAATATGCAGGGGTGAACCACCGGGGCATCCCCAAGCTTAGAGCTTTCACTTTCCTTGATCATATTGTATCATACTCCTCTCTTGATCCTTGAAAACTTCCTCCACACCAAACTCGAAACAACTCATTAGAGGGTTAGTGCACAATAAAAATTAACATGTTCAGAGGTGACACAATCATTCTTAACACTTCTGGACATTGCATAAAGCTACTGGACATTAATGGATCAAAGAAATTCATCCAACATAGCAAAAGAGGCAATGCGAAATAAAAGGCAGAATCTGTCAAAACAGAACAGTTCGTAAAGATGGATTTTATTAGGGCACCAGACTTGCTCAAATGAAAATGCCCAAATTGAATGAAAGTTGCGTACATATCTGAGGATCACTCACGTAAATTGGCTTAATTTTCTGAGTTACCTACAGATAATTAGACCCAGATTCGTGACAGCAAAGAAATCTGTTTCACGCGCAGTAATCCAAATCTAGTATTTACTTTACTATCAAAGACTTTACTTGGCACAACAAAACTCAAAACTAAGATAAGGAGAGGTTGCTACAGTAGTAAACAACTTCCAAGACTCAAATATAAAACAAAAATACTGTAGTAAAAACATGGGTTCTCTCCCATAAGCGCTTTTCTTTAACGCCTTTCAGCTAGGCGCAGAAAGTGTGTATCAAGTATTATCAAAGGGTGGTGCATCTACAGCGGGGTTTGGAGTTTTCTCAACCAAGCATAGTATATTGGATACATAAGTTTCAGCGTCTCCCTTTTCATTAGTCTTGGGCTTGCTACTCTCATCGAACAAATTTTCAGGAACAAGCCAAGCATAGTTATTTTTTAGTGCATCATTCATAGCTAGGAGTTTACATGGTATTGGTGCTTTGATCTCCCCACCATCATTAATATTATTAGTGTACCTTATTCTATCCATGTCCATTTTTTCAAGGAGACCAACAAAATTAGTATGAGAACCAAGCATATTAAATTTAGCAAAGACCTTTCTAGCCTCTCTTGCTAGACCACCAAATTCTCTAAGAAGGGTTTCTAAAACAAAATCTTTCTTTTCCCCCTCTTTCATATCACCGAGTGTAAGAAACATGTGTTGGATTATAGGATTGAGATTAACAAATTTAGTTTCCAACATGCGAACTAAAGCAGCAGCAGCAATTTCATAAGTAGGAGCAAGTTCTACCAAGTGTCTATCTTCAAAATCTTCAACGGTACTAACATGACTGAAAAATTCTTCTATATTGTTTCTCCCAATTATAGACCCGAGTCCTACCGGTATGTCTTTTGTGGTAAAATTAAAAGGAAACATGATGAATCAAGTAAAGTAAATGCAGGTAACTAATTTTTTTGTGTTTTTGATATAGAGTGCAAGATAGTAAATAAAGTAAAGCTAGCAACTAATTTTTTTTGTGTTTTGATATAATGCAGCAAACAAAGTAGTAAATAAAATAAAGCAAGACAAAAACAAAGTAAAGAGATTGGGAAGTGGAGACTCCCCTTGCAGCGTGTCTTGATCTCCCCGGCAACGGCGCCAGAAAAAGAGCTTGATGGCGTGTAACTCACACGTTCGTTGGGAACCCCAAGAGGAAGGTATGATGCGCACATCAGCAAGTTTTCCCTCAGAAAGAAACCAAGGTTTATCGAACCAGGAGGAGCCAAGAAGCACGTTGAAGGTTGATGGCGGCGGGATGTAGTGCGGTGAAACACCAGAGATTCCGGCGTCAACGTGGAACCTGCACAACACAACCAAAGTACTTTGCCCCAACGAAACAGTGAGGTTGTCAATCTCACCGGCTTGCCGTAACAAAGGATTAACCGTATTGTGTGGAAGATGATTGTTTGCAAGAAAACAGTAAAGAACAAGTATTGCAGCAGATTTGTATTTCGAGTATAAAAGAATGGACCGGGGTCCACAGCTCACTAGAGGTGTCTCTCCCATAAGATAAAAGCATGTTGGGTGAACAAATTACGGTCGGGCAATTGACAAATAGAGAGGGCATAACAATGCACATACATGTCATGATAAATATAGTGAGATTTAATTGGGCATTACGACAAAGTACATAGACCGCCATCCAGACTGCATCTATGCCTAAAAAGTCCACCTTCGAGGTTATCATCCGAACCCCTTCCAGTATTAAGTTGTAAAACAACGGACAATTGCATTAAGTATGGTGCGTAATGTAATCAACAACTACATCCTTAGACATAGCATCAATGTTTTATCCCTAGTGGCAACAAGCAATCCACAACCTTAGAACTTTCACGTCACTGTCCCAGATATCAATGGAGGCATGAACCCACTATCGAACATAAATACTCCCTCTTGGAGTTAAGAGCAAAAACTTGGCCAGAGCCTCTACTAATAACGGAGAGCATGCAAGATCATAAACAACACATAGGTAATAACTTGATAATTAACATAACATAGTATTCTCTATCCATCGGATCCCGACAAACACAACATATAGCATTACGGATAGATGATCTTGATCATGTTAGGCAGCTCACAAGATCCAACAATCAAGCACAACGAGGAGAAGACAACCATCCAGCTACCGCTATGGACCCATAGTCCAGGGGTGAACTACTCACTCATCACTCCGGAGGCGACCATGGCGGTGAAGAGTCCTCCGGGAGATGAATCCCCTCTCCGGCAGGGTGCCGGAGGAGATCTCCAGAATCCCCCGAGATGGGATTGGCGGCGGCGGCGTCTCTGGAAGGTTTTCCGTATCGTGGCTCTCGGTACTGGGGGTTTCGCGACGGAGGCTTTAAGTAGGCGGAAGGTCGGAGTCAGAGGGGTCACGGGGGCCCCACACGCTAGGGCCGCGCGGGCCCCCTGGGCCGCGCCGCCCTAGTGTGGCGGCGCCCCGTGGCCCCACTTCGTCTTCTCTTTGGTCTTCTGGAAGCTTCGTGGCAAAATAGGACCCTGGGCGTTGATTTCGTCCAATTCCGAGAATATTTCGTTACTAGGATTTCTGAAACCAAAAACAGCAGTAAAACAACGAATCGGCTCTTCGGCATCTTGTTAATAGGTTAGTTCCAGAAAATGCACGAATATGACATAAAGAGTGCATAAAACATGTAGATATCATCAATAATGTGGCATGGAACATAAGAAATTATCGATACGTCGGAGACGTATCAGTTATTAAAGTAGTTTATTCCTCCTGCACGGTGTAATGGTGACAGTGTGTGTATCGTGTAGTACTTGGCGTAGGCTATGATTGTGATCTCTTGTAGATTATGAAGTTAACTATTGCTATGATAGTATTGATGTGATCTATTCCTCCTTTCGTAGTGTGAAGGTGACAGTGTGCATGCTATGTTAGTACTTGGTTTGGTTATGTTGATCTGTTATGCACTCTAAGGTTATTTAAATATGAATATTGAATATTGTGGAGTTTGTTAACTCCGGGATTGAGGGTTCGTGTAATCCTACACGCTAGTGGTGTTCATCATCCAACAAGAGGGTGTAGAGTCTAGCATCTATCTATTTATTCTCGTTATGTGATCAATGTTGAGAGTGTCCACTAGTGAAAGTATGATCCCTAGGCCTTGTTCCTAAATACCGCTATCGCTTGTTTGTTTACTCGTTTTACTCGCATCTATACTTCCTGCAATATTACCACCATCAACCACACACCAGTCCTGGATAGCAAAGCACTTTTCTCGGTGCCGTTGCTACCGCTCGCATTTATTCATACCACTTGTATTTCACTATCTCTTCGCCGAACTAGTGCACCTATTAGGTGTGTTGGGGACACAAGAGACTTCTTGCTTTGTGGTTGCGGTGGTTGCTTGAGAGGGATATCTTTGACCTCTTCCTCCCTGAGTTCGATAAACCTTGGGTGATCCACTTAAGGGAAACTTGCTGCTGTTCTACAAACCTCTGCTCTTGGAGGCCCAACATTGTCTACAAGAATAGAAGCACCCGTAGACATCAAGCTACTTTTCTAGCGCCGTTGCCGGGAGGAAAGGTAAACGGCACACACACACCAGACCCCGGCAACTAGCCACTTTTCTGGCGCCGTTGCCCGGGAGGAAAGGTAAAAGGCACTCATACTTCGGTCCCAGGTAAAGTACTTTTCTGTTACCGTTGTGTGTGTGCTCGAAGCTATTTCCTTTAGATCCTGCAATTGCATCTTTTTGGTTCTTGTTTACACTAGTTTGGCATAATGGACAACAATGAGCTTCTTATTCTATTTCCTGATTTAAGACATGGATGGTTTGATGCGAAAATTAAAAAACCCATGGAACATATTAGTATGAACACTTTGAACACCATTTTTGATAATGATATAGAAAGTTCTAAGCTTGGGGAAGCTGGTTTTCATGATCTTTTCAGTCCCCCAAGCATTGAGGAGAAAATTTTCTTTGATGATACTTTGCCTCCTATTTATGATGATTATAATGATAGTGGTCTTTTGGTGCCACCTACTATGGAGAGTAAATTTTATTATGATTATACTATGCCTCCTACACTTGATGAGAATAATAATGATAGCTACTTTGTTGAATTTGCTCCCACTACAACTAATAAAATTGATTATGCTTATGTGGAGAGTAATAATTTTATGCATGAGACTCATGATAAGAATGCTTTATGTGATAGTTATATTGTTGAGTTTGCTCATGATGCTACTGGACATTATTATGAGAGAGGAAAATATGGTTGTAGAAATTTTCATGTTACTAAAATACCTCTCTATATGCTTAAAATTTTGAAATTGAGCTTGTCTAGTTTTCCTATGCTTATTGCATTATGCCTACATAACTTGTTTATTTACAAGATTTCTTTTAATAGGAAGCATGTTAGACTTAAATTTGTTTTGAATTTGCCTCTTGATGCTCTCTTTTGCTTCAACTACTATTTCTTGCGAGTGCATCATTAAAACTGCTGAGCCCATCTTAATGGCTATAAAGAAAGAACTTCTTGGGAGATAACCCATGCGTTTATTTTGCTACAGTACCTCTATTTTATATTTGAGTCTTGGAAGTTGTTACTACTGTATCAACCTCTCCTTATCTTAATTTTGTTGCATTTTTGTGCCAAGTAAAGTCTTTGATAGTAAGGTTCATACTAGATTTGGATTACTGCGCAGAAACAGATTTCTTTCTGTCATGAATCTGGGCCTAATTCTCTGTAGGTAACTCAGAAAATTATGCCAATTTACGTGAGTGATCCTCAGATATGTACGCAACTTTCATTCAATTTGGGCATTTTCATCTGAGCAAGTCTGGTGCCTCAATAAAATCCGTCTTTACGGACTGTTCGTTTTGACAGATTCTGCCTTTTATTTCGCATTGCTTCTTTCGCTGTGTTGGGTGGATTTCTTTGTTCCATTACCTTCCAGTAGCTTTGAGCAATGTCCAGAAGTGTTAAAAATGATTGTGTCACATCTGAACATGTGAATTTTTATTATGCACTAACCCTCTAATGAGTTTGTTTTGAGTTTGGTGTGGAGGAAGTTTTCAAGGGTCAAGAGAGGAGGATGATATACTGTGATCAAGAAGAGTGAAAGCTCTAAGCTTGGGGATGCCCCGGTGGTTCATCCCTGCATATTTCAAGAAGACTCAAGCATCTAATCTTGGGGATGCCCAAGGCATCCCCTTCTTCATCGACAAACTATCAGGTTTCTTCTCTTGAAACTATATTTTTATTCGGTCACATCTTATGTACTTTACTTGGAGCGTCTGTGTGATTTTATTTTCATTTTGTTATTTTCATTCTCTGAATAAATGCTTGTGTGGGAGAGAGACACGCTCCTCTGGTTCATATGAACACATGTGTTCTTAGCTTTTATTTTTCATAGCGAAGGTTGAAACTGCTTCGTTAATTGTTATATGGTTGGAAACGGAAAATGCTACATGTAGTAATTGGTAGAATGTCTTGAATAATTTGATACTTGGCAATTGTTGTGCTCATGTTTAAGCTCTTGCATCATATACTTTGCACCTATTAATGAAGAAATACATAGAGCTTGCTAAAATTTGGTTTGCATAATTGGTCTCTCTAAAGTCTAGATAATTTCTAGTATTGAGTTTTGAACAACAAGGAAGACAGTGTAGAGTCTTATAATGTTTACAATATGTCTTTTATGTGAGTTTTGCTGCACCGGTTCATCCTTGTGTTTGTTTCAAATAACCTTGCTAGCCTAAACCTTGTATCGAGAGGGAATACTTCTCATGCATCCAAAATCCTTGAGCCAACCACTATGCCATTTGTGTCCACCATACCTACCTACTACATGGTATTTCTCCGCCATTCCAAAGTAAATTGCTTGAGTGCTACCTTTAAATAATTCAAAATTTATCACCTTTGATTTGTGTCAATGTTTTATAGCTCATGAGGAAGTATGTGGTGTTTTATCTTTCGATCTTGTCATTTACTTCTGACGAGACTTTCACAATGGACTAGTGGCTTCATCCGCTTATCCAATAATTTTGCAAAAAGAGCTGGCAATGGGGTTCCCAGCCCGATTAATTAACTTGCATTAATAATTCTCTTCACATGTTTTGCTGCGATTCATCGGTAAGCAACTTAATTTTGCAAATAGACACTCCTTCATGGTATGTGATTGTTGGAAGGCACCCGAGGATTCGGTTAGCCATGGCTTGTGTAAGCAAAAGGTTGGGAGGAGTGTCATCCATAAATAATGAAACTAAAGTACATGTGTAAACAAAAGAGAAGAGGGATGATCTACCTCGCTGGTAGAGATAACGTCCTTCATGGGAGCCGCTCTTGAAAGTCCGGTTGATAAGGTAGTTAGAGTGCCCACTACCATTCGTTGACAACAACAAACACCTCTCAAAATTTTACTTTTATGCTCTCTTTATGTTTTCAAAACCAAAGCTCTAGCACAAATATAGCAATCAATGCTTCCCTCTGCGAAGGGCCTTTCTCTTACTTTTATTGTTGAGTCAGTTCACCTATCTCTCTCCACCTCAAGAAGCAAACACTTGTGTGAACTGTGCATTGATTCCTACATACTTGCATATTGCACTTGTTATATTACTCTATGTTGACAATATCCATGAGATATACATGTTATAAGTTGAAAGCAACCGCTGAAACTTAATCTTGTTTTGTGTTGCTTCAATACCTTTACTTTGATTTATTGCTTTATGAGTTAACTCTTATGCAAGACTTATTGATGCTTGTCTTGAAGTGCTATTCATGAAAAGTCTTTGCTTTATGATTCAGTTGTTTACTCATGTCATTACCATTGTTTTGATCGCTGCATTCATTACATATGCTTACAATAGTATGATCAAGGTTATGATGGCATGTCACTCCGAAATTATCTTTGTTATCGTTTACTGCTCGGGTCGAGCAGAACTAAGCTTGGGGATGCTGATACGTCTCCGACGTATCGATAATTTCTTATGTTCCATGCCACATTATTGATGATATCTACATGTTTTATGCATACTTTATGTCATATTTATGCGTTTTCCGGAACTAACCTATTGACGAGATGCCGAAGTGCCGGTTCTCATTTCTGCTCGTTTTTGGTTTCGTAAATCCTAGTAAGGAAATATTCTCGGAATTGGACGAAATCAACGCCCGAGTCTTAGAATTGGATGAAGCTTCCGGAACACCCGAGAGTCGCCGGAGGGGGGCCACATGCCCACCGGATGATAGGCTGGCGCGGCCCAGGCCTTGGCCGCGCCGCCCCTGTCGTGACACCGCCTCGTCGACCCTCCGACTCCGCCTCTTCGCCTATTTAAAGGTCCCCGGCCTAAAACCTCGATACGAAAAAGCCACGGTACGAGAAGCCTTCCCGGAGCCGCCGCCATCGCGAAGCCAAGATCTGGGGGACAGGAGTCTCTGTTCCGGCACGCCGCCGGGATGGGGAAGTGCCCCCGGAAGGCTCCTCCATCGACACCACCGCCATCTCCATCAACGCTCCTGTCTCCCATGAGGATGGAGTAGTTCTCCATCGAGGCTCGGGGCTGTACCGGTAGCTATGTGGTTAATCTCTCTCCTATGTGCTTCAATACAATAATCTCATGAGCTGCCTTACATGATTGAGATTCATATGATGATGCTTGTAATCTAGATGTCATTATGCTAGTCAAGTGGATTTTACTTATGTGATCTCCGGAGACTCCTTGTCCCACGTGTGTAAAGGTGACGAGTGTGTGCACCGTGTGGGTCTCTTAGGCTATATTTCACGGAATACTTATTCACTGTTATGAATGGCATAGTGAAGTGCTTATTTATATCTCTTTATGATTGCAATGTGTTTTGTATCACAATATATTTGTGTGCTACTCTAGTGATGTTATTAAAGTAGTTTATTCCTCCCGCACGGTGTAATGGTGATAGTGTGTGCATCGTGTAGTACTTGGCGTAGGCTATGATTGTGATCTCTTGTAGATTATGAAGTTAACTATTGCTATGATAGTATTGATGTGATCTATTCCTCCTTTCGTAGTGTGAAGGTGACGGTGTGCATGCTATGTTAGTACTTGGTTTGGTTATGTTGATCTGTTATGCACTCTAAGGTTATTTAAATATGAACATTGAATATTGTGGAGCTTGTTAACTCCGGCATTGAGGGTTCGTGTAATCCTACACGGTTAGTGGTGTTCATCATCCAACAAGAGGGTGTAGAGTCTAGCATCTATCTATTTATTCTGTTATGTGATCAATGTTGAGAGTGTCCACTAGTGAAAGTATGATCCCTAGGCCTTGTTCCTAAATATCGCTATCGCTGTTTGTTTACTTGTTTTACTCGCATCTATACTTCCTGCAATATTACCACCATCAACCACACACCAGATCCTGGACAACAAAGCACTTTTCCGATGCCGTTGCTACTCGCTCGCATTTATTCATACCACCTGTATTTCACTATCTCTTCGCCGAACTAGTGCACCTATTAGGTGTGTTGGGGACACAAGAGACTTCTTGCTTTGTGGTTGCAGGGTTGCTTGAGAGGGATATCTTTGACCTCTTCCTCCCTGAGTTCGATAAACCTTGGGTGATCCACTTAAGGGAAACTTGCTCCTGTTCTACAAACCTCTGCTCTTGGAGGCCCAACACTGTCTACAAGAATAGAAGCACCCGTAGACATCAGCCTCCCCGTGCTTGTCGTCTCTCTTTCAAACACTTCTCCAAAGTTATGGTTATCCATCTTCCTTTTCTGAAATTTTTCAACAAACATTATAAAATTTGATTTGGTGACATATATTTGAGGGAAACTACTATAGGAACTTGCTAGAGTACTAATCATGCATTAAAACTAGTTTCTACCACTTAGAACAAGCATGCAAGCTCACTAAACATGTTACCTACAGCAGCAAAATATTCAAGATATACTCAACCAAACAAAATTCTACTTGGATAATCGGAGGAGTCACATACCGGAGAGCAAATGTGCCAAATTTCAGACAGAAATCTAGGCTGAGCAAAGAGATCGAGAAATCTTGAGCTCTTAGGCATTAACGCGAGTGAGAGAAAGTGAGTACGAGTTTTTTCGGGAGAGAGAGTGAGATGGGAGGAAAAGATGATGTAGTGGGGCAAGGAGGGGCCCACACACCAGGGTGGCGCGCCCCCTCCTTGGCCGCGCCGGCCTATGGGGTGCCACCCTGGGGTGCCCCACTGGTCATTCCCAGGTGCCCCCAGGTGCCTCTTCGAAAAATAAGACCAATGGTATAATTTTTGTGAATTTTTGAAAACTTTGAAAAATGCACATTTTTGGGTATTAAATTTATTATCATTGGGCAGAAAAAGATTTTGAAATCTCTATATAACTAAAGAACTTTGCAAAACAAAAGTGCTACAGCAAGTAGAACAAGTGGAGGAAGAAAGAGATGTTGTTTAGTTCCTCTATGCATATACAATGAATTTGTTAACAAGGTTGATCAAGTCTTGCCACCAAATAAATTTTACATAGCATAAGAAGAATTAAACCTCAAATCAATCATGTTACCTTGTATTGTATTGATATGGATCCAATCACAAGAGTTTGATATTCTTCTTTAGGCTCATATATAGGACAATCAATAGTTCCCACTTTGATAGTTCTCACATTAGAAATTGTATTAACTCCACATGCTTTCTCAACCCTCTTGGGAAAATAAACGGTATGCTCCTTGTCATCGACATTGAAAGTAACTTTTCCTTTATTGCAATCAATAACAGCCCCTGCGGTGTTAAGAAAAGGTCTCCCAAGAATAATAGACATGTTATCATCTTTAGGCATTTCCAACACAACAAAATCAGTTAATATTAAGCAATTATTAGTAACTTGAACAGGAACATCCTCACATATACCAACAGGAATAGCAGTAGATTTATCAGCCATTTGCAAAGATATATCAGTTGGTATCAACTTATCTAAATAAAGTCTCTTATAAAGAGAAAAAGGCATAACACTAACACCTGCTCCCAAATCACATAGAGCAGTTCTAACATAATTATTCTTGATAGAACAAGGAATAGTCGGTATACTCGGGTCGCCAAGCTTCTTTGGAACCTTACCATTGAAAGAGTAATTAGCAAGCATAGTGGAAATCTCCTCATTAGGAATTTTCCTTTTGTTAGAGACAATATCTTTCATATACTTTGAATAAGGAGGCAATTTAATAGCATCAGTCAAAGAGATTTGCAGGAATAAAGGTTTCATACAATCGCAAAATTTATTAGTGTTTTTCTTCATTTGATTTTAGTTTCTTAGCAGGAAAAGGCATTTGCTTTTGAACCCAAGGTTCTCTTTCGTTACCATGTTTCTTAGCAATAAAATCTTCTTTAGTATACTTTTTATTTTTAGCATGCTTTTCAGGTTCATCTTCAACCTCTTCTTTATCAGAAGCATCATTCTTATCATTATCTTTATCATGTTCATTACCACTTTCAGTTTCAGCATCAGAAAAAGAAATACTATTAGGATCATTAACATGCTCAGAGGATTCTACAACAGTTTTATGTTTATTTTTCTTTTTCTTAGATGGAGCACTAGTTTCAGTTCGTTGAGAATCTTGTTCAACTCTTTTGGGATGCCCTTCAGGATATAGAGGATCCTGGGTAGAAACACCGCCTCTAGTTGTTACTTCATAAGCATGTTTTTCTTTAGAATTATTTTTTAACAAGTCATTTTGCACTTTGGTGAGTTGATCAATTTGAGTTTGAACCATATGAAAATGTTTAACAAGCATCTTAACATCATTGGAGGTTCTCTCCACAATACCATGCAATTCACTAATAGCTCGAGAATTTTCCATTAAATGATTCTCTACTCTCATATTGAAATTGTTTTGCTTAACAATGTAATTATCAAACTCATCTAAGCATTGAGCAGGAGGTTTTGAATACGAAATATCTTCCCTAGTAAAGCGTTGAAGAGAGTGTACCTCAATCATGGATGAAGGGGGAGTGATCTTGCATAAATCTTCTATGGGAGGTAAATTCTTCACATCTTCGGATTTAATACCTTTCTCTTTAAGAGATTTCTTGGCTTCCCTCATATCTTCATCATTTAATTTAATCATACCCCTCTTCTTCAATATTGGTGTCGGGGTTGGTTCGTGTGTAGACCAATCATCATGATTCTGGCCTATTCTCGCCAATAATTCTTCGAGCGTCGTCCGGAGTTCTTTTCCCGAAAACACAACCAGCACAACTATCCAGGTATGCCCTAGACTCAATGGTTAGTCCACTATAAAATATATCAAGTAAATCATGCTTTTCCAGATCATGTCCAGGCCGAGCTCTAATAAGAGAGCAGAATCTCGCCCAAGCCTCAGGCAATTTCTCTCCATCTTCCTGGTCAAAATTATAAATTCTTTGCAAAGCAATATGTTGAGCACTAGCAGGAAAGTATTTCCGAAAGAAAACATCAAGCAACTCTTTTGGACTATCAATGGAATTAGGTGGCAAACTATTGTACCAAGTTTTAGCATCATCCTTTAATGAGAAAGGAAAAAATTTAGCAACGAAATAAGTACGCTTCTTAACATCATCAGAAAACAAATTACTCAAAGTAGACAGCTCAATCATGTGTTCTACAGCACTTTCTTTTTCAGTACCACAAAAAGGTGTTTTCTCCACAATAGATATATGAGATAAATCAAGAGAAAAATCATAATCCTTATCCTTAATGTTTATAGGAGATGTGGCAAATTTAGGATCGGGAGACGAGTTTATACAGTATGTTGTGCAAGCAACTTTTTAATTTTTCTTGCATCAGTAGTAGCATTGCATTTATCAATAAAATCATCATCAAGTTCTACATAATCTTCATCAAGATCATCACTAGAGTATTCAACAGACTCATGTGAATTAACAGGTGTAGCAGCATCTTCATTAGGAGTTTCAGTATTTTCAGTTTGTCCAGACCTAGCAATTGTAGCATCTAGAAAAGATCCTAATGAACCATCATTATCAAGCACGACAGTGAAGCATCATCAAAATTATAAGAGGAATTTTCAGATCTAGCAGAAGTACCAGCATGTGAGGCTTGTGGTGGTGAAACAAGTTTATCTATCATAGATGGTGAATCAAGAGCAGCAGAGGTACTCAGAGTCGTACATTTTCTTGTAGTGGATGGTAATATGGCGACTTTAGTATCGCGAGGTTTACCCATGATGGAGAATTTGCAGCGAACAATATCAATCCAAGTGAACTTGCAAATAAAGCTATGCTCCCCGGCAACGGCGCCAGAAAATAGTCTTGATAACCCACAAGTATAGGAGATCGCAACAGTCTTCGAGGGAAGTAAAACCCAATTTATTGATTCGACACAAGGGGAGACAAAGAATACTTGTAAGCCTTAATAGCGGAGTTGTCAATTCAGCTGCACTGGAAACGGACTTGCTCGCAAGAGTTTATCAGTAGTAACAGTTTATAGCAGTAGCAGTAGTGAAATATCAGCAGCAGTGTAACAAAGACAACAGTAGTGATTATAGTAAACAGCAGGATTAAACTATTGTAGGCATGGGGATGGATGAACGGGCGTTGCATGGATGAGAGAAACTCATGTAACAATCAAAGCAGGGCATTTGCAGATAATAATAAAACGGTATCCAAGTAATAATCAATCAATAGGCATGTGTTCCATATTTAGTCGTACGTGCTCGCAATGAGAAACTTGCACAACATCTTTTGTCCTACCAGCCGGTGGCAGCCGGGCCTCTAGGGATACTGGAAATTAAGGTACTCCTTTTAATAGAGCACCGGAGCAAAGCATCAACACTCCGTGAACACATGTGATCCTCATATCACCGCCTTCCCCTTCGGTTGTCCCAATTTCTGTCACTTTGGGGCCTCGGGTTCCGGACTAGCAATACGTGTATACAACTTGCAGGTAAGATCATAAAGCAATGAATATCATCATGAATTGATAACATGTTCAGATCTGAGATCATGGCACTCGGGCCCTAGTGACAAGCATTAAGCATAACAAGTTGCAACAATATCATAAAAGTACCAATTACGGACACTAGGCACTATGCCCTAACAATCTTATGCTATTACATGACCAATCTCATCCAATCCCTACCATCCCCTTCAGCCTACAGCGTTGGAATTACTCACACATGGATGGGGGAAACATGGCTGGTCGATGGAGAGGCGTCGGTGGTGATGATGGCGATGATCTCCTCCAATTCCCCGTCCCGGCGGAGTGCCAGAACGGAGTTTCTGGTCCCGAGACGGAGTTTCGCGATGGTGGCGGCGTACTGGATGTCTTCTGGCGATTTCTTCTAACCCCCGTGCGTTTTTAGGTCGAAGGCGTTAAGTAGTCCAGAGGAGGGCGTCGGGGGCCAGCTGAGGCGGCCACACAACAGGGCGGCGTGCCCCCCCTCCTGGGCCGCGCCGACCTAGTGTGTGGGGGCCTCAGGCCTCCACCTGGCTTGCCCTTCTGGCTCCGTAATTCTTCTGGGAAAATAAGACCTTTTGCATAAATTCCGAGGATTTTCCTGAAAGTTGGATTTCTGCACAAAAACGAGACACCAGAGCAGTTCTACTGAAAACAGCGTTAGTCCATGTTAGTTGCATCCAAAATACACAAATTAGAGGCAAAACAATAGCAAAAGTGTTCGGGAAAGTAGATACATTTTTGGACGTATCAAAAACATGTAGGTATTGTCATAAAACTAGCATGGAACATAAGAAATTATAGATACGTTGGAGACGTATCAGGTGTCAAGATAAATAACATGCTGGATGAACAAATTACAGCTAGGCAATTGAGAGAATAAAGACCATACATAACAAGATGATTACTATGAGGTTAATTTGGGCATTACAACAACATATATAGACCGTAATCCAACTGCGTCTATGACTAATAATCCACCTTTCGGTTAGCAGCCGCACCCCTTTCAGTACTAAGTTGCAAGCAACAGATTATTGCATTAAGCAAAGTGTGTAAAGTAAACAATAGAATTATCCTTAGATAAATCATTGTTGTTTTTTCCTTAGTAGCAACAACACATCTACAACCTTAGAAGTTATTGTCACTCTCCCAGATTACTAGAGGCATGAACCAACTATCGAGCATAAATACTCCCTCTTGGAGTCACAAGCACATACTTGGCTAGAGCATCTCATAGCAACAGAGAGCATGCAAGATCACAAATAACATATGACAAGTATATAATCAATCTCAATCATAGTATTCAATATTCATCGGATCCTAGCAAACACAACATGTAGCATTACATAAAGATGATCTTGATCATGATAGGTGTTGTTGGCGTGGTAGTAGTTAACACACGTCCGTTGGGAACCCCAAGAGGAAGGTGTGATGCGTACAACAGCGAGTTTTCCCTCAGTATGAAATCAAGGTTATCGAACCAGTAGGAGTCAAGGAACACGTGAAGGTTGTTGGTGACGGAGTGTAGTGCGGCGCAACACCAGGGATTCCGGCGCCAACGTGGAACTCGCACAACACAATCAAAGTACTTTTCCCCAACGTAACGAGTGAGGTTGTCAATCTCACCGGCTTGTCGTAAACAAAGGATTAGATGTATAGTGTGGATGATGATGTTTGTTTGCGAAGAACAAGTAAAGAACAATTGCGATGAGATTGTATTTCAGATGTAAAGAATGGACCGGGGTCCACAGTTCACTAGTGGTGTCTCTCCCATAAGATAAATAGCATGTTGGGTGAACAAATTACGGTTGGGCAATTGACAAATAAAGAAGGCATAACAATGCACATACATATATCATGATGAGTACTATGAGATTTAATCGAGGCATTACGACAAAGTACATAGACCGCTATCCGAGCATGCATCTATGCCTAAAAAGTCCACTTTCAGGTTATCATCCGAACCCCTTCCAGTATTAAGTTGCAAACAACCGACAATTGCATTAAGTATGGTGTGTAATGTAATCAACACAAATATCCTTAGACAAAGCATTGATGTTTTATCCCTAGTGGCAACAAGACATCCACAACCTTAGAACTTTCCGTCACTCGTCCCGCATTTAATGGAGGCATGAACCCACTATCGAGCATAAATACTCCCTCTTGGAGTTACAAGTATCAACTTGGCCGAGCCTCTACTAGCAACGGAGAGCATGCAAGAACATAAAAAACATATATGATAGATTGATAATCAACTTGACATAGTATTCAATATTCATCGGATCCCAACAAACACAACATGTAGCATTACAAATAGATGATCTTGATCATGATAGGCAGCTCACAAGATCTAACATGATAGCACAATGAGGAGAAGACGACCATCTAGCTACTGCTATGGACCCATAGTCCAGGGGTGAACTACTCACACATCGATCCGGAGGCGATCATGGCGATGAAGAGCCCTCCGGGAGATGATTCCCCTCTCCGGCAGGGTGCCGGAGGCGATCTCCCGAATCCCCGAGATGGGATTGGCAGCGACGGCGTCTCTGGAAGGTTTTCCGTATCGTGGCTCTCGCATGCGGGGGTTTCGCGACGAAGGCTTTAAGTAGGCGGAAGGGTAGAGTCGGGGGCGTCACGAGGGGCCCACACGCTAGGGCCGCGCGGCCAGGGCCAGGGCCGCGCCGCCCTAGTGTGTCGCCACCTCGTGGCCCCACTTCGTGTCTCCCTCGGTCTTCTGGAAGCTTTGTGGAAAAATAAGACCCTGGGCGTTGATTTCGTCCAATTCCGAGAATATTTCCTTTATAGGATTTCTGAAACCAAAAACAGCGAAAACAACAGAATCGGCTCTTCGGCATCTCGTCAATAGGTTAGTGCCAGAAAATGCATAAATATGACATATAATGTGTATAAAACATGTGAGTATCATCATAAAAGTAGCATGGAACAAATAGCATCTTGCTAATAGGTTAGTTCCAGAAAATGCATAAAAGTGCCACGAAGTGTAAACATATAGAAATTGGTGTAAAAAAAGCATGACGCATCAAAAATTATAGATACGTTTGCAGCGTATCAACATCCCCATGCTTAACTCCTGCTCGTCCTCGGGTAGGTAAGTGATAACAAAAGTAATTTTTGAGGTGACATGAAGCCAACACAATCTTGATCAAGTTATTGTAAAAGCATTGTGAGCTGGGATCAAAGTACACTAAACATAGGGATGGTAAATATAATTCTAACAATAGAACTTAGCAACTATGTTACAACATGAGAAGTTGAAAGGACGAGATGTCGCCTAGAGGGGGGGTGAATAGGCGTTTAAAACTCTTACAGATTTGGCTTGTAAGAATTAATGCGGAATTAAACTAACGTTTAGTTTACAAGCACAACCCCTAAATATGCTAGGCTCAACTAAGTGCAACAACAACAACTAGAGCTAAACAAGATAGGCACAAGATATATGTAGTACAAGTGATAGCAAGATATATGTACTTCAAGCACGATGGATATCACAAGGAAAGAAAGCTCGGGTATAGAAATAACCGAGGCACGCGGAGACGAGGATGTATTCCCATGTTCCCTTCCTTTGCAAGAAGGTACGTCACGTTTGGAGGAGTGAAGGTCCCACGAAGGATTCCCCAACGCCACGAAGGCTCACCCTATTCTCCGGGCCACACCCACGAAGGATAATGACCCTTTCCTTATGGTTAGCTTTTCCTCCACTCCGGAGATGGCAAGCTCCACAACCACTTCACAAGCTCCACGAAGGATAAGCCCGGGCCTCTTCACAATCTTCCTTGAAGAGATCACCGGAGCACCAACCGCCAAGCCAACTAGGAGGTCTCCCTCCAAGAGTAACAAGCTCACGGTCTCTCACTCGAACTAATCATGGTGGAGAGCTCAACACTATGCAATGATGCAAAGCAAGAACACTAGAGGTGTTCAAGTCCTTCACACTCAAATCTCACCAAAGCAACAAATGCTAGGATGAGATTAGAGAGGAAGAACAAAGAGGAAATCAACAAATGACTCAAAGATCTAGATCCAAAGGGTTCCCCTCACTTAGAGGAGAGATGGATTGGTGGGGATTGTAGATCTAGATCTCCTCCCTTAGATCCCTCAAGAATGAGCAAGAATCACGGGGGGAATCAAGAGATAGGGAAAGTTCTTCAAAGACAACAATGGAGGAGAGAGAGTGTAAGAACTTGTACAGCCCAAGGTGGAAGAAGGCCTATTTATAGTCTAGGGAGAAATATAACCGTTGGGTGAGTTTCAGCTCAGCACACTCGAGGAGGCCGGTCAACCGGGCCTGGGGCCGGGCCGTCCGGTCCAGGTGCCGGTCAGACCGGGCCACAGGCCGGACCCGGCCGGTCCAAACCGGGCCTGTGACCGGGCCATGACCGGGACACTTCTGTGTCTTACAGTACATGGCATGGTTGGCACCAGTCCACGGGCCGGTTTGAACCGGGCCATCCGGTGGGACGGCCGGTCACGCCGGGCGAGAAACCGGGCCAGCAGGAAAAACACGTTATAATAAAAACTGTGATAACTTTTGTGTCCGGACCCCGATTGACATGAAACCAATTTTGTTGGAAATATGGAGACTCCTCACAGGATATTTTTAGAGAGGGAGTCTCCCACCGTCAAGAAATGGTGAAGACGTCCAAACTCGAAAACACACTAGAAGATGCATGCGGATTCCGTTTTCGATGAACTTGGGCTTGTTGTAAAGCTAGCAACAAGCTCAAGAATCTCTCACAGAGAAACACCAAGAATCAATAGGGAGATGCAAAGTATGCAAAGGATTGAGCTCCCTAAGACGATGTGATCAAGTTACCCAACCGAAAGCCCCTCTTGATAGTGCAGCTATCTATCCTATAATTCGGTCTCCCATCAACCACCTTGAGACCGGTAAAAGGAAAACCTATCAAGGTCATACCTTTGCCTTGCGCATCCCGCTTGATCTTGATTATAACTCTTCAAGATCCACTCAAGCCGGAATGCCTCACTTGATCATCGTTACTTCGTGAAGACTCACAAATGCTCCCCCATACACCATGATGGGAAAGCTCCATTGATGCACATCTTCACGTGTCCATTATCATCAAATGGACGACAAGCTTCAAGCATATGATCCTCCCGAGATGCTCAACTTGAACTTGCCCAACTCAACCTTGATTACGATCACCACTTGTCGTCATCCTCTCATGGGCAATATGAGATCTCACTTTTGATGCATGCCCATGGAAAGATACCTAACCCACATAGACAACACAAGAGCACATATATGATGGGTTAGTTCATGAAGCATAATTGACAAGGCTTACCATACCACGTGACTTCACGTGGCACATTCTTCATGCTTCATGTGTTGACCAAACTTGAATCTATTCTTCACTCTTTGTATTGATCAACCTTGTATCTTCGCATGCTCTACCATACTATCTTGAGGTGTATAAAGAATTCTTCATTTGTTTGCATGCTCTAAATCTTAGCCAACCATAGCTCAACTTATGAGACTATCATGACACCGACTTAGAGCCATATCTTGAATTCTTCACTTGGAATCAAGCTCTCAAGATCTTGATCATTCATTGCTTATCACATAAGCTAGAGCATGGCTAATATTGAGTTCCACATAAGAACTCTATCTTCATTTCTTCTTATTGGTCATATCACATATATATCTTCAAATCGATGATCTTGATGCCAATACACAAGGTATATCTTTATATTCATGGCATCCATACTTGAATCCAACACATGGAATACAAGTAGTACTTATGGAATATTCCTTCCTTAAACTCAATGTAAACATTAGTCCATAGGGGTTGTCATTAATTACCAAAACCACACATAGGGGCAATATACCCTTACAAAAGTAAGTCAAACAAAAGATCATGAATAATAGTGCACTGAAAGCAACTATTTGTTTTTGAGCATAGAGAAAACATAGCAAAGTGGTATTCAACTTGTACTTTATAAAGTAGCAAAACATAAATACCAGGACACCTTTAAAGTTTAAATGGTGACTAGACACAAGTAGTTTGAGAACAAGCAATAACATAATCATGAATCAATCAATTATTGAAGAGATAGATTAGATGGAAAAATGAAAAATTGGATGGCAGTGATAGGAGAAATTTAGACATGCCTTTTACTGAAGAATAAATTCATGAAGTAATAGATTAGATGGAAAAAAGCAAGGTTGTTGGACATGTTGGGATTCCAGTGGAATTCTATCAACATTGTTGGAGCTCATCAAGAGTGACATTATCAAAATGTTCCGTGATTTCCATAAGCACAAAATTAACTTAGATAGAATCAGTTATGGGATTATTACACTTATCCATAAGAGTGATGATGGAGAGTTTATTCAGAAGTACATACCAATATGTTTGTTACAGGTTTTGTTCAAAATCTTTACCAAAGCCATGACTGTCAGGGCAGAACATGTTATATATGGCAAAGTTGATTCACCCTTGTACAAATGCTTTTATCAAAGGAAGGTATATCACTTATGGAGTGATGTTGCTGTAAGAAATTCTGAGAGAATCTAAAAGTAAGAAGAAGCAGGGGTTGTCTTGAAAATTAATTTTGAAAAAGTTTATGACAAAGTGAATTAGAATTTCCCGATAGACTCCTGCAAGCAAAAAAGGTTTTAGTTACAGATGGATTGTTTGGATTAAAGAAGCTGTGACAAAAGGGACCCTTAGTGTGAAAATCAATGATGTGGTACGATCATACTTTGTTAGTTTTAAACGAGTTAGACAGGGGGTCCTTTTGCTCCTTTCATGTTTAACATGGTTGCTAATAGCCTGTCCAAGATGATTGTTACTACACAAAGAAATGGTTTGATCAAATGGCTTGCTGAAAACCTGGTGCTGAATGGAGTAGCTATTTTCCAATATGTAGATGACAAAATCCTTCTGTTGCAGGATGATTTTGAGGGGGCTAGGAATTTGAAATTTCTCTTGTACATGTTTGAAATTATGTCTGGGCTGAAAACAATTTTGAGAAAAGTGAAACCATGATGATACTTGATGATCCTGATAAACTGCAAGATTATGTTGATCTCTTCAATTGTCAGAAAGGTAATTGGCCTATCAACTACCTGGGGACTCCTGTTTGTGCTATGAGATTGAGAGTAGGTGAACTATAATTTATTGAAGAGAAAGTGAAGAAAAGTATGAGTGGTTGGATGGGAGGTGCTATGTCCATTGGTGGCAGGATGATTAAGATTGATGCATGCCTATCCAACATTTCTTTTTTTTATCAAATGTCTATGAGGTTACTGCACAAAACAAATATTGAAAACATTTCTAGGACAATCAGGGATTTTTTCTAGGTTGGTAGTGCCAATAAATAGAAATATCACTTTGTCAAATGGAGATGGATATGTAAGCCCAAGAGCAAAGGTGGTCTTGGTGTGAAGGATTTAAATAAATTCAATATCAGTTTGATGTGTAAATGGTGGTGGAAGTTAGAAAATGAAGATGGACCATGGCAGGATTTCATGAGAAAAAAATACTTGTGAGATTATGGTATCTACTTTGCCAAGCACGGAGATTCCCCCTGTGGCCTGACTTGCTACATATTAGAGACACATATCTGTGTGGTAGGAGAATGATTGTTGGAAATGGTTGTAGAACTAGTTTTTGGGAGATGCCTGGTGTGGACACTCTCCTTTGAAAGACAAGTTTCCTGAGATTTATGAGATATGCAATGAGCAAAACATTATGTGACTGCTGCAGAAAATTTGGGTCGGAGGCTCTCTTTCAGAAGATGATTGTCTGTTGATCTCCAAGAACAATGGTGTGGCTTAGTCAGTATTCTCAATCAAGGTGTGCTAAATGAATCAGTGGATAGACCAAGGTGGAACTGGACAAAAGATGGTCAGTTTACTGTTAAGAGCTTGTACAAATAGTTGTGCAAAAATGGAATTGATAGGTCATTCATACATATGTGGAAGAGCAAAAGCCCCCTAAAAATAAAAGTTTCGTTGTGGTTGATCTGGCACAATGCTATTGCTACAAAAGACAATTTGCTGAAGAGGAACTTGGCTGGAGACCCCCCTTGAGTTTTGCAATGATTGTGAATCAATTTCTCATGCCCTGCAGCTAAATGTGTTTGGAGCATGGTGGGGACTGATGTTGGTGCCCAAACTCATCCTGGTTCCTTTGCACAATTTTTCTGGTGGATGCCACAGTTCTCTCGAGCTAGCCGCAATGTTCAGATTGTTGGCCTGGCTGCGGTTTGCTGGGCTATTTGGAAAACGCGTAACAAAGCTTTCTTTGGGAAACTTTTTCTTAAAAACCCCGTTGAACTAATTTTTCAATCTATGGCTTTTATGAAATATTGGGCAGGTTTGCACTCTACAACAGGATGCCTCTCAACTGCAGCAAGAGCAGATGCGCTGCTCAACCTGGCCTTGGGTGCTGGTGCGAGAGGGAATGCTGCTGGGAACACAAGTGGAGTTCGTCGCCTGACTGATCATCCTGAGGACGATATGGAGGTCGATGGGAATCCTGACGATGCAGAAGATTTGGAAGAGTAAAAAAATCTGGAGTGGTTTTCGCTTCATGGATTACTGCACGAGATGTTGGGTCCCGTGATCTGTCCACAAAAAACTGTCTCGCTTCTTTTTGTATATATCCAGTCGATAAAAACTCTCCCCTAAGCTCTGTCCGATGAACGCTAGCGTTGTAGCATGCGACGTCCTCCCCCCACCTCCGCCTTTTGTGGTAGTTTTGTTTTGTGCTTTTCCTAGTTTACTGTGTGCCTTAGTGAGCTACGTTGTAGTGGGAAAAACTCTGTTTTTCGTTATCTATGGGTAATGAAAATCGATCCTACGAGGATTTCTTGGAAAAAAAAAGTGGTCCTCCGCGCCGGTCGCCACACTGTCAGGCATTCCGTCGAGCAGGTGGCCAGCGTCGGTGCTGCGGAGTGTTGGAGACTGAATGCGCGACATCAATCAAGAGCAGAGGGGTGCGAGGAGGCTGTGAGGAGCGCAGGAGAAGCTGCATTTTAGGGTTAAATCAGAGGCCCATTGGGCTGTTTTTCAGGTTCGGTTAACCTAACCATTGGTTATACGATACGGTAACCAAGTCAGGAACTGCATGGGCCGGACAGCCACTGATAGAGGCGGCCTTGATCGTAGCTTATTTTCCATAGGACGTTGCGGCCCAGATAGATGCAAGGTGAAGGAGGCACACGTGGAGGTGGAGGTGGAGGTGGAGTGCGAAGCAGAAAGGCGCCGCAGCACCATTTCCTCGCCGCGTCCGGGTGCGGTGCGTCGCGTGGCGTTTCCTCCTCTTTCTTCTTCCTCCTCCGGTCATCCCTCCCTCCGCTGCCATCCCCGTCCCTGTCCTCCCCCCTCCTCAATTCGGAGCGAGGCGCTTCCTGGGTCGGCCCGTCCGATCGCCTCGCGATGGCGACCGACGCCGCCGCCGCCGACAAGACCTCCGTCTTCCGCAAGCTCCGCGCCAAATCCGACAACAAGGTACGTGCGTGCGCGCGTGATTGGTTTGGTTCGATGTGATTGCCCTGGGGCTTGTTCCCCTCCCTCCCTCGCCGCGCCTCCCCCTCCCTCGATTCCGCCTCCTTTGTTTTGATCCCTATGTATGTATGTATGTATGTTTGTGCGCGCGCAGATGTGCTTCGACTGCAACGCCAAGAACCCCACCTGGGCCTCCGTCACCTACGGCATCTTCCTCTGCATCGACTGCTCCGCCGTCCACCGCAGCCTCGGCGTCCACATATCCTTCGTCAGGTATAATTCCCCGACCTCCTTTCCTTTCCTTACTTTGCCTAACTGTATGCTTCGAGACTAATCAGCTATGCACGTGTAAATTCCGGATCTTATTTTTTGGCACCTGGATAGGGTTTGATCTCGTCAATTGTACTACAGTACTTTTTTTTAAGTGCCTGCCATGCTCATTTTAATATTATCAGGCCATGTGAAGTAGCACCAAACTGTGTGACAGAATGTGGCCCGCCTATCTATATATACTGATGAATGCAGTATGTTCTGTGATGAGGCAAGCTCTAATTTTGATGACGGGTTCTTTTATAAAATGTTCTGTCAGACACTATCTTGCTACAAACATTTGATGCAGAGACAATTACTGTTACACTGACTGGCTCGATTACTGTCTTTACTCTTTAAGCAGACAATTACTGTTACACTCTGTTCGAATTATCACTACTTATCCACTGAGTTTCCGGCAATAATCCGCAGATCAACAAACTTGGATTCATGGGCCCCAAACCAGTTGAAAATGATGGTTTACGGAGGAAACAACCGTGCGCAGGCTTTCTTCAAGCAGCATGGCTGGACTGACGGCGGGAAGATCGAAGCAAAGTACACTTCGAGAGCTGCTGACTTGTACCGGCAGTTGCTTCGTAAAGAGGTTGACAAAAGCTCCACCGAAGAAGCAAATACTAGCTGGCCATCCTCCCCAGTCGCAGCTTCTTCAAACCAAGCGCCTGCGTTTCCAGATCTCGAACTGGCCGAGGCGTCAAAAGAAGTTGGAGAGGAGAAGACTGAGCCTGAAGTTATCCGCTCGCCTAAAGCTCCTACCACCCATTCATTCAAGAAGCCAATTGGTGGAAAGAAGCCTGGGAATAAGACCGGTGGGCTTGGTGCACGCAAGCTTACGTCAAAGGTAGTTTACGCTTTACTAAACTGATGAGATATAAAACCCTTATTTTGTCCAAATTCTGTTCCTCAAACGATGATGTTTCACTTGATCTGATTTGCCCAGTTTTTTTGGAGTAAGAAAATGAAGATTGTTGTGTGCTTATATTACACTCATTTTTATTGATATCCACTGAACTTTCCAGTTACCAAATTTTGTGTAGTCAAGTGAAATTCTCTAACTTTTGTCATTTGTTTTAGGGGAGTGAAAGCCTCTATGAGCAGAAACCTGAAGAACCCGCTCCTGCTCTGCCAACGGTGATTGAGAGCACTACAGCTAGGAGCAAATCTCATACTTCCCGATTTGAATATGTAGAAAATATACCTTCTGCTGGGAGCAGTTCTGAGGAAAGCCAGGCATTTGGACATGTTGCTCCGCCAAAGTCTTCAAACTTCTTCGGTGAATTTGGGATGGACAGTGGATATCAAAAGAAACCTTCCTCTAGTTCATCCAAAGTGCAGGTAATGTTTCAGTTAACCACTAGTTGCATCATTTATACGACGATGGGTCATGAATACGTGATGTTACTCACTTATCGTCTTAATTTTGCATAAGTTGGTATGTCCCGATCAATTCAGAATGCTAAAGAGGAATATTGAGTTCCACTGTTAACAAACTTTGAACTCTCTAGGGAAGTACTTGGTTTGATACATATACTGTGCTCCTAGTTTAGTTCCACTCTTAGGTAATCCAACTATATGCAGAAGGCGGTGGTATGCTTTGAGTAAGCTAGCATGCCTCCGAAAAGCACTGTCGACTTGGTCAACATGAACTCTGAAAATTAGCTATCAGCATTACAAGACGAAAAATGCATGCTGAGATGGTAAAATATCCACTGCATGTCTACATTTTCCGTGAACTTGCACATTTGAAGCTGAATAACTTGTTTGCCTTATCTCTAGCTGGAATTTTAGTTCGACATCTTGTATATCAATAGCTTTGATATCTGTCCTAGTAGTTGTTAGGAACAAAGGACCGACTGCTATAGATCATACTATTTTTAAGGCCTGTAGCTCAAAAAGTGTCCAAAGTGCTGCTTTTATTTGTTTTGGGCGGTGGTTCTTGACAGAAAATGTGTTATAATTACATTGCATGTAAGCATGCAAGTCACCATATCATACTTTGTGGCCCTGATTATATTGTTTAAAGATCTTATAATCTTTGCTGACTATGCTGTTATTCAAGTCCATCTGTGCATAATGAAAGCATGTGAGCGTGATTCCTCTGGAAATTTCAATAATTGTTACAGATAGTGATTTTTTTTTTCATCCTTCTGTTGAGGTCTAATTTCCATGCGGTCCATGAAATAACCGATTGCAATGATCCCCAGGTTGAGGAAAGTAGCGAAGCAAGAAAGAAATTCTCAAATGCAAAGTCGATTTCGTCATCTCAGTTCTTCGGTGATCAGGCCAATTTGGAAAAGGACGGCCAACTCTCCCTCCAAAAGTTTTCTGTAAGTGTATCAACTGCGTTGGGCTGATAATAATATTATTCGTGGTCTTTGTTTAGAACAAACCCCAAGCCCATTGACCTGGCCTTGCCTTACTTTTTTCAATCCTGAGATATCTTTGATCTTCTCATCCTGGTTATATATTTACATTATTTTGATGTTTATACGTAGCACTGCATTGACCTGGCCTTGCCCTTACATTATTTTGATGATTTGCCCTTACATGTGATTTTATCATGGTTGATCAGCTGTGAACCTAAGTGCCCAAGTGAATAATCCATTGTCAGCACAGAAGGGTGCTAGCACCATGTTTGATAGTATCTCTGAATTGATTGGTCCCAGGTGGAATTTTACTTTCTTCTCACTTTTATGTTGTTGTAGGGATCGTCGGCCATTTCAAGTGCTGACCTATTTGGCCACCAAGCGAATAATTCTAATGCTGATTTGAGTGCTTCGGATTTGATCAACCGTATCTCCTTTCAGGTACATTGAAGTAGCATTACGATCACATGGCTGGTTACCTTGTTGTACTTCCGTTGACGCTCTGTTATCTCTGCAGGCAACTCAGGACTTGACATCTCTCAAGAGCATGGCTGGGGAGACTGGGAAGAAGCTGACGTCTATGGCATCCAACATCATGTCTGATCTTCAAGACCGAATCCTCTGAGCTTGGCTTACATATGCCTGGAAGATCTGTTTAAGAGTCCATAGGCATTCTAAACTTGTGAACTTAGTCAATAGTCGTCAAGAGAGGAAGAAATCGGAAATGCTGTACTGGCTAAGTCGTGCTAGCATTTGAACCTGTGACAGAAACGCTTTTGCCTCTGAGAGTTCAGTTTATGTTTAGATGGATCATGGATGGTATCAATCAAAGATACTCAAAAGAAATATGGATGGACAGTATCAAAGAAATTCCTTTGCTTGATAGTCACCATTGCATGCCATATATGGGGGACGTGTTTCGTTCGATCAATTTCCCCCGGTATGGCATTAGTTACACTGTGAACTGATTCCATTAACACATGCTTGGCTAGCCCAGTCCGTAAACAAATACCAGGGAAACGGATTACATGCCAGTTTAAGTCTGATTCCGCCCAACCCCCTCCGGATATGGATCGCGTTACCAGACTAACTCGTGACAAATCTTCCACCTCCGATCCCCACTGGGTTCTGCCCTGATCTTCATAGCGCCGGCGCTGATCGGCAATAGATCTTCCCGGAAGAGCAGCGGCAGGCAGCCGCCGATCCTCTTCTCTGACTGGCGTTGCTGGCCGCCGATCTCCACGCTCAATTTCCTATATCACAGGAGCAACCGCTGTGTCCCAGGAAGAGCACCAGTGGAGCAGCGTGAGAAGCAGGGGGGTGAGGTAGCGCTTCTTCGTCCTTCTCGTTTACATTGTTCAAAGGAAAATCATGAGCATAGGGGGCGCAGCCCCCCCCCCCCCCCCCCTCGCCCCCCTTGTCTCCATCCCTGTGTCCGCAATCCCACTGTAACTGATTCCATTACAGTTTACGTTAACGTTTGTTGAAACAAACACGTCCATGGTGTTGTAACCGTATGGCAAGATGGAATCACCAGTCTGTTCAGTCAAATTGCCTGTAGCATCACATAAACCAAAACCTTGCAACAGGGAAGCAAAATTCCACAAGGCTGGCTCAATTGTTCAAAAAAAAAAAAAAAAAGGCTGGCTCAAGCGGCCATCTCTGTTAAGAGTGTCCAAAAAATGCAGTGTAACTTCTCTACTTTCTGCACTGCAAAATGCATTGTGCTTACGCCTAATTAGCTATATAGAGTACTGTATCTTAGCGTCGTCTTTTCTTGCATCTCCCTCTCGCTGCCCGCCCCACACTCTTCTTCAGTAGAGCTTTCTTTAAGCCACCACCCCCCACACTCTTCTTCAGTAGAGCTTTCTTTAAGCCACCACCCTTCCTCCGCTTCGCCGTCGTCCCAGCTGTGGACTGTTGCCTCATCCGCTTCCTTGCTCTGGTCTCGACCCCATAATCTGCAAGTTGCAATTAGTAAATATAAATACCTAAGACATACTGTTCTGAGCCCTGAAGTGCCAATCCTCTTACGTGCGCGCACCTCTCCAGCAGGTGAAACACAAGAGCCCCGCATCTCATCATCTTCTATAAAACACGAAGACGAGCTTAGTAAGATACTACAACCACCAGCACAACGTACACTCTCATAGAAGCTAAGACAGATGCGGGAACCTTGTGTGAGCAAATTTCAGGTTTTCTCTTAGCTAAGGAAGAACACACTTACTATGCAATGTCAAGTTTTCAGGACAACAGTCCTCTTCAGGTTTATGTGATGATGATTGGAGTAAGCTGCAGCTTTCCCCATTTTCTCGTGATGACCCTCCCCGGGAGCCTGCACCATTAACATGAGATGGTAATCCATGTGTGCTATGGCTCATTTCCTTGCCGCGTGATCCCTGTAGGCTGACATTTTCGTTGTTCTTCGATACCAAAGCCATCCGACGAACATTTCCATTTTCCAGGCTTGATCTGGGAGGGGAGGTGGGTCTCTTTGTTTCTCCAGACAGGCCTCCACCCAGGCTTCTGCGGTACAGCATCTCCGCGTCAGATAGATCTTGTTCATCACTGTCACTTCCACTGCCACTTCTACTGTAACTACCCTTGTCACTGTCAATGGAAACACCATCCTCGTTCAAACCTTTGTCTGCCAATTCTTGCAAATAACCCAACAGCAAAGTGTTCTTTTCCTCGAGTAAGGTAGAGAACCACGGGGATGAACCTTGCTTGACATAGAACAGAAGATATGCTTTACTGTCCAAAACTTTATCCTCACTCAATTGCATGACCTGCACCAGGAAAGGTTAGAACCACGTAAGATGTAACTGAATGGAAAAAAATGAGAAAATAAAGTTACTAGCAGTAAATATATTACCTTCTCATCATTAAAGAGATACCAATCTGTTTCTGACGAACGGATGTAACAAACATAGTGACCCTTGGATGATTCACCCAAGTGTTCTACAACTCCATACAGATCATACTTTTGAGGGTTCTGCAACAACAAAGTGTGCATCAGCCATATAAATGAGTGCCTGGGGAATATGATAAAGTGAGAAGAAAATGAACTTACAGTATCAGCAGAGCTCATGAAGGGTTTTAAATCCAACTCTAACTGATATTTCACCATCTTTTGAATCTTGGATATATTACTGCCTAAATTTTCAAACCGTTTCAGCTGGATCACTAGAACTTCTGGAGCCTGCTCCACCTTCAAGTGTTTTTCCATGTTCACACGAGTTTTGCACCCATCACAAGTGAAACTTTCAACCACCTCAGTTTTTGTAAAAGATTCTAGTGAATCCAGTAGAGTGTCCATCTGGTTAATCTCCAAGCTAAGGTCAAGAAAAGACTCCAATCTGTCTGAGCAATGATTGCACTCTGGACAATGCAGCTGAGCAAATAAAAAAGATTGAAGTCAATATCACATTTGATTATCACGGGCTATGTCAGAACGATACTGATCCAATTGGTAGTGAGGATCAGCAGACACACCTGGCTTTTCACTTGGCCTCCAAAAACTTGTTTGACAATAGAACAGGGCTCCTCAGATGAGACCCCCATGGGAGCAACAGAGGCATCATCTAATTTATCAAGCAAGCAACGGAGGAGTTCATGTGCATCTTGGTGTCTGCCCCAACTGAAATCTTGACATATTACTGCAAAAAATATTTTGAAAAACCAAGATCAGGACATAGCCACAGGGATGTCTCAAGTACGCTATATCTTGTAACGAGAATATAACAAACATTGAAGGGGATAAATGCATACAATATAGCTAAACAAGACCAGCACTACAAGAAAAGTTATCTCTGGTAATATAAGCTACCAATTAAGTATAGCAGAAGGAACTGAGAGTTCAGTTAAACAAACATGCACTACAAACAAAGAAAGAAACTTAAATAAGTAGCTTACGAATATATGTAGAGGAAATTTAAAGGTTCAGTTGAACAAACATACACTTCAGGAGTTTGACAAACTTCTTGGGGTAGAGAACATTCCCGGAGAGCCTGATGGCTTCAGAAGCATGGTGACGTAGGGAGCAGTAACAGCAGAATTCGTCCAAACCACCTAGGGGGGAATTAGAAAAACCCAATTGAAAGCATGAAAGTTGATAAGAGATTCTCGGCGCTATGTAAAATACAAGAATGAAAGTAGAGTGAACTAGATGACTTACTAGGACATAGACCTAGGTGACGATCTTTCAGAAGCTTTGACACAAGAGGAACAGTGTGAACCACACACTGGAGAATGCAATTAAGGAAACATGTCCACTTCTCAGGATTAAGTAGCGAGGCACCCTGCAAAAGCAACGCAAACCATTAAAACAAAAACGCCTAAACTCGATTTGGGAGTAAAAGAAGCAAATCAGACATGAACATGTAGCACAAGTCTATCTTACCACAGGGTAGTCTTTCTTTTCACGGATTCGATTACGGAAACAGCATGGAGTACGAGCATAGACACGCTTGTCATCCAGAGAATCCTAGGGCAGAAGACAGAAGTGGAAGATGTCAAAACACACACTTCACATATTTAGTGTCTAGATACATCCAAATTTAGAAAATCTCCGACATCCTTTTCGGGATGGAGGGAGCATTAAATATCACAAAATGCTGCATCAAAATTCGCAAGGTTTGTATGATAGCGTAAAACAAATATCTGTGTTACCCTGGGATCATTAGGCATACTAGTTCAGAATAATAATTATATATACAAATGGCATAGATGGTTTACCATCGGATTGTATTGACTAAGAAATCTTGGACCTCCAAAACTGAACCTATCGTGATGACCATATGGATAACCCAGTGGGTTATCATGATACAATCCATTCATAGGGTATCTGCCATTCATAGGGTATCTGGGACCATGAAATGCATGACCATAATCTCTGTGATCTCTTTGTTCACCACGGTTAAGTAAGTAACCATCTTCTCTATGATCCCTATGGCCATTGTAATATCTGCGACCATGAAATGTGTCATCATAATCTCCCTGATCTTCTTCTTCTTCACCACTCTTGGCACCATGAAATGCATCAACATTGTCTCTATGATCACCACGAATTCTGCCACCATGATGTGCATGAACACAATCCATATGATCACCACGACATCTGCCACCATGAAATGGGTTAACACAATCTCTGCGATGTCTTTGCCGACCACGTCTGACACCATAGCATTCTTCAACATCAAGATTTTGGCCATCATAATATCTAGGGTCTCTTGGTCCACTCCAAAATCTGCCACCATTAATTAAGTCATAAAAATTTCTGGGGTATCTGCAGGGTGAACGGTCACGATGATCATGAATATCCTGGAGAGCAAACAAAACTGAAATGTTAGCTTATTGGAGTGTATGAACATGCGGCTGCGTGAGATAGAGGGAGCATGCATGTGCCACATTAGATAAAATCAGTAAGCCAAAAAAGGTTAAATAGCAATAACTGGGCAGTATCAGCAGCACACAAAACTACAAAAGGACAGTCGCAAAGAAGAAGTAGCAGGAATTATTAGCGAATGCTTACATCCCAAGGATTTTCGTCTTGCAAGGTCACATTGTCCCCCTCGTCAGCTGGACCTGGAACTTTGAAGAGATTTTTGTCTTCCGAGGATGCGCCCTTGTCCCCCTCGTCAGCTGGACCTGGAACTTTGAAGAGATTTTTGTCTTCCGAGGATGCGCCCTTGTCTCCCTCATCAGCTGGACCTGGAACATGCAAGGGATTTTTGTCTTGCGAGGATGAGCCCTTGTCTCCCTCATCAGCTGGACCTGGAACATGCAAGGGATTTTGGTCTTGCGGTGTCTCCTTGCCTCCCTCGTCTGCTGAACCTTGAACCTGCAAGGGATTTTCGTCTTGCGGTGTCTCTTTGTACCCCTCTTCCACCGGACCCGGGCCCAGAGCCTGCAATGAAACAAGCACACAGTCGTCTTAATGTGGAAGTTACGCCAGAACGCAATTGGGGTGTGCCGGAGATAAGGAAACAAAGACCACCAAATTTAATTGTGAACCAACCAAATACTCACAAAACCCCTGCTGCTATGCTGGAGTTCCAAAACCCCGAGGAAAATCAGCACAGTTTCGAGATAAAATTGTCCGGCTATATCTGTTATCTGTTATCAAATCTAAAGGGGGAAGCCACCGCAATTTGGGGGAAACGGTAAATCGCAAAGCAACGGAAACGTCGGAGCCGCAAGTAGCCCACCGAGAGGGGAATCAGAGCAGAGCTAGTGGCCGCGGAGGCGCGGCTAGCGAAGCAAAAAACGGCAGATGAAATCTAACCGGCCACGCATAGCTAGGGGACCTCAAGGCGGCGGGCGCACGGAAACAAGATACGAGATAAAATCCGCTGAGATTCCAGTAGATTTGCCGCTCGATTAAGCAAGCCGGGCAAAACACGGCCGAAACCGGCCCGATGATCGTGGAAATTAAGAGGATTAATTAATTAATGAACAAGTAGACGAAGGCGCGAAGCAAGCATGAACTAAGCTAAACTAAACCGAAAGCACGCCGAAGCAGTCCACCAGAAAACCCACCGATTCGAGCGGCTGGGGCGGAGCCGCCGCGGGCGCCGGCTGCTCGTCCTCCGCCTCCTGCTGCTGCGGCGGCGGCGGCATGGGTGGTGGGGTTGGCGCGAGGAAGGAGATGGCCTCGCTCACGGCGTCGGCGGCCTCGGGAGGCTGCTCGTCCTCCTCATCCGCCCGCGGCTGCGGCGGCAGTGGCGCGACGACGGCGTCGACGGCCATGGGCGGCTGCTCCTCCACCTCCGGCCGCGGCGGCGTCGGTGCGACGACGGCGTCCGCCGCCACGAGAGGCTGAAACTCACCCTCCTCCTCCTCGGGCTCCGGCGGCGTCAGCGCGACGACGGCGACGGGAGGCTGCTCACCCTCAGGCTGGGGCAGCAACGGCGCGACGACGGCCATGAGGGGCTGCTGAGCCGCCTTCTCGTCCTGCTGCGGCGGCATTGGCGGGACGACGGCCCCGCCGACGGCGGCCGCGGCCATGGGAGCAGAGCAGGCTAGGGTTTTGGGAGGGTTTGGGGGTGGGTGGTTGGGGCAGGGGCGTGATCAACCCGGACGCGTTGGGTCCAAGGGAGGCGTCGCGGAGGAACTCGGGCGCGCGCGGCGCTGGTGGAGGCGGCGGACGGAATTTATATGGTACGCTCGGCTCGGAGCCCTGTGGCCGGCCGGGTCGCTCCGGGTCTCCGGTCTCGCCCCGTTCGTTCGGGCTTGGGTCGCTACAGCCTGCAGCCGCCACCTGCGGTAGTTTGGGTGGGTTTGGGCCCGCCTCGCCTCTATCTCTTCCAGTTCCAGAAGTAGTACTACCATATCTACACATGCAGTTGTGTTATTGTTAAATCATCACGCTATAAATTGATCGCGGAAAAAGATTCCAACAAGATATTATGGATATATCTGTACACGATATATGGTTACATGGGATTTTCATTATAAACTCAGTACACGATATATAACTACACGGGATTTCAAATATAGATTTATACACGCTATACACTTTCTACGTTCATAGCCTTGCTAGCTCGAATTATGGACTTAGCCATCAAAAAGACAAATATTTCGCAATATGGTAAAAATTGAGATATCTCAATTTTCTTGTACATATAGGCTGACATTACGGAGAGGATTGAATGAAAAAAACAAGTAGTCAGAAATCACGAGTGAAAAACAAATCTAAGAAAGAGAAAACATTTATCGTTCATAGAGCCTGACATGTGGGAACCATGAGCCATCAGCTTCCTCAGTGTTGACCAGGTAGCAGGAGATCGAAAGAAGAAAAAAAACAAGTAGCCAGAAATTAGGGATCAAAGATAAATAAAAAATGAAACGTTTATTTTACATAGAGGATGACACATGAACTGATAATCCAGGAGCTGCATCAACCGTTTGAAAGATAGTAGGGGATCCAAAGAAAAAGAAACTAGCTAGAAATCACGGTTTAAAAATGAATCAAAGAAAGAAAACATTTATTGCACAGAGAAGATGACATGTGAGATAAACCTTACTTTCTTTTACATATCCACTTGCAGCGGACGGTCTTTTTTTTTGTTAAAGCAAGCACACAATATTCCATGTGTCATTCTTCTCAAACGATTGCATGTCCTCTTGCATAGAAAAAATCCACTTTCTCGCGGTCAACGGATGCAACAGAATCATGCTCCACATGCTCAACATAACTTAAAGCATAATGAATAAGATTACGCTCTTCAATTAAACGAGGACGTGGATCATCATTACGCCTCGGTCTATCAACAACAATGGATTTATTTGTTTGCTGCACAACATGTATTGAGTATGTTATAATTTGCAGCAACATCATTTTCTTTCTCCTTTACGTGCTCCACCAACACGTTAATCTTTTGTTGCTCATCATCAGAAATATCAGAAAAATCAATACATCAGAAATATCCGTAAATAAACTCTTATGAAACATGACAAACTCATTAAAAACGACATTCCTACTATGCAAAACCTTCTTAGTTTCAGAATTCCATAACCTATATGTCTCAACTCCTAAACTATAACCAAGAAACACACACTTAACTTCTCTATGTTCTAGCTTTCTATTATCAACATGTGCATAAGCAGTACAACCGAAAACTTTCTATTATCAGGTGAACTAGATCATACCTTAATGTGAGTTTACTTATCAAACGAAATACAAGGTGACCTGTTTATCAATTAACATGCAGTAAAGGCGGTTTTGCATACCAGTATTGGATACCATGCAGTGAGCCTTGAAGATGATGGTTCTATTCATCCTCTTAGTACAACCCTACCAGCGATGGGCCTCGTTTCGCTCCGTCGTTAGCCTTCTTATTGAATTTAGACCATAATATAACACTTTTGAGCTATGATGAACTTTTGGTGAGTTTGTTCAAACCCCTAGATCATTGGCATTGTTGTGATATCTCGATGTATGAGAAGCTCTAGTGTTATACAGAGAATAACTTACTATATGTCAATTTTAACAATAGTTAAATAAAGTTTAAGTGGCTTCGGACCGTTAAAACTTAGAAGTGCTCAAACTGCGATGTCCTGCTCAATTTCCGCATAACAAGTTACAGAACTCGTCCTACCTGCAGCCAATAGCTAGATACCTAAGTAGCATGTATGTTGTTATCTCCTACCACCGCACTCTCTTGGATCTCCACCTTTGCTGCCCACCCCGGACTCCTCTTCTTCCCTAGATACTTCTCCAAGCTGGTGTCCTTCTACTTTGGTGTCGTTTCGCCTGCGCTTCTTTGATCCAGTTTTGTCTCCATCTGCACACGGGACAATAACATGTCATGACCTTTTCTTTTTAGGAAATGAAAGATGTCACGACTTATTGACAGTACTTAAAAAAGCAAACCTAGACAACGAATAATTACACAAACACCTATTAAGCATGGACTTTTCCTGTTAATAAGATGTCAGCTAAACGTGCCATCTTACGACTACTAATTAAGTGGTGTTCAATGCCAGGTCGAGTTGAACCCAGCGAGCTAGTGCTAGTGTAATTTCCTTCGATGTCTCCAACCAAGCTGATGCATTAAAAAAAAAATGTTATAGGGACGGACATATTTACTTATATTATTGGGTAACATATTTGGATTCAAATCCCTGCATGTTTCTACAGTTTCAGCAGAAACCGATTTTGGACACCCCTGACCACTGTCAGCTGTGAAAGATAGTGGATAAAAAAAACTGTGATAGATAGAATTCCAAAAAGAAAAGAACCACAAAGAACTAGCAGCCACTGATAAACACATCTTCGACTTTACAGGAACTGTATATGGTTTATATTCTTTTTCCTCATCTTTACTTTCTTCACTCATGGCAATTTTCTTACGAACTTATGAGGCGCTTGGTTGGGGAGAAGTAACATATCCACTGATGCAATGAGAATACACTGTATTAGGAGGCGGATTGTGTGATAACGTGATATTTGGTTTATATATTCTTAACGCTATTTGGTTCAAGCAACGGTCCATTTCCCATTTGAATTTCTTCCTGAAATCTTCAATAGGAACTTCCTACTCTAGCCATCCTGATATTCTCTATCATGGCTTTCACAACCGAGTCAAAACTACAGACCAAATGAAGTTACTACACAACTCTTATGCAGGTCAACATGCAGCTAGCAACACCGACATGTATGCATTCAATTAGCTATGCGACAAGAATTATACTAACATAACAGTGCACAATTACATAATATCACATAGCATAAACAAACAAGTTTCGAGTAAATTATGTAGAAAGCCACAGAAATAACTTACCATCGAGCATTTCAACGATATACTCTCTCCTTGAAGCCTTAAGTGCAAACACCATCTGTGATTCTTCCGAAGTTCTTGCAAGTATGACAGCAGCAGCTTCCTCAATCTCACTTCCAGTTAATCCAGCCATACGTAACTTATTAATCAGCATGTCTTTAAACTGCTTGATAGGCTCGTCTTCTATTGGTTTCTCTTGGACAATACTGGTAATGCACTTGCCCTTAGTAATGTTGTCGGAGTTGGGGCCGACTGATCTGAGCCCCAAGGTACCCAGTGCTCCATCTGGAGAATCATTGGTATCCCTGACCTCATCTTCTATAAAACAAGGTAAGTTAGGTAAAACATCAGCCACCGGCACAACGTAAGGGAGGAGACCCATACAGTGCACACAGAACCTTACAGAAACTAGTGTTGTGCTGTGGGCAACTAGTATGGGGAACATTCCCCGTTGATTTTTCATTATTAACAGAAAAAACTAACACTTACTACACCAAGACAGGGTTTCGGGAGAACCCTCATCCTCTTGTTCATCACTGTCACTGTCACTGCCACTACAACTGTAACTGCCCTCATCGCTGTCACCGGAACTGTTCTTCTTTCTCTTAAGTAAGGTAGAGAACCACGGAGATGAACCTTGCTTGACATAGAATAGAAGGTATGCTTCGCTGTCCAAAGCTCTATCTTTGCAAATCTTCATAACCTGCACCACGAAAGTTTAGAAGCTAGAACCATGTACTTGAACGAAATATATACAAAAATGTTACAAGCTGTAGATATATTTCCTTAGAATCATCGAACAGAAACCAATCAGTTTGTGATGGACGGATAATACAAACATAGTGACCATTGGATGGAACACCCAGGTGTTCTACAACTCCATACAAATCATAGTATTGAGGTTTCTGCAGGAAAAAGTGTGCATCAGCCATATACTTGGGCGCATGCGGAATTTGATTAAATGAGAAAAAAGGACTCACATCCTCTGGGGTGCTCAGAAACGGGTTTAAATCCAGCTCTGGCTGATACTCCACCTTGGTTTGAATCTTAGATATAGCACTCCCCAGATTTTGAAACCTCTTAAGCTGGATCACGAGAACTTCTGGAGCCTGTTCCACCTTGAATTGCTTTTCCATGTTCACACGAGATTTGCACCCATCACAAGGAAAATTTTCGAACACCTCAATCTTTGTAAAAGAATGTAGTGCATCCATGACACTGCTCATCTGGGTAACCTCTAAGTTAAGGTCGACGAAAGGCTCCAATCTGTCTGAGCAATGCTGGCACTCTGGACAATGCAACTGATAAAGAAAAAATATTAACTCAATATGACACTGGATTATCAGGGACTAAGTGTCAATGATTTACAGTTGAACAACTGGTAGTGGATTTACAGGCACACCTGACTTTTTAGCTGGCCTCCAAAAATTTGTTGGACAATTGAAGAGGATCCCTCAGATGGGGGACTGTGAGGAACAGAGGCCTCATCCAATTTATCGAGCAAGTAACGGAGGAATTCATGTGCATCCTGGTGTTGTCCCCACTCAAAATTTTCAGATATTACTGCAAACAATGTTTTCAAGAATCAAGTTCAGTCATAATCGCACTGATGCATTTCCAAATATCTAAGACCTAATAATGAGAATATGACGGCTAGAACATTGAAGGAGCAATAGCTAAATAAGACAAGCACTGCAAGCAAAGATTTTCTGATAATATAAGCAACCTACAGTTCAGGAGTTCAACAAACTTCTTTGGGTAGAGAACACACCCAGAGCGCTTGATAATTTCATCAGCGTGCAGTTTTAGGGAGCAGTAACAGCAGAATTTGTCAGAGTCACCTAGTGAAAAATCAAAATCTGAGTTGAAAACACAATGGTAGATAAGAGATTCTCAACAGAAAGCAGCTAGAAGCACGAAAGGTGGACTGGTCTAAATGCCTTACGAGGACATGCATCTATGTGATCATCTTTCAGAAGCTTCAACACCAGAGGAACAGTGTGAACCACACACTGGAGAATGCAATTAACAAAACATGTCCACTTCTCAGGATTACTTAGCGAGGCACCCTGTGAAAGCCATGTAAACCAGTAAAATAAACACATCAAAACTTGATTTAACATGGGAAACAACATAAGCATGCAAAACGTGGCACAAGTCTAGCTTACCACAGGGTAATAGTTCTCACGTCCACAGATAGTATTGCGAGAACAGCACTTAGTATGAACATAGCCACGCTTGTTATCCGGAAAAAGATTGAAGTGGAAGGTGTCAAAAACAGATCAAGATATCACTACCACAACTATAAAAAATCAAATTTCACGAAGGTTTGGATCATAGTGTAGTATGAATAGTTGTGTTTCTCTGCTATCATAAGGAATACTACCACATAATCATTATATGTGCAAAAATAAGATATATGGGTTACCATCGGATTCTGCAGTTTTGCACACTCAAGAAGACCTCCTATATCTTTGTGTATAAAACTAGTGCAACCACTTATTTGTTGAAAATGGTCCAGAAATTTCAGATCCTGGAAAACAAACAGATGTAAAATGTTAGCTGTGTAAATATGGCACCAGTGCGGGATATAGAGGAAGCAGCATGTGCCGCAATGAGATCAAATCGGTGCACCAAAGGAGCTGAAAAATATTAACTGAACAGCTCCTGCAGACTACTAACAACAAATGTAGACAGTTGCACCAAAGAAAAACATTTACTTGCATCTTAGCCAAGTCAGGATGTTGAACACTCTATACTTGTATCACTTCTATGTGACGCATTGAGTCAATAAGAGTATCTCCAGTCGCGTCCCCAAAATCGTCCCCGAAGGCCTTTATGGCAGGCAGGATAGAAAACTGCGCCCAGCCACATGCCCCAAAGGCCAATGCCGTCCTGCGCAGTCCAGTACTGGGTCTGGTGCCCCGAGGATATCCCCGCCTCCCAGGGACAGGCTGGGCGCGCCGGGCTCAACGCAGCGACGACGTGGCGCATGGCGGGCCATCCCTGTCATTGACACAGCCACAGGTGGGTAACTTTCCATAATGGCGGAGGCAGACAGGACTTCTCGTTGGCGCTGCGCCTTCCCGCCCTTTCCCATCCTCTTCTCGTCGTCTCCAACTATAAAAATACCCGTCGCCACACAATGAACCTCATACTCGCTTGCTTCCGTCTCCTAGCCAAAGCCTCGTAACCACAATGTCACGCCACCGCATCACCACCTTATACCTGTGCATTTCTCGGGCCGGGCCGACCAAAGCCCGACGCAAAAAATATTGGCCCAGGCCCGACCGTTGGGCCGAACAAATTGGCCCAAGCCCGGACCATCACAAAGAAAGCCCGTCGGGCCTCGGGCCGGGCCGCTTCAGTAAATCACATAAAATCACGGCCCAAGCCCGGCCCAAGCATCGGGCCAAAAAATCAGGCCCAGGCCCGGCCCAAAGACATGGTCGGGTTAGGCTTGGCCCGGGAATTTCAGGCCGGGCCGGGCCGACCCGGGCTGCCCATGGCCAGGTATGCACCACCTACTCGATGTTGGGCCGCAACGGTCGTACGCCGCCTGCCGAACATGTGTTGCCACAGCCCGAGCCCTTCCTTTCAGACTCCAACTTGTTTGCCGAGTTCGACAATGAGATAGACGTGTCGTTCATGGCATACGCAGACCGCGAGGTGGAGGAGGAGCGGACCCAATGGGGCGATGAGCAGGAGCCGGCGGACCTGGAGCAGGTAGCCACCCTCGCATCGTACCGGACGTTGTGGCTGCTTCAGAACGCTACCGCCGCATCACCGAGATCTCCATCGAGCAGGCACCGAAGGAGGAGGCTAGTCACCTCCTCATGGCGACCAAGCAGCAGAGGATCCTCGAGCTCAACGCTCAGACATGCGTTGAGACCGTCGCTCGCAAAGCAGCGTGGGTTGCCTAGAACGAGGAGTACCGCCTAAGGCGGTCGCAAAGGACCAGCGTCACAGGGAAGCAGCAGCGACACCGGTCAATAGTGGTGCAGCACGTGAAGCAAGGGCGTGTGCGTCTAAAGACCGGGTGACGGGCGGGCGTGGAAGCAGGCCGAGGGGAAGAATGACAGCAAGGCTGGGCCTTCACACTTCCGACCGACGGCGAGTAGGCTTGGTTTTATTTAAAATTTAGCCATTTTTCATTCAACTTTGTAATATATAACAAAATTTGAATGAAAGATTTAAGATCTGTCGAATTTAAGTGTTTCCGTACAGGGCATTTGGGAGCGTGGCTTGAAACGAGCGTGCCCCAAACGCGACACCACGCGGCGGCCCCCAATCGACCAATCCCGCGCTTTCACGGAACGTTCGTTTGGAGGATGCGATCGGAAATGCTCTAAAAGCACCCATTATGGAAAAATCACCCCCTATAAAAGGTTGATGTTTTTGAGTCGATAGAAGCACCCTTTATCCAAATCACCCTAATCATCATCGATTTTAAACTTGTACTCCCTCTGTTCTAAATTATTTGTCGCAGCATTTTCTCAAAACTAGCGAACCTAGCTAACGTGTCAAGAACTCAAGATACATCCTTATTTAGATCCAATCTAACCAATAATTTAGAACTGAGGAAGTAGAAGATATCGATTTCATTGAACCCAGTGACGTCATGGATTAAGGGGAAAACGCATGGATGCGCCCCGAAACGTAGATTCCGTACTGGAGCTCCGTGCAGCGGTGGTGCCGTGGTGCGGGGCCTCCTTTGCTCCTGGCTACACCGGTGAGAGTGAGACTGAGGGCCTGCGACGGCGCCGAACACGGAGGCGGCCGATGGCAAAAAATATGGTCAGGCGTAGATGCATTTGTGCTCGCACCCTGGCACTCAGGCGGCCGGCGCTCTTCGCCTGGGCACGACCCGAGCCGGCCAGGCGCGCGGCGCGGCGGCGGGGGAGATACGAAGCAAACACACCCTAACCAAGTAACTAAGCACTTCCCTCAACAACAGCAAAAGATACTACTAGCAGCGCGCGCCAGAAAATGGAGGAGCTAGCCCCAGAGAGAGAACGCACCGATTCGTCTGGCTGCGGCACGGCAACAAGGTCCGTAACGGCCGGCGGCGGCTGCTCCTCCCCCTCCTCCGGCGGCGGCAGGGCGGTCGGCATTGGGTCGCCGGCCATAAAATCAGACTAGGGTTTAGTCTGGAGCTGGGGGAGAAATGGTGGATTGGGGATTGGCGGAGTTGAAATCAGTCAGCTCAACTGCACACTCGAACGAACGATCGGCGTCGCCGGGAGGAAGAAGAGGAGCTCGGGAACGGGCGCGGCTGTGGAGGCGGAGGCCTTTTATATGGCGAGGTGGGTCTTCGTCTTCCTCATCGGGTCGAGCAGGTAGAGTCAATCAGTCCGGTCTCCTCCGCTCCGCCTCGTGTCCCAGCTGGAGACTTCTACTCCTACTGGGCACTGGCTGCTGCTGCTGCTACACAAGCTGGCCGTCACTCGGTTTCTTGGTGCAGGACATACAAAGTGGTCTTGCATTGACTGCGGCATGGACTAGTCCGGGTGCCGTGCGCAAGTAGCACTGCTACTTTCTTGGAGGACAGAGGAAGTTCATGCTTGTTTTCCGCCGGCAACCAGCGAACGCAATATTTTGTTGGATGCATAGTGTCAGGTGTTACTTAACTGCGAAGGGGAAAGAATCACTGTCAGCTGAATACGCTGTGCCTTGGTCCGATGTTTAAAATTAGATATTTTCCTATACAGAAGATTAGAAAACTGAATTATTGCCATGCTAAGAAACTAGCATTGTGAAAGGCCTTACGGTTCTCTAGTATTCTCAAATCATGCATGCAAGTCGACGTCAATGGAGGGTAATTTTCCCGTCAACTGAATTTATTTTTTGAACTTTTTACCATGCCAAGCCTAGGAGCACCCGATTGGGATTTTGATTTTATTTTCCTCAAATCATGTTCAAGTGGTGGTGCCACCATTTTCATTCCATTCTCTGTACTGCTGCTTTCGCCGATACTGACCACCCACCTTAGAGCATCTTCAGCCGCGTCCCCCAAATGGTCCCCCAAACCGCGCCGGATTGAGCGTTTGGGGGACGTGTTTCGTTCGTGCCGCGTTTGGGGGACGTCGCTCCCCAGTCGCGTCCCCCAAACAAAATTTCGCAAATTTTAAACTTAACTAGATTCGATTAGATTCGTCCAAACTTACATAGATTCGAACGAAATTTGACTAACTTTAAAACTAAACCTAATCTAGAACCACTTGCGGCGGCCGGAGGCGTCGTAGTACTGCTGGAAGTTGTACATCTCGTCGGTGACGACCTCCTGCTTGACGCGCTCGTCGACGGGCTCGTCCACGGGCTCGTCCTTCACCAAGCCGCTTGGTCCTGCGCTCGCCGTCGTCGGTGAGGTCCACCAGCCGGCTTGCCGGAGTCGCGGATGGACATGGCGATCGCCGCGTCCAGGTCGCTCCTCCGAGCGTCCTTGTCGTCCATGGACGCCAAGAACGCCGCCCGCAGCCCTCGGGCAGTCCTCGGGGTCGCCGCCGCCGGGCGATGAGCCGCCGCCGCCGCTCGTACTCCGCCGGCAGCCGCAGCCTCGCGACGCTTCCTCCGGCTCCTCCTTCACCTCCGGCTTCGGGATGAGGAGGGCGCCGCCGCGCCTCCCTTGCTGCCGCCGGCTGCCGCCGCCGCCACGCCTCGTGTTGACGGGCGTCGCCGGCTCCTCCTTCACCTCCCGTTTGGGAACGGTGTACGGCGCCGATCGGTAAGACGAGGACGGCGGCCGATCGCGCCGGTCCCGAGGAAGAAGAGTGCGAGGAGGACGAGTACGTCGTCCTCCTCGGCTGCCATTGAGGAGACGGCGGCGGCGACGACGGCATCTCCAGCCTTGGAGCGCCGTTGCGGATGCCGCGGATGACGTTGTCGAGGGTGCGCCCCGGAACGCCCCAGAACAGGGCGCGGCCGTCCTTGTTCCAGCTATTGGGGCCGCCGACGAGGTTGTCGGTGCTGCGCATTTCGATGTCGTACTTCGCCTTTGAAAGATCGAGATGTCGCCTAGAGGGGGGGTGAATAGGCAATTACAAACTCTTGCGGATTTGTCTTGTAAGAATGCGGAATTAAACTAATGTTTAGTTTACAAGCACAAACCCTAAATATGCTAAGCTCAACTAAGTGTGACAATGGCAACTAGAGCTAAGCAAGATAGGCACAAGATATATGTAGCACAAGTGATAGCAAGATATATGTACTTCAAGCACGATGGCTATCACAAGGAAAGAGAGCTCGGGTATAGAAATAACCGAGGCACGCGGAGACGAGGATGTATTCCCGTGTTCCCTTGCTTTGCAACAAGGTACGTCACGTTTGGAGGAGTGGAGGTCCCACGAAGGATTCCCCGCGCCACGAAGGCTCACCCTATTCTCCGAACCACACCCACGAAGGATAATGGCCCTTTCCTTATGGTTAGCTTTTCCTCCGCTCCGGAGATGGCAAGCTCCACAACCACTTCACAAGCTCCACGAAGGAGAAGCCCGGGCCTCTTCACAATCTTCTTGAAGAGATCACCGGAGCACCAATCACCAAGCCAACTAGGAGGTCACCCTCCAAGAGTAACAAGCTCACGGTCTCTCACTCGAACAAATCGTGGTGGAGAGCTCAACACTATGCAATGATGCAAAGCAAGAACACCGGAGGTGTTCAAGTCCTACACACTCAAATCCCACCAAAGCAACGAATGCTAGGATGAGATTGGAGAGGAAGAACAAGGGGGAAAGTCAACTAAAGACTCCAAGATCTAGATCCCAAGAGATTCCCTCACTTAGAGAAGAATTGGTTTGGTGGAAGTGTAGATCTAGATCTCCTCTCTCAAATCCTCAAATATGAGCAAGAATCATGGGGGGAAACAAGAGAGAGAGCAACTTCTTCAAATGCAACAATGGAGGTGAGAGAATGGGGAAGAAGTAACTTGCTCAAGGTGGAAGAAGGGCTATTTATAGTCTAGGGAGAAAAATAACCGTTGGGAAAGAAACGGGGTGTAAAACGCATAAAAAACGAGCTGAAAAAGACAGCCCAGCCGGCCAGCAGGCCGGCCGACCGGAGCCTGGGCCGGGGAGGCCGGTCAGGCGTCCGGTCCGGCCGGCCCACCGACCGGGCGAGGCAGGGCGCGCGCATGGGCGGCGGAATGGCTCAGGCCGCGCGGGGACGAAGCAGCAGGCCGCCTGGGCTTCGGCGGCCCAGCAGCGCTGAGCGGCGCGGAGCGCAGGCCGCACGGGGGCGCGACGGGGCGAGCGGGCCGGACGGGGCGGCGGCCCGGTTAAGCGTCCGGTCGGACCGGATGGGGAGCTGGGCCAGGCTGGCGCGTGGGCCGGTGGACCGGTCGGAGACCGGGGCTGTCCCGGGTGGGCCGGTGTATGGCCCGGTCGACCGGTCGGAGACCGGGCAGCCGTCCCCTTTTTTTTTCTTTTTCTTCTTTTACCTTTTCTTTAATAACTATTGCTCCCGAACTCCGATTAACATGAAACCAATTTTGTTTGGAAGATAACAACGAATGCTATCTAATAGAAAGTGAAAACCCAAGAATCTGTAGGAGGGATTTTATCATGAATATAAAAGGTAGAACCTTATATCATGAATAACCGGTAAAATCACCCAACCTCGAAAACGCAATAGAAGATGCATGCGAACTCCGTTTTCGATGAACTTGGGCTTGTTGTAAAGCTAGCAACAAGCTCAAGAACCTCACATAGAGAAACACCAAGAAGCAATAAGGATATGCAAAGTACGCAAAGGATTGAGCTCCCTAAGACGATGTGATCAAGTTACCCAACCGAAAGCCCCTCTTAATAGTGCGGCTATCTATCCTATAATCCGGTCTCCCATCATCCACCTTGAGACCGGTAAAAGGAAAACCTAGCAAGGCCATACCTTTGCCTTGCGCATCCCGCTTGATCTTGATGATAACTCTTCAAGCTCTACACAAGCCGGAATGCCTTACTTAATCAATGTTGCTTTGTGAAGACTCACAAATACTCCCCCATACACTATGATGGGAAAGCTCCATTGATGCACATCTTCACATGTCCATTATCACCAAATGGACGACAAGCTTCAAGCATGTGATCCACTTGAGATGCTCATCTTGAACTTGCCCAACTCAATCCTTGTATCTTCTCATACTCACATAAGATAGAGCATGGCTAATATTGAGTTCCACATAAGAACTCCATCTTCATTTCTTCTTCTTGATCATATCACATATGTATCTTCATAACCGATGATCTTGATGCCAATACCCAAGGTATACCTTTATCTTCATGGCATCCATACTTGAATCCAACACATGGAATACAAGTAGTACCTATGGAATATTCCTTCATATAAACTCAATGAAAACATTAGTCCATAGGGGTTGTCATTAATTACCAAAACCACACATAGGGGCAATGTACCCTTACAGCCTTGAAGTACGTCGTCCACCAGGCGTCGTTGTTGTCGACCGCCCACGTCGGATCCAACCGCTCCTGGGCGGTGAGTTGAGCCCGACGGGCCTTGACGGCGTCCCACCATTGCTCCGTGCGCGGCTCCGGCGGCGGCGGAACGCCAATGCCGTTCACGGCCATCTTCCAGCCCGCCGCCGCTTGGCAGCTCGCATGTCCGGCGGGACCGGATACCGGGCGTGGTACAGCGCCCACGCCTCCGCCACGGTGAGGCTGCCGCGGCCGGCCGCCGCGCCGCGGCGATCTTGCGGGAGGACGAGCTCGACATTTTTTGAGCGGCGAGGAGAGGATCTCGGGAAGGGGAGGCGGCGGCGACGAGAAGGATTATGATGAGCGGCGATAACCGGCGGCGGCGGGTGGTTGCACGCAATAACTCCGGCGCGGACGGCCACGCGGCCATGCACGACGAGACGCGTCCCTGCGTCGCCCGGGAAAACAGGGACGCCATTAACGTCGCTTGACCAAAGGTAGGCGACGGGGTTTTAGCCTTCTCGTGCCGCCGACGCGTCGGGCCCGCGTCGGTTGGCCTCGCTGCGTTGTGTCCGGCGTCCCCGGAGCGTCCCCGTGGGACGGGGACGGGCTCGGGGCGCCGGACACCGTATCGGGCCGCGCCGGACAAAAATGGGCTTTGGGGGACGCGGCTGGAACGCTTTTTTTATCCGGCGCGCCCCAAATCCCTTTGGGGGACGGTTTGGGGGACGCGACTGGAGATGCTCTTAGTCGTCATGTTTAGGCGTTCGACGATCGGCACTTTCGTTGATGCGCGAACTAAGAAGGTTTGCCCTCCCTGTGTCGCTCACATTGAATCCCCTCGCGTCGTTGTCCCAATCAAGTGTCTCTTCTTGCACCATCGATCCATCTTGTTTTCCCTCGCTTTGGTTGGTTAATTACTGTTTTGCCCCTCAACTGAGCATTTCGTGAGTTTTGTTGAGTTTTCAAGTTACTCTTTGTTTCGGAGGATTGGAACAAGCGTACAAATAGGTATGATGTAGGATTACAATGACATGTCTACTTTGAATGAAGAATTATCTTTGATTGTGGCGAAATAAAATTTTCTACAAGGTCTAACCTCATGTTATTTTTACTACTCAAGAGTACCTAAAAGTTTAAATAACTTAATTCTGTTAGAAAATGTATGGGCCACTTTTCGATAGTTTTGTATACTTACTGAGGTAGAAAACCATGATATCCCCCGGTTGTCTGCTGCTGAAAACAAGATTTTAACAACGGAATTAGCGGAAAAAGAAATCCACGATGTATATCAAGAAATGGAGAAAAACAGGACGCCGAACCAGACATGTTTCCTAAGTTGTATCAAAAGTTTTAGTAAATATTAAAACAAGATTTGATGGAAAATTTTGTGAGTTTCCAAGAGAGAGCGCTACAACTTTTTCATCTCAATTATGGGACGATAATCATGCTGCAATACAAATTCAACAATATCAACCAATCTATTTTCTCAATGTCAGTTTCAAGGTGTTCATTAAAGTTGGGATAAACCACGTAACAATTATGGTTGATACGTTCGTCAAACCAACTTAGGCGGCCTTTATGCTAGGTCGAATATCTTAGAAGGAGTGGTCTACATGAGACAATCCATAAACTTCATAGGAAGAAAGTGGATGACATCCTGATTTTGAAAAAGCGTACGATTAAAGTCAAATGGTCTTTCTTGCATCAAGCATTGTGAATGAAAGGTTTTGATTCTAAGTGGTGTGAGTGGATACGTCAATACGTTGAGAGAGGTAGTGTGGTAATAAGAGTGAATGATGACACATAGGTCATTATTTCCAATATTATATCACCTTCTTTATTTAATTTAATATAATTGCGGATATGCTTGGCATCTTAGTGGCAAGATCAAAAGACGATGGTCAAGTAGAGGGTCTCATACCACATCTTGTAGATGGATGGGTCATTATTTTACAATACACGGATAATATAATCATTTTTATGGTACATGACTTCAAAAAGGCATTTAATATGAAGCTCATTCTTTGCATATTTGAGCAGTTATCGGGTTTAAAGGTTAATTTTCACAAGAGTGAAATTTTATGCTCTGGAAAAGCTAAAGAAATGGAAGAGGACTATCGAATTTTATTTAGTTGTGAGGTTGGGTCTCTCCCTTTTCGATACTTGGATATTCTTATTCACTTTCGAAAACTAAAAAATGGCGAGTGGAAACCCGTGGGTGATCGCTTCGAGAAAATGTTGAGTAGCTGGATAGGAAAGCTACTTTCTTACTGTGATCATTTGATTCTTATTAGTTCGGTCCACAAAAGTCCACCAATGTTCATACTATCCTTCCTAGAAATACCTAAAGGGGTGAGAAAGTGATTATACTTCTTTCGATCCCGCTTCTTTAGGAAAAATGATGATCACAAAAAAAAAAAGTATGGACTAACTAGTTGCGCCTGCACCCCAATTTTTGTTGTGACACTTTCAAGTTTTCAAAAAATACAAACTAAAATTGTAGGCATACATTGTGTTTTTCTTGTGCATCTGTGAAGTTTCATCCACAAATATTTCTTTATGTGATCTACACAAAAGAACAAATGATGTGTAAATAGTACGTGACACTATTAATGTATATCTTCTCTTTTTTTACACAGGTCACATATTGACATATATTTGGATGAAACTTCATAGATACACAAGATACAACATTATGTATGTCTAAAATTTTAGTTTGCATTTTTTGGAAACTCGGAAGTGTCACAAAAAAAAAGGGATGCGAACGCAACTAGTTGTTAAGAGCATCTCCAGTCGCGTCCCCCAAACCGTCCCCCAAACCGCGCCGGATTGAGCGTTTGGGGGACGTGTTTCGTTCGTGCCGCGTTTGAGGGACGTCGCTCCCCAGTCGCGTCCCCCAAACAAAATTTCGCAAATTTTAAACTTAACTAGATTCGATTAGATTCGTCCAAACTTACATAGATTCGAACGAAATTTGACTAACTTTATAACTAAACCTAATCTAGAACCACTTGCGGCGGCCGAAGGCGTCGTAGTACTGCTGGAAGTTGTACATCTCGTCGGTGACGATCTCCTGCTTGACGCGCTCGTCGACGGGCTCGTCCACGGGCTCGTCCTTCACCAAGCCGCTTGGTCCTGCCTCGCCGTCGTCGGTGAGGTCCACCGCCGGCTTGCCGGAGTCGCGGATGGACATGGCGATCGCCGCGTCCGGGTCGCCCTCCAGGCGTCCTTGTCGTCCATGGACGCCAAGAACGCCGCCCGCAGCCCCGGGCAGTCCTCGGGGTCGTCGCTGCCGGCGATGAGCCGCCGCTGCCGCTCGTACTCCGCCAGCCAGCCGCAGCCTGCGACGCTTCCTCCGGCTCCTCCTTCACCTCCGGCTTCGGGATGAGGAGGGCGCCACCGCGCCTCCCTTGCTGCCGCCCGCTGCCGCTACCGCCACGCCTCGTGTTGACGGGCGTCGCCGGCTCCTCCTTGACCTCCCGTTTGGGAACGGTGTACGGCGCCGACCGGTACGACGAGGACGGCGTCGATCGCGCCGGTCCCGAGGAAGAAGAGTGCAAGGAGGACGAGTACGTCGTCCTCCTCGGCTGCCATTGAGGAGACGGCGGCGGCGACGACGGCATCTCCAGCCTTGGAGCGCCGTTGCGGAGGCCGCGGATGACGTTCTCGAGGGTGCGCCCGGAACGCCCCGCAACGGGCGCGGCCTTCCCTCGTTCCAGCTGTTGGGCCCGCCGATGAGGCCGGTGGTGCTGTGCATCTCGACGTCGTACTTGGCCTTGAAGTGCGTGACCCACCAGTCGTCGTTGTCCTTGGCCGCCCATGTCGGATCCGCCCGCTCCTCGGCGGTGAGTTGAGCCCGACGGGTCTTGATGGCGTCCCAATATTGCTCCGTGCGCGGCTTCGGCGGCGGCGGAACGCCAATGCCGTTCACGGCCATCTTCCAGCCGCCGCTGCTTGGCAGCCGCATGTCCGGCGGGACTGGATACCGGGCGTGGTACGGCGCCCACGCCTCCGCCACGGTGAGGCTGCCGCGTCCGAAGCCGTTCGCCGCGGCGATCTTGCGGGAGGACGAGCTCGACATTTTTTGAGCGGCGAGGAGAGGATCCGGGAGGGGGAGGCGGCGGCGACGAGAAGGATTATGAGCGGCGATAATCGCAGGGCGTCTTAAAACAGCCGGCGGCAGCGGGTGGTTGCACGCAATAACTCCGGCGCGGACGGCCACGCGGCCATGCACGACGAGACGCGTCCCCGCGTCGCCCGGGAAAACAGGGGACGCCATTAACGTCGCTTGACCAAAGGTAGGCGACGGGGTTTTAGCCTTCCGTGACGCCGACGGGTCGGGCCCGCGTCGGTTGGCCTCGCTTTCGTTGTGTCCGGCGTCCCCGGAACGTCCCCGTGGGACGGGGACGGGCTCGGGGCGCCGGACACCGTATCAGGCCGCGCCGGACAAAAATGGGCTTTGGGGGACGCGGCTGGAACTCTTTTTTTGTCCGGCGCGCCCCAAATCCCTTTGGGGGACGGTTTGGGGGACGCGACTGGAGATGCTCTAATGAGAGTTTCTCAAACAAAAGACTAAGACGGGTGATACGTCTCCGACGTATCGATAATTTCTTATGTTCTATGCCATATTATTGATGATACCTACATGTTTTATGCACACTTTATGTCATATTCGTGCATTTTCTGGAACTAACCTATTAACAAGATGCCGAAGTGCCGCTTGTCGTTTTCGCTGTTTTTGGTTTCAGAAATCCTAGTAACGAAATATTCTCGGAATTGGACGAAATTAAAGCCCGTGGGCCTATTTTCTCACGAAGCTTCCGTAAGTCCGAAGGAGAGACGAAGAGGGGCCACGGAGGGGCCACACTATAGGGCGGCGCGGCCCCCTTGGCCGCGCGGCCCCGTGGTGTGGGGCCCCCGTGCCGCCTCTTGACCTGCCCTTCCGCCTATAAAAAGTCTCCGTGACGAAACCCCCAGCACCGAGAGCCACGATACGGAAAACCTTACCGAGACGCCGCCGCCGCCGATCCCATCTCGGGGGATCCAGAGATCGCCTCCGGCACCCTCGCCGGAGAGGGGAATCATCTCCCGGAGGACTCTACACCGCCATGGTCGCTCCGGAGTGATGAGTGAGTAGTTCACCCCCGGACTATGGGTCCATAGCAGTAGCTAGATGGTTGTCTTCTCCTCATTGTGCTTCATTGTTGGATCTTGTGAGCTGCCTAACATGATCAAGATCATCTATCTCGTAATTCTATATGTTGTGTTTGTCGGGATCCGATGGATAGAGAATACTATGTCATGTTAATTATCAAGTTATTACATATGTGTTGTTTATGATCTTGCATGCTCTCCGTTTCTAGTAGAGGCTCGGCCAAGTTTTTACTTTTAACTCCAAGAGGGAGTACTTATGCTCGATAGTGGGTTCATGCCTCGCATTGACACCCGGGACAGATGACAGAAAGTTCTAAGGTTGTGTTGTGCTGTTGCCACTAGGGATAAAACATTGGCGCTATGTCCGAGGATGTAGTTGTTGATTACATTATGCACCATACTTAATGCAATTGTCCGTTGTTTAGCAACTTAATACCGGAGGGGGTTCGGATGATAACCCGAAGGTGGACTTTTTAGGCATAGATGCAGTTGGATGGCGGTCTATGTACTTTGTCGTAATGCCCAATTAAATCTCACTATACTTATCATGTCATGTATGTGCATTGTTATGCCCTCTCTATTTGTCAATTGCCCGACCGTAATTTGTTCACCCAACATGCTTTTATCTTATGGGAGAGACACCTCTAGTGAACTCGTGGACCCCGGTCCATTCTTTAATACTGAAATACAAATCTGCTGCAATACTTGTTTTACTGTTTTCTCTCGCAAACAATCATCTTCCACACAATACGGTTAATCCTTTGTTACAGCAAGCCGGTGAGATTGACAACCTCACCTGTTTCGTTGGGGCAAATTACTTTGGTTGTGTTGTGCAGTTCCACGTTGGCGCCGGAATCCCTGGTGTTGCGCCGCACTACATCCCGCCGCCATCAACCTTCAACGTGCTTCTTGGCTCCTCCCGGTTCGATAAACCTTGGTTTCTTTCTCGAGGGAAAACTTGCCGCTGTGCGCATCATACCTTCCTCTTGGGGTTGCCCAACGAACGTGTGAAATACACGCCATCAAGCTCTTTTTCCGGCGCCGTTGCCGGGAGATCAAGACACGCTCGCAAGGGGAGTCTCCACTTCCCAATCTCTTTACTTTGTTTTTGTCTTGCTTTATTTTATTTACTACTTTGTTTGCTGCACTTATATCAAAACACAAAAAAATTAGTTGCTAGTTTTACTTTATTTACTCGTCTTGTTTGCTATATCAAAAACACAAAAAAATTAGTTTACTTGCATTTACTTTATCTAGTTTGCTTTATTTACTATTGCTAAAATGGCCAACCCCGAAAATACTAAGTTGTGTGACTTCACTAGCACAAATAATAATGATTTCTTATGCACACCTATTGCTCCACCTGCTACTACAGCGGAATTATTTGAAATTAAACCTGCTTTACTAAATCTTGTTATGAGAGAGCAATTTTCTGGTGTTAGTTCTGATGATGCCGTCGCCCATCTCAATAATTTTGTTGAACTATGTGAAATGCAAAAATATAAAGATGTAGATGGTGACATTATAAAATTAAAATTGTTCCCTTTCTCATTAAGAGGAAGAGCTAAAGATTGGTTGCTATCTCTCGCCTAAGAATAGTATTGATTCATGGACTAAATGCAAGGATGCTTTTATTGGTAGATATTATCCCCCTGCTAAAATTATATCTTTGAGGAGTAGCATAATGAATTTTAAACAATTAGATAATGAACATGTTGCTCAAGCTTGGGAAAGAATGAAATCTCTCGGTTAAAAATTGCCCAACCCATGGACTCGACTACTTGGATGATCATCCAAACCTTCTATGCAGGACTAAATTTTTCTTCGCGGAATTTATTGGATTCAGCTGCTGGAGGTACCTTTATGTCCATCACTCTTGGTGAAGCAACAAAGCTTCTTGATAATATGATGGTTAATTACTCTGAATGGCACACGGAAAGAGCTCCACAAGGTAAGAAGGTAAATTCTGTCGAAGAAACCTCTTCCTTGAGTGATAAGATTGATGCTATTATGTCTATGCTTGCAAATGGTAGGCCTAATGTTAATTATAATAATGTTCCGTTAGCGTCATTGGTTGCTCAAAAAGAATATGTTGATGTGAATTTCATTAAAAATAACAATTATAATGATTCTAGGCCATATCCTCGCTAATGGTAATTCTCATGGTAGATATGTTTCACCTAATGAAGAGAAGATGTTGGAAATTGAAAGATCCACTAAGAGCTTCATGCAATCACAATATGAGCAAAATAAATTGTTTACTAAAACAATGAATGAGCAATCTACCTTGTTGAAGAATATAGGGAATCAACTTGAAAATCTGAATATGGAGATCTCGGGTTGCAAACTAAACTTGCCGATGCCGAAAACCGAATCTCATACATGTCCGCATCACAATCTTCTTTAATTAATAAAATGGCTGCTAAACCTGAGGATTTAGATGATAAAATTACTACTACAGCAAATGCCATCCAAGTTAGAATTAATGAGAATATAAGATTAATGGCTGAACTAGCGTGCTAGGTGGGATAGAGAAGAAAATGAAAAACTAGCTAAAAAGGAAAATGTAGCTAAAGTTTGGACTATTACCACCACTAGCAATGCTAATGATTCATATGTTGCTGCACCTCCTACTATCCATGATAAAATAATTGGTGTTGGCAATGCTTCTACTCCTAGTGCAAAGCGCGCAAAATTACCCGAAACCGCTAAAACCGCCGAAACCGCTTGTGATAAAACTCGCTGAAATTTTTTCCAACCTTGGGGATGATAATCCCATTGCTTTAGATTGTAATGATTTAGATTTTGATGATTGCCATATCTCTGAAGTTATAAAGTTCTTACAAAAACTTGCTAAGAGTCCCAATGCTAGTGCTATAAATTTGGCTTTCACAAAACATATTACAAATGCTCTCATAAAAGCTAGAGAAGAGAAACTAAAACTTGAAACTTCTATTCCTAGAAAGTTAGAGGATGGTTGGGAGCCCATCATTAAAATGAGAATCAAAGATTTTGATTGTAATGCTTTATGTGATCTTGGTGCAAGTATTTCTGTTATGCCTAAGATAGTCTATGATATGCTTGACTTGCCACCATTGAAAAACTGTTATTTGGATGTTAATCTCGCTGATAATGCTAAAAAGAAACCTTTGGGGAAAGTTGATAATGTTCATATTATGGTTAACAATAACCTTGTCCCCGTTGATTTTGTTGTCTTGGATATTGAATGCAATGCATCTTGCCCCATTATATTGGGAAGACCTTTTCTTCGAACCGTTGGTGCTACTATTGATATGAAGGAAGGTAATATTAAATATCAATTTCCTCTCAAGAAAGGTATGGAACACTTCCCTAGAAAGAGAATGAAGGTACCTTATGATTCTATTATTAGAACAAATTATGATGTTGATGCTTCATCTCTCGATGTTACTTGAGATACACTTTCGCGCCTAGCCGAAAGGCGTTAAAGAAAAGCGCTTATGGGAGACAACCCATGTTTTTACCTACAGTATTTTTTGTTTTATATTTGTGTCTTGGAAGTTGTTTACTACTGTAGCAACCTCTCCTTATCTTAGTTTTATGTTTTGTTGTGCCAAGTAAAGTCTTTGATAGAAAAGTAAGTACTAGATTTGGATTACTCGCGCAGTTCCAGAATTTCTTTGATGTCACGAATCTGGGTCTATCTCCCTGTAGGTAGCTCAGAAAATTACGCCAATTTACGAGCAGTGATCCTCAGATATGTACGCAACTTTCATTCAATTTGAGCATTTTCGTTTGAGCAAGTCTGGTGGCCTAATAAAATCCATCTTTACGGACCGTTCTGTTTTGACAGCATTCTGTCTTTTATTTCGCATTGCCTCTTTTGCTATGTTGGATGAATTTCTTTGATCCACTAATGTCCAAGTAGCTTTATGCAATGCCCAGAAGTGTTAAGAATGATTGTGTCACCTCTGAACATGTGAATTTTTATTATGCACTAACCCTCTAATGAGTTGTTTCGAGTTTGGTGTGGAGGAAGTTTTCAAGGATCAAGAGAGGAGTATGATGCAATATGATCAAGGAGAGTGAAAGCTCTAAGCTTGGGGATGCCCCGGTGGTTCACCCCCGCATATATTAAGAAGACTCAAGCTGTCTAAGCTTGGGGATGCCCAAGGCATCCCCTTCTTCATCAACAACATTATCAGGTTCCTCCCCCGAAACTATATTTTTATTCGGCCACATCTTATGTACTTTGCTTGGAGCGTCGGTTTGTTTTTGTTTTTTGTTTTGTTTGAATAAAATGGATCCTAGCATTCACTTTATGGGAGAGAGACACGCTCCGCTGTTGCATATGGACAAATATGTCCTTAGGTTCTACTCATAGTATTCATGGCGAAGTTTCTTCTTCGTTAAATTGTTATATGGTTGGAATTGGAAAATGATACATGTAGTAACTCTAAAATGTCTTGGATAATTTGATACTTGGCAATTGTTGTGCTCATGTTTAAGCTCTTGCATCATATACTTTGCACCCATTAATGAAGAAATACTTAGAGCTTGCTAATTTGGTTTGCATATTTGGTTTCTCTAGAGTCTAGATAACATCTAGTATTGAGTTTTGAACAACAAGGAAGACGGTATGGAGTCTTATAATGTTTACCATATGTCTTTTATGTGAGTTTTGTCTGTACCGTTCATCCTTGTGTTTGTTTCAAATAACCCTGCTAGCCTAAACCTTGTATCGAGAGGGAATACTTCTCATGCATCCAAAATACTTGAGCCAACCACTATGCCATTTGTGTCCACCATACCTACCTACTACATGGTATTTATCCGCCATTCCAAAGTAAATTGCTTGAGTGCTACCTTTAAAACTCCATCATTCACCTTTGCAATATATAGCTCATGGGACAAATAGCTTAAAAACTATTGTGGTATTGAATATGTACTTATGCACTTTATCTCTTATTAAGTTGCTTGTTGTGCGATAACCATGCTTCTGGGACGCCATCAACTATTCTTTGTTGAATATCATGTGAGTTGCTATGCATGTCCGTCTTGTCCGAAGTAAGAGAGATCTACCACCTTTATGGTTGGAGCATGCATATTGTTAGAGAAGAACTTTGGGCCGCTAACTAAAGCCATGATTCATGGTGGAAGTTTCAGTTTTGGACATATATCCTCAATCTCATATGAGAATAATAATTGTTGCCACATGCTTATGCATTAAAAGAGGAGTCCATTATCTGTTGTCCATGTTGTCCCGGTATGGATGTCTAAGTTGAGAATAATCAAAAGCGAGAAATCCAAAATGCGAGCTTTCTCCTTAGACCTTTGTACAGGCGGCATGGAGGTACCCCATTGTGACACTTGGTTAAAACATGTGCATTGCAAAGATCCGGTAGTCCAAGTTAATTAGGACAAGGTGCGGGCACTATTAGTATACTATGCATGAGACTTGCAACTTGTAAGATATAACTTTCATAACTCATATGCTTTATTACTACCGTTGACAAAATTGTTTCATGTTTTCAAAATAAAAGCTCTAGCACAAATATAGCAATCGATGCTTTCCTCTTTGAAGGACCATTCTCTTTACTTTTATGTTGAGTCAGCTCACCTATCTCTCTCCACCTCAAGAAGCAAACACTTGTGTGAACCGTGCATTGATTCCTACATACTTGCATATTGTACTTGTTATATTATTCTATGTTGACAATTATCCATGAGATATACATGTTACAAGTTGAAAGCAACCGCTGAAACTTAATCTTCCTTTATGTTGCTTCAATACCTTTACTTTGATTTATTGCTTTATGAGTTAACTCTTATGCAAGACTTATTAATACTTGTCTTGAAGTACTATTCATGAAAAGTCTTTGCTTTATGATTCACTTGTTTACTCATGTCATCACCATTGTTTTGATCGCTGCATCCACTACATATGTTTACAAATAGTATGATCAAGGTTATGATGGCATATCACTTCGTAAATTATCTTTGTTATCGTTTTACCTCGCTCGGGACGAGCAGTAACTAAGCTTGGGGATGCTTGATACGTCTCCGACGTATCGATAATTTCTTATGTTATATGCCATATTATTGATGATACCTACATGTTTTATGCACACTTTATGTCATATTCGTGCATTTTCCGGAACTAACCTATTAACAAGATGCCGAAGTGCCGCTTGTCGTTTCTCGCTGTTTTTGGTTTCAGTAAATCCTAGTAACGAAATATTCTCTGAATTGGACGAAATTAAAGCCCGTGGGCCTATTTTCTCACGAAGCTTCCGTAAGTCCGAAGGAGAGACGAAGAGGGGCCACGGAGGGGCCACACTATAGGGCGGCGCGGCCCCCTTGGCCGCGCGGCCCCGTGGTGTGGGGCCCCCGTGCCGCCTCTTGACCTGCCCTTCCGCCTATAAATAGTCTCCGTGACGAAACCCCCAGCACCGAGAGCCACGATACGGAAAACCTTATCGAGACGCCGCCGCCGCCGATCCCATCTCGGGGATCCAGAGATCGCCTCCGGCACCTCGCCGGGAGAGGGGAATCATCTCCCGGAGGACTCTACACCGCCATGGTCGCCTCCGGAGTGATGAGTGAGTAGTTCACCCCCGGACTATGGGTCCATAGCAGTAGCTAGATGGTTGTCTTCTCCTCATTGTGCTTCATTGTTGGATCTTGTGAGCTGCCTAACATGATCAAGATCATCTATCTCGTAATTCTATATGTTGTGTTTGTCGGGATCCGATGGATAGAGAATACTATGTCATGTTAATTATCAAGTTATTACATATGTGTTGTTTATGATCTTGCATGCTCTCCGTTTCTAGTAGAGGCTCGGCCAAGTTTTTACTTTTAACTCCAAGAGGGAGTACTTATGCTCGATAGTGGGTTCATGCCCGCATTGACACTCGGGACAAGGACGTAAAGTTCTAAGGTTGTGTTGTGTCGTTGCCACTAGGGATAAAACATTGGCGCTATGTCCGAGGATGTAGTTGTTGATTACATTATGCACCATACTTAATGCAATTGTCTCGTTGTTTAGCAACTTAATACTGGAGGGGGTTCGGATGATAACCCGAAGGTGGACTTTTTAGGCATAGATGCAGTTGGATGGCGGTCTATGTACTTTGTCGTAATGCCCAATTAAATCTCACTATACTTATCATGTCATGTATGTGCATTGTTATGCCCTCTCTATTTGTCAATTGCCCGACCGTAATTTGTTCACCCAACATGCTTTTATCTTATGGGAGAGACACCTCTAGTGAACTCGTGGACCCCGGTCCATTCTTTAATACTAAAATACAAATCTGCTGCAATACTTGTTTTACTGTTTTCTCCGCAAACAATCATCTTCCACACAATACGGTTAATCCTTTGTTACAAGCAAGCCGGTGAGATTGACAACCTCACTCGTTTCGTTGGGGCAAAGTACTTTGGTTGTGTTGTGCAGGTTCCACGTTGGCGCCGGAATCCCCGGTGTTGCGCCGCACTACATCCCGCCACCATCAACCTTCAACGTGCTTCTTGGCTCCTCCTGGTTCGATAAACCTTGGTTTCTTTCTGAGGGAAAACTTGCTGCTGTGCGCATCATACCTTCCTCTTGGGGTTGCCCAACGAACGTGTGAAATACACGCCATCAACGGGTTGAGAGTCGAGGTTCTAGAGCTGGAATACAAATTAATGCTTACTTAGCAAACGGTTATTTAAACTTTTAAATGAGGAATGTGTGTGTGGCAAGAGTTATCTTGCAACAGGTACCTACACTCTAAAACTTTTTCTGAAAATTCTGCAAGTCAAAGAAGCCTTTACGGTACTAGTACTTCTTAGAGCATCTCCACTCGTCCCCCCGACGAGGCCCCCGAGCGACGTTTTTTCCATCCGGACGGCGAAATTCGGCCCAGTCGCGCCCCCGGTTCCTCGTTTTCGTCCGGATTTGGCCCTTCATCCATCCGGCGAGCCCACGCCATCCCCGGCCCCCCGGGCGCGCTCGGGGACTCCGGACGAAAGATTTTGGCGCGAAACGTCGTGTGGACCCGCGTAGTCGGCGATCGGAAAACCAAATCATGTCGATTTTCCCTCCAATTTGCTTGCATATCCCCATTCCCTCCAATTTTGCTTGCATATCCCCATTCTCTCCCGCCGAAATCCCCCAATCTCCTCGTCTTCCGGATCCGAGCTCCGGCGGCGCCTTCTCGTCCACCACCACTCTCCTCCTCGTGTTCTCGTCCACCACAATGCCGCCGAAGGCGCCGGCGAGGAAGATGCGGGCGAAGAAGACGAAGCCGCCGGGCATGTCGAACGCCGAGTGGGCGGCGGACGAGAAACGGCGCGAGGTGGAAACAAGCGCCAGGGCGGAGAGGGTGAAAAGATCCGCCGCCAAGAGGACGGCGGCGGCGGCCCAGGACGAACAAGCGAGGCTGATCAGCATGGCCTTTAGCGGCGGCGGCAAGCATGTTCCTCGGCCAATGGCCGACGCAAGGTACAACCAGTTCCCCGTCGTCCTTCTCCCCTTCGCTGTACTCGCCGTCGCCGACTGCCGTGTTCCAAGAGGGCGCCCACGTCCAACCGCCCAGGTCCACGACGTCGCCGCCCGAGCTTGACGTCGGCGGCGGCCTGTTTGAGGACACCTCGCCGGCCCTGCGACGAGGGCCGCTCCCGTTCGGCGCGATGGCGGCGCCGAACGAAGAGGAGATCCACGAGATGATCACCTCCGGCTCCATGGCTGCCGCTGCGAGCCCGGGGTTCTTCATGGCCGCCGCCGCTGCGTGCCCGGGGTTCTTCACGCAAGAGGAGACGAGGGCGACGGCAGCTGTGGCGGCGCGCAACGGGCATCGGGAGGATGTCGCCGACGGAAGCCAAGCCGTCGAAGAAGAAGACGAGGAAGAAGAAGAGCCAACTCAAGCATCCGCCAACCTGTCGAAGGGGAAGAAGAAGAGGAAGAAGGACTCGCCGCCTGCTGAACCGCGTGTCAAATGGACGCCGAAGGAAGAGGAGTGCCTCGCCGAAGCTTGGATGACCGTGTCCACGAACGGCATAATCGGGGCCAATCAGTCGTTCGACACATACTGGCTTCGAGTGAAGCGAGCGTACGAGGAACGCGAACTCGTCGATCCCTACTTCAACAAGACGAACATGAACGTGTACCGGGAGAGAAGGCAATGGCCACCCATTGGGGGATCATGCAGACGGCGTGCAGCAAATGGCACGGCATACAGGAGGAGGTCGACAAACGGCCGATCAGCGGCCACGACTTGGAGCAAAAGGTATGCTCCGCCGACCCTGCATCATCGAGGTACATCGTCGTTACCTGACCCGTATCGCCGTGCTCTTTTTCCCCAGCTGCGCCGAGCTTTGGACATGTACACGGACGACACCGGCCTGCAGTTCAAGTTCCTCAACGTCTACGCCCGCCTCGAGAACCGTGAGAAGTGGAAGGAAATTCGCACGACCCTCTCGAAGAGCAAGACCGAGCAAGTACAACCCCGACGCTCCGGCGGCTTGCGCGGCGGAAGGGCGCCCGAACTCGGCCGAAGAAGCTAAAAGAGCTCAAACGGACGGACAATCCCGCCGACAGATGCAGGCGTCGATCGACAAGTGCTGGGCCGACTTGAGGTCGCACGCCGACGGGAGGAACGACAAGTTCGACGGCAGGTGGCGGGAAATGCTCGCCAACCAAGGCGTCCGGATCGCCCTGCCGAAGACGACGGCGGCGGCGAAGAAGAGGAACACGGACTCTGGCGTTCCTCATGGGCGGCGGCGACATGGAACTGATGGACGAGGAGACGAGGATTTGGTACCAGGGCCACCGCAGCGACATCCTCCGAGCCACTCCGGCCAGTCCTTCGTCGTCTCCGCCGGCTCTTACCTCGTCTACCTCACCATCTACCTCGTCGACTGCGGCTGCTTCGACGTCCACTGCTGCTGCTTCCTCGTCGCCCGCCGCAGCCGCTTCGGCCGCGTGTGAGGGAACTGGTCCGTCGGACACCGCCGTGCCGGCCGGGACCGCCGACGAGCCTCGTCTCCGTGTAATTTCCCTCCGATCGCCGATCTGTGGCTGATCCTTTTGCTCCTTTTGCCGATCAACTGGCCGTACTTGTAGCGCGGGACGGCGATTTATTTGAATTTAAACTATATCCGCCGAACTCCGGATGGACGACTGGAAATACGGTACTCCCCACGACTTAATTTCGTCCAATCCGGCGATTGTTTCGTCCGGATTTGGGCGTGGGGAGCGCCAACGAGTGGGGATGCTCTTACTGTGTGATGCAAACGTAGACTTCCGGTGGCCACGGGATGACACAGGGGCCATTGGTTGGAATTGGATCACAGAAAATGGACGGGTTCTATTTGATGTCGGTCACGTCAAGTCGTCAACAAAGATGGGGAGTAAGAGCATCCCCACTCGTTGGCGCTCCCCACGCCCAAATCCGGCGAAATTTTCGTCCGGATTGGAGGAAGATTTGGCGTGGGGAGGAGTAGTTTCCCAGTCGTGTGCTCCCCAAGCGGCATTTCTCGGGGAAAAAGAGGATGGCTCGGGGAATCCGGACGAAAGAGGAGACACGTGGGCGTGGACGGTTGGTTTAGCTTCATCCGGAGTCCCCGGGAGACCCCCGGAAAACCGAGGATGGCATGGGGAGCCCGGACGAAAATAGGTTCAAATCCGGACTAAAACGAGGAACCGGGGGCCTGACTGGGCCGTTTTTCGCCGTCCGGATGAAAAAAAGTGGCCGTGGGGGCTCTGTGGGGAGACGAGTGGAGATGCTCTAAATATACATGTTGCTCAAGAAAACCGGTTGGATGGATTGATTGGATAGCACGGGGTGAGTAGGCACTAGGCAGCACCAAGAGTCAACACAAGCGCAGCGTCAGCAGCCTTTTGCAGGCGGTAGAGTTACTTGACCTAGGCACCTAGCTAGCTTACCGTAGCTCGGAAGTTGCGACTTGATGGCTCCCAGCAGGCCACCGAATTGTCATGTCGCTGCGAAGACTGACCGGCGAAACAAAGCTCCTGATCGCTGTCACGGACCTAGAAAAGACCACCGTAAATGCACTTCGATCTCCATGTGAAACCTTGGGGTGGCGAAACCACCTCGACCTCTTTTCTCACCGTTAGATCGATAATAGATGGCCGGATGTCTACCGGCACGTCTGAGAAGTTGGCTAGCGTGGAACTTTGTGCGTCATGGCCACTGCTCGGTATAGCTAGCTCATGAAGACATGCAGAGCATGCTCACGGGACACGGGGTAACTTCAAATGTTCAAGGTCAAGCATATTAATCTGGATCTTTTTGTTTGTCCGTTTGTTAACGATGGTAATGTCAGTTCCGATGCACGCAAGGAGTAACTTTCAAGTACCGGCGTACTGCATACTTCTAAAATTGCATTTTCGTGTAGAATCACTAATTCGTGGGAAGACGGGGGAGAAAATATTTTCCACATAAAAGAAGAGTGTGAGAAAATGCTACAAACGGGGATCTAGCCGGGAGTGGAGATTTGGCTCCCGGATGCATCTGATCCTGATATCTGGAATGTTGAATAGAGCTTGAAGATTCACATCCCAGGGTCAATACTCTGGCATACAGGCAGCAAGAAATCAGGGATACTTTGCTGGACCAGCATACGTCGTACCTGTGGCCTACAACACATTAATGAGCGGGCAACGGCGAGGCATGTGACACCCCCGGGATCAGGGTTAGACAAATACCAGATCTTCGTCTGACATAAGCCTAGCCTAGAGCTCGAGAGACTACAGTGAGAGAATCGGTAACACAACAGTGACTCTACGACTCAAAAAGTAATACAAGCTCATAACTGAGCGAAGAACCAAAGCATTACAAGCAAGAGGTCACTGACCCGACATACATCATTCAACGGAAGCGAAGTTATGCTATTCTAAATAGCAAGATAGCAAAAGGCCTAAGAGGCCAGGAGCATAACGGCGACGTCCCAGCCCATAGATTTCAGGCTGCCACCTGGGAACCCCAAGCTACTCGTCGATGTCGACTAGAAACCACCATCTGTTGGAGAGACTTCGTCTGAAACAAAAGCATGCAAAGCTGAGTACAGGGACTCAGCAAGACTTAGTACAACCTTTTAGCAAAGCTGGTATGCGGGCTTTCTGTGGAGCTTCTTTTGCGTAAAGCCAATTTTCCTTTGTAAGACAAGAGAGAGGAGAAGCTCGACTACTCAGAACCTTTTAAAGGGGATAAGAGAGCGACATCTCTATCTCTATTGACCATCATATTGTATCCACCAATCTTCATCATCTCGAACCACTATCCTCGGATCACCCCCTCAACACCTGGAGAAGGTATCCGTAAACACACTTTGTTTGCCAAGTTTTACGATTAGGTTCATGTTCTCTATGATCTCCACTTCCGTTCCCAAGTCGTCCGTAACCGTGGACACGGCTTTTCGAAAAGATTTAACCCTGCAGGGGTGCACAACTTACCCACACGTGCCAACCGATTCTTAGTGCCAGTACATTAGCTCTCTTCCTTGGAAAGCCGGCAGAGAGTGGTTGACCACGACCTTTACCTTGTCGTCGCCGAGACCATGAGTCACGCGCTAAGGATTATTCCGCCGTAACGGGTCAAGTCCCGAAGTCGGTCCTTAACGATGTGAGGCGAGGTGGGTTTCCCCGTAGGCCGCAACCCCCAGCCACCACGGCCACGCTTACCTACCTGTTATGTACCTTTTTCCCCAAAGCAGAATGCAATGCATATGTCCAGATAACGCGCAAACTATGTGACTCATGAAATCTACTAGGCAAGTTAGTGAGTCGAGAGGGTACCATAATAGGGCCTCGTGTGATTGTACGCTCGGTCTTGGTTCAAGAGGCGAGAACTCGGTTCCTAGGGTCGGCGAGAACGAAACAACCCACCACATCCCAATGTGGCCTCTCGTCCGAGCCTTTAATCATGTTTAACAACATCTCTATACTTACCACGTCAACCCGTCATGCTAGTTTCATTTCATTGTTTGGCTCCAAATCCGAAGACCGCGAAGAATAGCGTAACAAACTAAGCATAGCTAAGCATAAAGATATAAAGGCTCTAGCGACGCACACATGCCAAACCTAGTTATGCTAGGAGCAGTGGATCAGGTATTTGAGGCTACAAGGGTGGAACATGCAATAGATAGGATAACTCTACCTATCGATAAAAGACGGTTGAATCGTGTGCAATATGTAGGAACCGAAAGTAAAAGCATTTCAAAAACATGTATGAACCAGGCTAGGGCTTGCCTTTGTCCCTGACAAACTGAAGTGGATCTTCGATACATGCTTGACTTGTTCGTCGGTGGACAGGAATTGATCATCGGTGGTGTTGATCTTCATCGTCTCGGACTCGTGCTCTATCGATCGTGAAGAAGCAAACACTAGAAATAGAGAACTAACAATCAACACATGGCATTGTGCAATGCGCATACAATAATGATGATATGATATGTTAATAGTAATGAAAGTGATCCTATAACATGCTCATCAATTTAAATAGGGTTGGAATGCATAATACTTTGCAATTCCATAAACCCCGCATATTAAAGAAAAGGGTTCATTTGTTCTTCTATTAAGGACAGGGTTCAAAGTTGTTTAACAATGCATGCTTTTGATACTATAGTGTAGATCTTATTTTTCTGAAGATTTTGATATATTATACATATTTTTCTAATTTAAAATGAATAAGTTATGAATTATACAAGTTTTATTCATTTTCTAAAATTTCTGGAAAATGTTAAAAATCTGACAGTCGGACCCACTATCAGGGTTTTATTCATTTCCTAAACATTTACGAAATGATTAAATCTCTGACGAAGGGCCCCACCTGTCAATGCATTTACCAAAACAGAAAATAAAAGAAAATGAAAAGGAAAAGGGCCACTGGGGCCCACCAGGTCAACCGCCGGTGGTCAACCCGACGGTGACCGGCGTCGGTGAGCGGCGGAGGCGGCGCTCCCGTAGCCCCCTGGACGCGCGGAAGGGCGCGTTGGCGAGAGGGCGCCGAGGCGAACCAGGAGGTGGATGCGCCGCTAGCAGAAGGTCGCCGGAGCAGGAGCATGTGGCGGAGGCGCTACGGAGGGAGAGAGGGAGAACTGAGGGGTGCCTGAGCACCGTGAGCTCACCACGGACGCGAGGGGCTTGGTGGCGAGGCCGGAGGAGCTCGGTATCACCGGCGAGAGGCGGTGGCCGGCGTCGGGGACGAAGCCCGATTGGCGCGATTCTGGGCGCGTCGGCTTGCGCTGGTTGGCGGGGAAGGACGAGGGCGTCATGGCGCTTCTCCTGGGCCGCTAAGACGAGCACGGGGAGGCGTGAGACGGCGGCACCGGCGAGGTCTGCGGTGGCTAGGGTTTCGGCCACGGGGCCAGAGAGGAGGAGAAAAAGGGGGAGGCGAAGTTAGGGTTTGCTGCGGCGGCGCGGCGTCCTAAATATTCGCTCGGGGGCGGCGGGAACCATCCCGGCCGCCGGCGGCATCGAGCGGCAGGGAGAGCTCCACCGAGCTGCTTCCAGCTGGAGGTGGAAGAAAAGGAATTTTGCAAAAACCCCCCTGGTGTTTTGGGGATTCTTTGGAATTTTAAAAACAGGGCTAAAACCAATTAGATTTTGGCACTTTGCAACCCTTTAGAGATCCAAAATAACCCAAATATTTTAGGGGAAATATTTAGTGGCCTTCCTAATAATAATTTAAAGTCCACATAAATTTGTTTTGAAAGGTGAAACATTTGAACACATTTTAAATAGAGGAAGACTTACATATATTAGGGTTTCCACTTTATTTTATTTGCAAAATTTTCCTAATGCATTTTATATGATGCTCATGAATGCACAATCAACTTCCTAAATAGGGTTTGCTAAACAGGGATGTTACAAGGCAATCCTAGAATGGCGGATAATGACGACCTGGACCCGCAGAACAAGTCGATGTTGGGTTACCTGGACAGTGGTACAAAAAGCCTCATAGGCATCTGCTGGCGAGACACATATCAGGTGACTAAGGTTATACTCCAGCACCATGGGGTTTACGTTTCCGGTACAGTCAAATATGATAATGTACCTGATGGATTTGTTGTAACTAAAATCCTGGATGCGAAGTCCAGTCATAAAAGTAAAATCTTGGGTGTAAAGTTCAGTTGCAGAAGTCCAAGATCGGTGTTGGTCCAAGTTGTTGGCCCACCATCTGTACCGTTGGTATGGAAACAGCTGAATGTGGTGGCAAGTGGGTCATGCGAGACTGTTCAATAACCCAGAGAACAATACATGTCAGTATACACGCATGGGCTTCCAACTGGTGGAAGCTGGTTGGTCCAAGACCCGGGAGCAAATAGACCCAGGAGCCAAATAGCATTTCCGGATCTAGACAAGCATCTATGATATTTCTTAGAACTAGATAAACAACATTTACAAATTTTTTGCGAATAACATTTACGTACTCCACCATACTACATACAGGTTTGTTCCAGTACTCCACCATACTACATACAGGTTTGTGTGTCTACATCTAAGTCTATTTAGGGTGTTTCATGTGTAAGTTTATGGAGTTAGCCGGGACAAGGTATTTCTACACCTGGGTGCATATGCACCCTTTATTTGAAATGCATATTAAATATATTTCTAAATGTCAAAAAAATACAAACAAAAATGCCTCGTGTATATCTTGACATGTTACATATTCACAAAGTTGTTTCAGAAAAAACCGATATGTTTTGTGTCTTGTACTAAAAAGACAAATTTTTGGTGTTAAAATAGTCTATTTCTCGAGACATTATTTGTCTTTTTTACATAGGGTACAAAAATTATCGGTTTTACGTGAAACTTTACGTGTACTCATAGAACGTGTCCCTCTACATGCTAAATTTTTGTTCCTAATTTTTTACTTTTTGAAATATGTGTTATACATATAGGGTGCATATGCACCCATGATCAGTTTTGGTTTTCTGGAGTTAGCCGTTGCATCTAATGTTTCTTATTTGAGGAAAAGCAACGTATTATATTGATCACGTATAATCGTTACATCGTTTCCCAATGTAGAGAACAAGAACTAAGGGAGTGTTCTATGTGGAGTTCCTTACGTAAATATATTCACCGCAATATTGTAGGTAGCCAAAACTATCTTTCGTATATCACCCTTGTCAATATCGTAGATAACCTTGTAAAAACGCAACTGTCAGGGGTTGTACGAAATGTGTTTTCAGAGAGACAATAAAATACATTTTCTTCAACTGTCGGGTTACTAGGTTTATATGGTCGATCATTCAGATAGATTCTACCTTATACCTACCCCGCAACATTGTAAATATTTTTAGCAATTTGTTAAATGGGGTGGATTCTACGTATACAACGCTTATCAGAGTGGACGCAATTGTTGTCGTATGGTCGTTTTGGCTATGTAGAAATGATAAGGTTTTTAATGATAAAAAATCATCTCTCATGCAGATCATTTACATGTGTACGGCTTTGATCCGTTCATGCTCGCTGCTTCAGCGATTGGAGGACCGCGACCTCTTTACGGAGTTGTCTACACGGTTGAAAAATACGGTCAAAGAATTTATTTCCCAACATGGGTGGCTGCATAATCGTCGGATTGCAACCAACACAGAATAGTTGGTTATGTTTGTTTCTTTTGCAACTTGATGTTTGTTCCTACTTGATACTCGAACAGATGTGTGCATTCTAGTTATGCAAGTGTAATGCTTAGAACTTTTAAGTAATAACCTTTATCGAAAAAAAAATCATGTCAATATCGTATAGAAGAGGACTCAGATGGATATTTTTACCGGTGAAATGCAGGCCATACTCGAATAAATGTAAAAAATGGGCATAACCCTGAGAACACTTCCCTCTAATCTGATTCCTTTCCTTTGATCACTAAAATTACAACTTCTAATAGCAAAGGCACCTTAGAACTTTGTGATCAAGACCCGTGACTAGTCAAGTAGAATCTTCTCTCCATAAAGGGGTTCCTCATGCCATCATACACTTAACATAGGCCCATCGGAATGTTTAATTACCTAAAGTGGCAGGCACAACATTGGCTTCCCTAGGGAACTGATAAAACTAAACTTCAAAAAAAATGTGACAAAGGGATGTGTACTCTTCATAAATAGAAGTAGCTAGTCCAATGGAGTTACCACCACTTTGCATGACTTCGATCACGTCAGTGCAATCTGAGTTAACCAATGCCGACTATCCTCATGAACCTTGACAACCAAAATGTAGTAGTCAAAGCGAACCGTTCTAAGAATACTATGAAGAGTTAAAGACAATGTCAAGAGAAGGTTAAAGTCTTTCAGAAAACTGGAAAACTCTGGAGTTATAGTGTTTGATTATGTCCAAACACCTAAAAATCTCGTAGATCCTTTTACGTACGAAAGGACTATCAAGAAACTTGACAGACAATGCATATAGAGGGATGTGTTTGATACCCGCGTGAGTTGTCTAGGGGTAACACAACCTATGTGATCGGAGATTGCACTAATTGTGACCTAGGAAAAAAAACTGGAGCAACCAAGGTTAGAGAAAATTCTAATACTCTCACTCCGTTGAAGATGCAATACTCTCATAGAATATTGTAAGGCGGGTTGAATATATTTTAATGTTTTCTATTTAGATCTTGATAAGTGTCGATGGGCAATTTTACCCGCGGGTACCGTACCCGCATGGGCATGGTATGGGTATACTTTTATGCACATGGGTAGTACCCATACCCTGCCCGTTAAGTCATGGGAAGGGCACGGGTATAGCCTCGTATCCGCATGTAAACCCATACCCTGCCCGTTTATTGTGAATCTTACGTGACAAGTCTATTTTTGTTGATTTATGACTTAGAATATGAGATTGTGATTTTTATATTATGTTAGTTGTTATGTACTCAACTACCTGTTATTGAGTGGAGATAATTAATTTTTTAATCAATTTTGTTATAGAGAAACGTAACATTTTGATTGACTTGTGTACAATTTAACCTACCCACCGGGTACCCAATGGGAACGGGTACCCGCCGGGTATGGGTATGGGTAAAGTTTTATATCCATGGGTACGAGTATGTGTAGAAGTTTGTACTCATTGGCTATACGTGTATGGGTATGATATTGCTCTACCCTGCCCATACCCTGCCCATTATCATCCTTAGTCCTACACTGCGATCTTGAAATAACACACCTATATACAATACAAAAAAATGTTATCTACAATGGCAAAAATTCATCGGCTAAGAGGTGTTTTTCGTGCATATCGCGCCGCCAAAGGATCTACCATGGATTTTTCGGTCTGTGCGGATGGGGGACCTTTAACCACGAAAAATCAGATAGTGACAGAAGAGTTTTTCGGAGGCCGTTAACTGCTGACGCCATGCTGGACACATCACAAACACCATTAATTGGCCGGTAACACCGTTAACTAGGTGAAAACCTGTGGTAGATGATAGGCTCACATAAGGCGTGCCACGTCTTAAGCGGGCTTGATACCTTTGATCTAGATTATAGATGCAATATAGTAGCTTTTTCCTATAAGACCTAGGTTTATCAAACCTTGTGAAACATTGTTGATGGTTAAGAAACATCTACAAGACTTTCTAATTCGTTTAATCTTATGTTTACTGAACATTTGGAGTTTACTTTGTATCTAGAGTTGTGTCGATGGATGGAGATAGGCCAGGGTTGAAGTTTTACCAGTAGCTAAGCATACATATGGGGTAAAGATAAAGTTAAGCACAATCATGTGTAGATGATCTAATATGATAGGAATTGTGGGCAACACGTTCGTAAATACCATAGCCTCTTGCGAGCCACAAATATAACATATAGTCTCTTGGTCTAACCGTTATACCACGAAGCACCGGGCTATCAACGATTAGTGATGCATGGGTTTTACTATGCAAACCAACAACTTTTTTAACCTAGATCAACAACATGGCTATTGTAGTAATTGTAGCGGCACATATTTATTAACATTCTTCGCACGAATGCTTTGCAAATGGAAATAACACAGCCCTGCAACTGCGTTGTCAGGCGCATTCATGTTCGCACCCAAACAATGCATGGTTTGGAGATAGCCTACTCAATAAGTTACTAGAAATGCAATAATTGAGAGATTATGATTAACTAGTTGAACATAAAATAAAGTAAACAAGAACTAATTGAAAGTAAACAAGAAAGGGGATGTAAATGTAGGATTGAATAGAGTAAGGACGGAGTCTAGGCTTTCGGTTTCACTAGTACTAGAAGGGGCAACCATGTAGCCATCCATTGAAATTTCACAAGATACTTCTTTTGATAAATAAATGATCTCCTATGGTAACCGGGTTGACACGTGTGTGTACTACATAGAACCTCATGTGTTGTCACTCTTGCAAGACAATAATACACTCCTAACCAAAGGATCACATAACCTCATCTATATCCTCCTTGTCACTAGAGGAGAGATTAATTTACTAGATAAAACCACAAGGTCTAACATTTGGCAGGTGTCTCGCCGCTGCATCGAATATCGATCTACGCGGACGACGTAATGTTGTTCTTCAAACCAGTGCGGAAGGAGCTCCTGAGCTTGTTTGGTGAGGCGTCTGGGCTGAGACCGAATTTCCGCAAAACCACGACGACAGTCATCAGAGGAAACGAGATGGAAAAGGCCAGGGTACAATCAATTTTGGGGTGTTAGTTAGCAGATTTCCCAATCAAATACTTGGGACTCCAACTAGCGTTGAGGCCACTGACGAGGGCGCAATGGATGCCTACTCTTGACAGTATTGTGCACATGATCCCGGCCTGGCAAAGGGGTATGATTGCAAGGGCCAGCCGTCTGATCCTTGTCAAAACGGTGATCATGGCAAGACCGGTACACCACATGTTGGTATAGGCTTGTCAAAACGGTGATCATGGCAAGACCGGTACACCACATGTTGGTATAGGCTGCGTCTGGATGGATTCTGGAGGAAGTTGCGAAGTATATGCATGCGTTTTTCTAGGCGGGGAAAAAGGAGGTCAACGGCAGGCAGTGCGTGGTGGCGTGGGAAAGCATCTATAAACATGTCCGGCTCGGTGGTCTGGGGATAAAAAACCTAAGGCCAGAAGGTTTGGCCCTTCGAGTAAGATGGGAGTGGTTGCAAAGAACAGATCCGTCGAGACCTTGGCACCGATTACGGATGGTCAGCGATCATCAAGCAAAGGTGGTGTTTAATAGCCTAGCCAAAGTGCATGTGGGGGATGGCAAATCAGCACTTTTCTGGAAGGACAAGAGGATAAATGGTCGGACGATGGAGGAGATTGCGCCAGTGGTCACCGCCATGGTCACGGCAAGGACAAAAAACCGCCGCTCGGTACATGAGGCTTTGATCAACAACAACTGGTTGGCAGATGTCGCTAGTAATCTCACGGTCGAGGGGAGCGTACAATGATTCAGCTTTGGGAGGAGATCGAGGCAATTGAGCGAGATGACACGGAGCCAGACTCGTTTAGATGGACTGGAGCGAGCAATGGAAAGTACACGGCCAGGGACACCTACATGATGCTTTGTTAGGGAGCAGAGGAGTTTGGTATGTATCGGCCTATTTGGGGATCATACGTGCCCCTTAAATGCAAGATTTTTGGATGGCTCGCGCTGAAGCATAGACTTGGACATCCGATAGAAGATTCAGACACGGGTTACAGGATCAGACATCGGTATGCTTCACGTGTTCATAGGACGAAGATACGGTGGAGCACATCCTAGTGCAATTCCCATATGCGAGACATGGTTTGAATGCTTACTAGTAGCCAGTCTGAACATCACGGAGCCCACTCACGCAAGAAACCTTGAGGAATGGTGGAGTGCCTCTAGGATTTTGGTGGCTTCAAAACACAGACGGGGTTTCGACACGCTCGTGCTTCTAACGGCTTGGTCGTTGTGGAAGCAAAGAAATGCGAGAGCTTTTAACAATCAGAGTCAACAACTCAGCAATCACCAACTGGGTTAGAGGATAAAGGAGGAGTTCAAGCTTTGGAGAACGGCGAGACTAGGAGGGAGTGATCCGATGATGTGAGAGTAGGCTTAGGTTGTGGAGTGTGTGTGTTGGAGGATGCCGGCACATCTGTTAGTAGCCGGGGTTTGGCTATCTTGTAAAGACATATATTGCTTTCTTCTATAAAGAAAGCAATAGGAAGTATATTGCTTACTACATGGGCGAGAGAGTAGCAACTATCTTACATGCCTAAAATATGTTGTAAGATACACTCATCAATTAGTAAGTATAATACACACCAAAGCATTAGGATTAATGATAGTATGGTTACTCCGAAAGAGTTCACTAAACGCATATTGTACTCCCCTTGCTGTCACTTGGTTTTGCACGTAGACACCATTTACCTTTCATCTCATCTCGAACCTTGATCAATGCTAGGGGTCTTGGATACCTGAAAAAATCCTCGGATTGAAGTAAGAGACAATGATAAAAAAAATTGTATTAAAAGCACTGATACGTTAACATATCTATAATTTTTATGCTCCATGCTTGTTTTACACCAATTTCTATACGTTTTGTTTACACTTCGTGGCACTTTTATGCATTTTCCGGAACTAACCTATTGACAAGATGCCACAGTGCCAGTGCCAGTTCCCTGTTTTCTGCTGTTTTGTATTTCAGAAAAGTTGTACATGAAATATTCTCGGAATTGGACGAAACAAAAGACAAAGTTGCTATTTACCGAAATGAAGACGGAGTCCAGAGGATAGACGAAGGGGGGCCAGGGGCCGGCCAGACCATGCCTAGGCGTGGCCTGGCCCTGGCCCGCGCCTAGGGGTGGTGTGGGGTCACCTGGTGCCCACCGACCTCGCCCTTCCGCCTATAAATTCCCTTCGACGAGAAAACCCTAAAAAATCCATCATCCATCCACTAAAAGTTCCGTCACCGCCTTCATCGTCCAGACGAGTTTCGGGGGTCAGAAGTTCCTGTTCCGGCACCCAGCCGGGACGGGGATTGACATCCGGAGCCATCTCCATCGAATCCACCGCCTCCACTTCTACTCCATGATGGTTCTTGAGTAGTTCCCCCCTGGACTACGGGTTCTCGACTGTAGCTAGTTCCTACTCTCTCGCCCATGTAGTTCAATACAATGATCTCATGAGTTTCCTTACATGATTGAGACCCATATGATGTAATCGGTGTTGTGTTTGTTGGGATCCGATAAATTGTGGAATTGTGATCAGATTGTTCATCATATTATCATACTACTGTTATTTAAGATCTTGCATGCTCTCCGGTACTTGCAGTTACCTTGATCAAGTAGTTGCCTGTATCTCCAAGAGGGAGTATTTATGCTCGATAGTGGTTCATGCCTCTAGTTTTTTGGAAGAGTGACAATAACTTCTAATATTGTAGATGTGTTGTTGCTACTAGGGAGAAAACAACAATGTTTTGTCTAATGATAATTCTATTGTTTACTTTACACACATTGCTTAATGCGATAATCTGTTGCTTGTAACTTATTACTGGAAGGGGTTCGGATGATAACCCGAAGGTGGATTATTAGTCATATACGCAGTTGGATTACGGTCTATGTATTATGTTGTAATTCCCAATTAAATACAACATTAACCTTTATCTTATCATAGCATGCATTGTCATGCCCTCACAATTATCAATTGCCCAACTGTAATTTGTTCACCCAACACATGTTATTTGGAGAGTTACCACTAGTGTAGATAGCTGGGAACCCCGATCCTTTTGTCATCATCATTGCTCTACAGTCAACTCCGCATTGGAATACTTTTCGGTGTCATCTCCTCTGTGCTACGGATGCTGTGTTACTATTGCCATTGCTCTCATATTACTGTTGCTTTCACATCACACATGTTACTAGTGCTTTTCCAGGTGCAGCTGAATTGATAACTCCGCTGTTAAGGCTTATAAGTATTCTTTACCTCCCCTTGTGTCGAATCAATAAATTTGGGTTTTACTTATCTCGAAGACTGTTGTGATCCCTTATACTTGTTGGTCATCAAGACTATTTTCTGGCGCCGTTGCCGGGGAGGCATATATCTACTCATAAGTTCACCTGGGGAGTACACTTTACCCGTCTCTCTGTTTTTATTTTATTTTATTTTATTTTGTCTTGTCTAGTTTATTTTTTCTTAGTTTATTTCTATTTAGTTGTGTTTTGTTTAGTTTAATTTTGTCTAGTTTATTTTTGTCTTGTTTTATTTTTCTTATATACCAAAAATCCATAATTTTTTTGAAAAATCGAAAATCTAAAAAACTGTTGTTATGGAAGAACATGCTAGACCCTCTATGGAACATTTTATAAAATATAGAGAATCATATAAGGGCAAAGTCATGAGAGGCGCGTTAAAAAGGTTGGATCAAATTGCTAAAATTTTGCTTAAACGCCATGATATAAATTGTTGCTCTGAACAGGATACTAAACATCTTAAATTCCAATGTGGCTTTAGTAAAGAAGTTTTAATTATAAACTATCATTAGAATAACTATATCCATCTTGGATTTGAAGAAGTAGAACAATTTGTTTTGTTTATGGGAGCTTCTGAAATAGAATCCTTCATGTCTGAAAATTATGAAACATGTGTTGCTTGTAAAGACCTTAAAGACTTGGTATCTTCTATCCTTGATTATTGCATAGAAAATTTCAGCAATAATTGTTATATCATTGAATATAAAGAGAGACTCGGTAATGCACAAGAATGTATCCACAATTTGCAGGAACCTGTGGAAGAAGTAATGGCTGAACCTGAAAGGTCATTAGATGAAAATGAGGAGGAGAGTGATGAACAAAAAGATGAAGAATGGATTAACTACCCATGTCTACCTTCTAATGAGAGTAACTCTTTATCTCTTACACTATTTGATTGTCCCCCATGCTTACCAAAGGAGGATGAATGTTATGTTCCTGTGGATTCTCTTGAAATATGTACTATGAGTAAAACTTGTGATAATAATTATGCTCCTGTTATCTATGATAATCCATCCTATTTTTATAAATATTATGATAATCTTTTATATGTGCCTAATTTTGAAATGCATGGTACTAAAGAGTTTTGCTTAGAAAATGTTTATGATAAATCTCTAGATGATGATCCTATGTTACTTGATAATATTAATTGTGCTACTAATGAAAATGAGATTGGAGGGGTCTTGACTTTATCTTGGAGCCACAAACCTCTCGATAATGATCAATCATCTTGTTATAAAATTATTAAAAGTGAGTTTGAATGTTTCAATCCCACTATTTTTGAGCTTGATAAAAATTATGTTCTTGTAGATCATGAAAAGCATGCTTTATGTGATATTTATATTGTTGAGTTTATTCATGAGGCTACTAAAAATTATTATGAGAGAGGAAAATATGGTTGTAGAAGTTTTCATGGTACTAAAACACCTCTCTATATGCTGAAAGATTTGAAGTTACTCTTGTTTTATCTTCCTATGCTTGTCACTTTGTTCTTTGTGAATTTATTTGTGTACAAGATTTCTATGCATAGGAAGTGGGTTAGACTTAAATGTGTTTTGAATTTGCTTCTTGATGCTCTCTTTTACTTCAACTCATATTTCTTATGTGAGCATCTTCTCAAATTACTGAGCCCAGCTGAAAGGATCGTATGCCGCACCTAGAGGGGGGGGTGAATAGGTGCTAACCAATTTTTAGTTCTTTTTCAATTTAGGCTTGACACAAAGGTAAATTCTCTAGATATGCAACTATGTGTATTTACCTATATGACAAGGTCAACGACTAAGCAAGATATGGCTACGCAATATATAGAGGAGATAAAGGATAGAGGTAACCGAGAGTGGAGCACACGGAGACACGGAGTTGATTACCGTAGTTCCCTTCCTTCGCAAGAAGGTACGTCTACGTTCGGAGGAGTGTGGTTGCTACGAAAGCCAGACCAACAGCCACGAAGGCTTCACTGAGGTCTCCTGTGAGCAACGCCACAAAGGCCTAGCCCACTTCCACTAAGGGATTTCCTCGAGGCGGAAACCGGGCCTTTACAAGGTTCTTGGGGCACACATCCACAACCAAATTGGAGGCTCCCAAATCTGTAACAACACAACAATCAACAACAAACAACTAGGGATACAAAAAGGAACACTAGCAAGAGAGCCCTCAAGCATATGAGGGGGAAATGTAAATCGCTTCGGTGAGGATGTAGATCGGTGTCTTCTCCTTCGAATCTCCAAAGATCAAGAGCTTTGGTTGGGTGAGGGAGGAGATCTTGCAAATCTTGTGTTCTTGAGGTGGCTCTAATGGTGGTGAGGCTTGGCAGAATTTGTGCAATGATTGAGCAAGGAGGAAGGTAGAAGAAGGGGGTATAAATACCCCCTCTCAAAATCCAGCCGTTGGTGACTTTCGAGGGCCGGATAATCCGCCCCCCCCCCCCAAAAAAATCCGGCCCTGGAGAAAAACCGGCCAAATATCCGGCCAAAAGTCCGGCCCCATGCCAGGGAAGTGCTGAGCCGCGTCGCCTCTGGTCCTTAGCCAAATTTTGGGGGCCGGATATTTTTCAAATATCCGGCCCGGATTATCCGGCCTGGTGATACTTTTTCAGCTTCCTTTTGACTCGTTTTTCCACACAAGTCACTCATATACATGTATCTATATAATCCTGATACGCGTAAAGCACACGCCCGTTGGGAACCCCAAGTGGAAGGTGTGATGCGTATAGCAGCAAGTTTCCCTCAGTAAGAAACCAAGGTTTATCGAACCAGTAGGAGTCAAGGATCACGTGAAGGTCGTTGGTGACGGAGTGTAGTGCGGCGCAACACCAGGGATTCCGGCGCCAACGTGGAACCTTGATGTCTACGGGTGCTTCTATTCTTGTAGACAGTGTTGGGCCTCCAAGAGCAGAGGTTTGGAGAACAGCAGCAAGTTTCCCTTAAGTGGATCACCCAAGGTTTATCGAACTCAGGGAGGAAGAGGTCAAAGATATCCCTCTCATGCAACCCCGCAACCACAAAGCAAGAAGTCTCTTGTGTCCCCAACACACCTAATAGGTGCACTAGTTCGGCGAAGAGATAGTGAAATACGGGTGGTATGAATAAATGCGAGCAGTAGCAACGGCGCCGAGAAAAGTGCTTGCTGGCGTGCGGTTGATGGTAGTAATATTGCAGGAAGTAAAGATGCGATAGAAACGATGAAACAAGCAGCGATAGCGATATTTAGGAACAAGGCCTAGGGATCATACTTTCACTAGTGGACACTCTCAACATTGATCACATAACAGAATAAATAAATAGATGCTAGACTCTACACCCTCTTGTTGGATGATGAACACCACTAAACTGTGTAGGATTACACGAACCCTCAATGCCGGAGTTAACAAGCTCCACAATATTCGATGTTCATATTTAAATAACCTTAGAGTGCATAACAGATCAACATAACCAAACCAAGTACTAACATAGCATGCACACTGTCACCTTCACACTACGAAAGGAGGAATAGATCACATCAATACTATCGTAGCAATAGTTAACTTCATAATCTACAAGAGATCACAATCATAGCCTACGCCAAGTACTACACGACGCACACACTGTCACCATTACACCGTGCAGGAGGAATAAACTACTTTAATAACATCACTAGAGTAGCACGCAGATATATCGTGATACAAAACACATTGCAATCATAAAAGGATATAAATAAGCACTTCACTATGCCATTCATAACAGTGAATAAGTATTCTGTGAAATATAGCCTAAGAGACCCACACGGTGCACACACTGTCACCTTTACACACGTGGGACAAGGAGTCTCCGGAGATCACATAAGTAAAATCCACTTGACTAGCATAATGACATCTAGATTACAAGCATCATCATATGAATCTCAATCATGTAAGGCAGCTCATGAGATTATTGTATTGAAGTATATAGGAGAGAGATGAGCCACATAGCTACCAGTACAGCCCCGAGCCTCGATGGAGAACTACTCCCTCCTCATGGGAGACAGCAGCGTTGATGAAGATGGCGGTGGTGTTGATGGAGAAGCCTTCCGGGGGCACTTCCCCGTCCCGGCGGCGTGCCGGAACAGAGACTCTGTCCCCCGGATCTTGGCTTCGCGATGGCGGCGGCTCTGGAAGGTTTCTCGTACCGTGGCTTTTCCCGTCTTGTGTTTTAGGTCAGGGACCTTTATATAGGCGAAGAGGCGGCGTCAGAAGGTCAACGAGGCGGTGACACACTAGGGGGGCGCGGCCAAGGCCTGGGCCGCGCCACCCTGGCGTCTGGTGGCCCAGTGGCCCCCTCCGGCCTCTCTCGGGTGTTCCGGAAGCTTCGCGTGATCCTAAGATGCTGGGCGTTGATTTCGTCCGATTCCGAGAATATTTCCTTACTAGGATTTCTGAAACCAAAAACAGCGAGAAAACGAAGCGGCCCTTCGGCATCTCGTCAATAGGTTAGTTCCGGAAAACGCATAAATATGACATAAAGTATGCATAAAACATGTAGATATCATCAATAATGTGGCATGGAACATAAGAAATTATCGATACGTCGGAGACGTATCAGCATCCCCAAGCTTAGTTTCGCTCGTCCCGATCGAGTAAACGATAACAAAGATAATTTCTGGAGTGACATGCCATCATAACCTTGATCATACTATTGTAAACATATGTAATGAATGCAGCGATCAAAACAATGGTAATGACATGAGTAAACAACTGAATCATAAAGCAAAGACTTTTCATGAATAGTACTTTCAAGACAAGCATCAATAAGTCTTGCATAAGAGTTAACTCATAAAGGAATAAATCAAAGTAAAGGTATTGAAGCAACACAAAGGAAGATTGAGTTTCAATGGTTGCTTTCAACTTATAACATGTATATCTCATGGATAGTTGTCAATGCAAAGTAATATAACAAGTGCAATATGCAAGTATGTAGGAATCAATGCACAGTTCACACAAGTGTTTGCTTCTTGAGATGGAGAGAAATAGGTGAGCTGACTCAACATAAAAGTAAAAGAAAGGCCCTTCGCAGAGGGAAGCATTGATTGCTATATTTGTGCTAGAGCTTTGGTTTTGAAAACAAGAAACAATTTTGTCAACGGTAGTAATAAAGCATATGTATCATGTAAATTATATCTTACAAGTTGCAAGCCTCATGCATAGTATACTAATAGTGCCCGCACCTTGTCCTAATTAGCTTGGATTACCGGGATTGTCATCGCAATACACATGTTTTAACCAAGTGTCACAAAGGGGTACCTCTATGCCGCCTGTACGAAGGTCTAAGGAGAAAGCTCGCATTTGGATTTCTCGCTTTTGATTATTCTCAACTTAGACATCCATACCGGGACAACATAGACAACAGATAATGGAATCCTCTTTAATGCATAAGCATTTAGCAACAATTAATGTTCTCATATGAGATTGAGGATATATGTCCAAAACTGAAACTTCCACCATGATTCATGGCTTTAGTTAGCGGCCCAATGTTCTTCTCTAACATTATGCATGCTCTAACCATTAAATGAGTGGTAAATCTCCCTTACTTCAGACAAGACGGACATGCATAGCAACTCACATGATATTCAACAAAGTGTTGATGGTGTCCCCAGTAACATGGTTATCGCACAACAAACAACTTAATGAGAGATAAAGTGCATAAGTACATATTCAATACCACAATAGTTTTTAAGCTATTTGTCCCATGAGCTATATATTGCAAAGGTAAAGAATGGAAATTTTAAAGGTAGCACTCAAGCAATTTACTTTGGAATGGCGGAGAAATACCATGTAGTAGGTAGGTATGGTGGACACAAATGGCATAGTGGTTGGCTCAAGGATTTTGGATGCATGAGAAGTATTCCCTCTCGATACAAGGTTTATGCTAGCAAGGTTATTTGAAACAAACACAAGGATGAACCGGTGCAGCAAAACTTACATAAAAGACATATTGTAAACATTATAAGACTCTACACCGTCTTCCTTGTTGTTCAAAACTCTTTACTAGAAATTATCTAGACCTTAGAGAGACCAATTATGCAAACCAAATTTTAGCAAGCTCTATGTATTTTTTCATTAATAGGTGCAAAGTATATGATGCAAGAGCTTAAACATGAGCACCACAATTGCCAAGTATCACATTATCCAAGACATTTTACCAATTACTACATGTAGCATTTTCCGTTTCCAACCATATAACAATGAACGAAGCAGTTTCAACCTTCGTCATGAACATTAAAAGCTAAGAACACATGTGTTCATACGAACCAGCGGAGCGTGTCTCTCTCCCACACAAGGATGAACTTATTCAAACATAAACAAAAACAAACATACGCTCCAAGTAAAGTACATAAGATGTGACCGAATAAAAATATAGTTTCAAGAGAAGGAACCTGATAAGTTTTCGATGAAGAAGGGGATGCCCAAGGCATCCCCAAGCTTAGACGCTTGAGTCTTCTTGAAATATGCAGGGATGAACTACCGGGGCATCCCCAAGCTTAAACTTTTCACTCTTCTTGATCATAGTATATCATCCTCATCTCTTGACCCTTGAAAACTTCCTCCACACCAAACTCGAAACAAACTCATTAGAGAGTTAGTGCATAATCAAATATTCACATGTTCAGAGGTGACACAATCATTCTTAACACTTCTGGATATTGCACAAAGCTACTGGAAGTTAATGGAACAAAGAAATCCATCCAACACAGCGAAAGAAGCAATGCGAAATAAAAGGCAGAATCTGTCAAAACAGAACAGTCCGTAAAGACGAATTTTATTGAGGCACCATACTTGCTCAGATGAAAATGCTCAAATTGAATGAAAGTTGCGTAAATATCTGAGGATCATGCACGTAAATTTGCAGATTTTTCTGAGTTACCTACAGAGAATTCTGCCTAGATTCGTGACAGACAGAAATCTGTTTCTGCGCAGTAATCCAAATCTTGTATCAACCTTGCTATCAAAGACTTTACTTGGCACAACAATGCAATAAAATAAAGATAAGGAGAGGTTTCTACAGTAGTAACAACTTCCAAGACACAAATATAAAACAAAAGTACTGTAGCAAAATAAACACATGGGTTATCTCCCAAGAAGTGCTTTCTTTATAGCCATTAAGATGGGCTCAGCAATTTCAATGATGCACTCCCAAGAAATAAGAGTTGAAGCAAAAGAGAGCATCAAAAGCAAATTCAAAACAAATTTAAGCCTAACATGCTTTCTATGCATAGGAGTTTTGTAAATAAACAAGTTCATGAAGAAAAAAGTAACAAGCATAGGAAGATAGAACAAGTGTAGCTTCAAAAATTTCAGCACATAGAGAGGTGTTTTAGTAACATGAAAATTTCTACAACCATATTTTCCTCTCTCATAATAACTTTCAGTAGAAACATGAGCAAACTCAACAATATAACTATCACATAAAGCATTCTTATCACGAGTCTCATGCATAAAATTATTACTCTCCTCATAGGCATAATCAATTTTATTAGTTGTAGTGGGAGCAAATTCAACAAAGTAGCTATCATTATTATTCTCATCATCAAATATAGGAGGCATATTGTAATCATAATCAAATTTATCCTCCATAACAAAGTGTACTAAAAGACCAATATCATTATAATCATCATAAATAGGAGGCAAAGTATCATCAAAGTAAATTTTCTCCTCAATGCTTGGGGGACTAAAAATATCATGCTCATCAAAGCCAGCCTTCCCCAAGCTTAGAATTTTCCATATCATTAGCAACAATGGTGTTCAAAGCGTTCATACTAATATGTTCCATAGGTTTTTTAATTTTCGCATCAAACCATCCATGTCTTAAATCAGGAAATAGAATAAGAAGCTCATTGTTGTCCATTATGCCTAACTAGTGTAAACAAGAAACAAAAAGATGCAATTGCAGGATCTAAAGGAAATAGCTTCGAGCACACACACAACGGCAACAGAAAAGTACTTAGTTACCTGGGACCGGAGTATGAGTGCCTTTTACCTTTCCTCCCCAGCAACGGCGCCAGAAAAGTGCTTCGTTGCCGGGATCCGGTGTGTGAGTGCCGTTTACCTTTCCTCCCCGGCAACGGCGCCAGAAAAGTGCTTGATGTCTACGGGTGCTTCTATTCTTGCAGACAGTGTTGGGTGATAACCCACAAGTATAGGGGATCGCGGCTGTCTTCGAGGGAAGTAAAACCCAATTTATTGATTCGACACAAGGGGAGACAAAGAATACTTGAAAGCCTTAACAGCGGAGTCGTCAATTCAGCTGCACCTGGAAACAGACTTGCTCGCAAGAGTTTATCGATAGTAGCAGCTTTATAGCGATAGCGATAGTGAAATAATAACAGCAGAGTAACGAGACAGCAGTAGTGATTATAGTAAACAACAGGATTAAAATACTGTAGGCACGGGGACGGATAACGGGCGTTGCATGGATGAGAGAAACTCATGTAACAATCAAGCAGGGCATTTGTAGATAATAATAAAATGGTGTCTAAGTACAAAGCAATCAATAGGCATGTGTTCCAATTATAGTCGTACGTGCTCGCAATGAGAAACTTGCACAACATCTTTTGTCCTACCAGCCGGTGGCAGCCGGGCCTCAAGGGAATCTACTGGATATTAAGGCACTCCTTTTAATAGAGCGCCGGAGCAAAGCATTAACACTCCGTGAACACATGTGATCCTGTTGACTGCCAAAACCCACCGGCGGGCAGCGGCCTTGTCAACACTGTAGAGCCGGGGGGAGCCTAGAGCTGCGGCTGGCTGAGACCCCTCCGAGCGACGGCCCGCAATGCTCTTCTGGTCACACGCGGCGTTGCGAGGTGCAAGGGCGTGCCACCTGACCTATACCTGGTCTAAGAGACCCACACGATTGCACACCTTGTCACCTTTACACACGTGGGACAAGGAGTCTCGGAGATCACATAAGTAAAACCCACTTGACTAGCATAATGACATCTAGATTACAAGCATCATCATATGAATCTCAATCATGTAAGCTGCAGCTCCTTGAGATCATTGTATTGAAGTACATAGGAGAGAGATGAACCACATGGCCCTACCGGAATTTCGGCCCGACGTAGCCCTCGATGGAGAACTACTCCCTCCTCATGGGAGACGGCAGCGTTGATGGAGATGGCGGTGGTGTGGAAATGGAGATGCTTCAGGGGCACTTCCCCGTCCCGGCGGCGTGCGTGCAGCGGGAGCTCATGTCCCCCAGAGATCTTGGCTTCGCGATGGCGGCGGCTCTGGAAGGTTTCTCGTACCGTGGCTCTTCGGTATCGAAGGGCCCAGGTCGGGGACCTTTTAAATGGCGAAGAGGCGGAGTCGGGAGGGGAGCTGACGAGGCGGCGACCGCGGTAGGGGCGCGGCCCAGGCCTGGCCGCGCCGGCCTATCATGCTGAGCCCACCGGGGCCCTCCCTGCAGTGGCTCTCGCGGGTGTTCTGGAAGCTTCGTGTGATTCTAGGATCTTTGGGCGACCTGATTTCGTCCGATTCGAAAGTATTTCCTTACTAGGATTTCTGAAACCAAAAACAGCGAAAAACAACAATGGCCCTTCGGCACATCTCGTCAACAGGTTAGTTCCGGAAAAACGCACAAATATGACACACTAAAGTATGCACAAAACATGTAGATATCATCAATAAGTGGCATGGAACATAAGAAATTATCGATACGTCTGAGACGTATCACCCGCCTACATCATGCCGGAGCCAGGGTGCCGCGTTTCAGGGCCTGTAGACCTGCGCCCACGCGGTTCGCTCTTGCCCGGTGAACCAATAGATCTGATCGTTGGATATGAAGTGATGACGGCCGGTCGCAAGATTAAATTGCGATCGGCCGTCATCGGCTTCCTTATTGATGGCGTGTATTTCACACGTTCGTTGGGCAACCCCAAGAGGAAGGTATGATGCGCACAGCAGCAAGTTTTCCCTCAGAAAGAAACCAAGGTTTATCGAACCAGGAGGAGCCAAGAAGCACGTTGAAGGTTGATGGCGGCGGGATGTAGTGCGGCGCAACACCGGAGATTCGGCGCCAACGTGGAACCTGCACAACACAACCAAAGTACTTTGCCCCAACGAAACGGTGAGGTTGTCAATCTCACCGGCTTGCTGTAACAAAGGATTAACCGTATTGTGTGGAAGATGATTGTTTGCGAGAGAAAACGGTAAAAACAAGTATTGCGGCGATTTGTATTTCGGTATTAAAGAATGGACCGGGGTCCACGGTTCACTAGAGGTGTCTCTCCCATAAGATAAAAGCATGTTGGGTGAACAAATTACGGTCGGGCAATTGACAAATAGAGAGGGCATAACAATGCACATACATGACATGATAAGTATAGTGAGATTTAATTGGGCATTACGACAAAGTACATAGACCGCCATCCAAGCTGCATCTATGCCTAAAAAGTCCACCTTCGAGGTTATCATCCGAACCCCCTCCGGTATTAAGTTGCTAACAACGGACAATTGCATTAAGTATGGTGCGTAATGTAATCAACAACTACATCCTCGGACATAGCGCCAATGTTTTATCCCTAGTGGCAACGACACAACACAACCTTAGAACTTTACATCACTTGTCCCGGTGTCAATGCGAGGCATGAACCCACTATCGAGCATAAATACTCCCTCTTGGAGTTAAAAGTAAAAACTTGGCCGAGCCTCTACTAGTAACGGAGAGCATGCAAGATCATAAACAACACATATGTAATAACTTGATAATTAACATGACATAGTATTCTCTATCCATCGGATCCCGACAAACACAACATATAGAATTACGGATAGATGATCTTGATCATGTTAGGCAGCTCACAAGATCCAACAATGAAGCACAATGAGGAGAAGACAACCATCTAGCTCTTGCTATGGACCCATAGTCCGGGGGTGAACTACTCACTCATCACTCCGGAGCGACCATGGCGGTGTAGAGTCCTCCGGGAGATGAATCCCCTCTCCGGCGAGGGTGCCGGAGGCGATCTCCTGAATCCCCGAGATGGGATCGGCGGCGGCGCGTCTCGGTGGGTTTTCCGTATCGTGGCTCTTCGCGTCGGGGGTTTCGTCGACGGAGGCTTTAAGTAGGCGGAAGGGCGAGTCGGAGGCGGCACGGGGGCCCACACCACGGGCGGCGCGGGCCGCCGGGGGCCGCGCCGCCCTATGGTGTGGCCACCTCGTGGCCCCTCTTCGTCTGTCCTTCGGACTTCGGAAGCTTCGTGGAAAAATAGGCCCACTGGGTCTTTGATTTCGTCAATTCGAGAATATTTCGTTACTAGGATTTACGAAACCAAAAACAGCGAGAAAACGACAGCGGCACTTCGGCATCTTGTTAATAGGTTAGTTCCGAGAAAATGCACGAATATGACATAAAGTGTGCATAAAACATGTAGGTATCATCAATAATATGGCATAGAACATAAGAAATTATCGATACGTCGGAGACGTATCAAGCATCCCCAAGCTTAGTTACGCTCGTCCCGAGCGAGTAAAACGATAACAAAGATAATTTACGAAGTGATATGCCATCATAACCTTGATCATACTATTTGTAAACATATGTAGTGGATGCAGCGATCAAAACAATGGTGATGACATGAGTAAACAAGTGAATCATAAAGCAAAGACTTTTCATGAATAGTACTTCAAGACAAGTATTAATAAGTCTTGCATAAGAGTTAACTCATAAAGCAATAAATCAAAGTAAAGGTATTGAAGCAACACAAAGGAAGATTAAGTTTCGGCGGTTGCTTTCAACTTGTAACATGTATATCTCATGGATAATTGTCAACATAGAGTAATATAACAAGTACAATATGCAAGTATGTAGGAATCAATGCACGGTTCACACAAGTGTTTGCTTCTTGAGGTGGAGAGAGATAGGTGAAGCTGACTCAACATAAAAGTAAAAGAGAATGGTCCTTCAAAGAGGAAAGCATCGATTGCTATATTTGTGCTAGAGCTTTTATTTTGAAAACATGAAACAATTTTGTCAACGGTAGTAATAAAGCATATGAGTTATGTACAGTTATATCTTACAAGTTGCAAGTCTCATGCATAGTATACTAATAGTGCCCGCACCTTGTCCTAATTAACTTGGACTACCGGATCTTTGCAATGCACATGTTTTGACCAAGTGTCACAATGGGGTACCTCCATGCCGCTCGTACAAAGGTCTAAGGAGAA
>NC_061511.1:171970044-171988175 GCF_022539505.1 Lolium rigidum | reverse complement strand
CTTCGCGATGGCGGCGGCTCTGGAAGGTTTATCGTACCGTGGCTTTTTCGTATCGAAGTTTTAGGTCGAGGGGCTTCTTATAGGCGAAGAGGCGGCATCAGAAGGTCAACGGGGCGACGACACCACAGGGGGGCGCGGGCCACCCCTAGGCCGCACCGGCCTATCATCTGGGGGGCCTGTGTCCCCTCTCTGGCGGCTCTCGGGTGTTCTGGATGCTTCCGGGGATTCTAAGATGCTGGGCGTTGATTTCGTCCAATTCCGAGAATATTTCCTTACTAGGATTTCTGAAACCAAAAACAGCAGAAAACAAGAATCGGCCCTTCGACATCTCGTCAATAGGTTAGTTCGGAAAACGCATAAATATGACATATAATGTGTATAAAACATGTAGATATCATCAATAATGTGGCATGGAACATAAGAAATTATCGATACGTCGGAGACGTATCGCATCCCCAAGCTTAGTTCCGCTCGTCCCGAGCAGTGTAAACGATAACAAAGATAATTTCGAAGTGACATGCCATCATAACCTTGATCATACTATTGTAAGCATATGTAATGAATGCAGCGATCAAAACAATGGTAATGACATGAGTAAACAAATGAATCATAAAGCAAAGACTTTTCATGAATAGCACTTCAAGACAAGCATCAATAAGTCTTGCATAAGAGTTAACTCATAAAGCAATAATTCAAAGTAGAGGTATTGAAGCAACACAATGGAAGATTAAGTTTCAACGGTTGCTTTCAACTTGTAACATGTATATTTCATGGATATTGTCAACATAGAGTAATATAACAAGTGCAATATGCAAGTATGTAGGAATCAATGCACAGTTCACACAAGTGTTTGCTTCTTGAGGTGGAGAGAAATAGGTAAACTGACTCAACATAAAAGTAAAAGAAGGGTCCTTCAAAGAGGAAAGCATCGATTGCTATATTTGTGCTAGAGCTTTGGTTTTGAAAACATGAAAACATTTTGTCAACGGTAGTAATAAAGCATATGGGTTATGTAAATTATATCTTACAAGTTGCAAGCCTCATGCATAGTATACTAATAGTGCCCGCACGTTGTCCTAATTAGCTTGGACTACCGGATCATCGCAATACACATGTTTTAACCAAGTGTCACAATGGGGTACCTCCATGCCGCTCGTACAAAGGTCTAAGGAGAAAGCTCGCATTTTGGATTTCTCGCTTTTGATTATTCTCAACTTAGACATCCATACCGGGACAACATGGACAACGTGATAATGGACTCCTCTTTAATGCATAAGCATGTGGCAACAATTAGTGTTCTCATATGAGATTGAGGATATATGTCCAAAACTCGAAACTTCCACCATGATTCATGGCTTTAGTTAGCGGCTCAATGTTCTTCTCTAACAATATGCATGCTCTAACCATTAAAGTGGTAAATCTCTCTTACTTCAGACAAGACGGACATGCATAGCAACTCACATGATATTCAACAAAGAGTTGATGGCGTCCCTATGAACATGGTTATCGCACAACAAGCAACTTAATAAGAAATAAAGTGCATAAGTACATATTCAATACCACAATAGTTTTTAGGCTATTTTGTCCCATGAGCTATATATTGTAAAGGCGAATGATGGAAATTTTAAAGATAGCACTCAAGCAATTTACTTTGGAATGGCGGAGAAATACCATGTAGTAGGTAGGTATGGTGGACACAAATGGCATAGTGGTTGGCTCAAGGATTTTGGATGCATGAGAAGTATTCCCTCTCGATACAAGGTTTAGGCTAGCAAGGTTATTTTGAAGCAAACACAAGGATGAACCGGTGCAGCAAAACTCACATAAGAGACATATTGTAAACATTATAAGACTTCTACATCGTCTTCCTTGTTGTTCAAACACCTCAATACTAGAAATTATCTAGACTCTAGAGAAACCAATCATGCAAACTAAATTTTAACAAGCTCTATGTAGTTCTTCATTAATAGGTGCAAGGTACATGATGCAAGAGCTTAAACATGATCTATATGAGCACAATAATTGCCAAGTATCAAATTATTCAAGACATTATACCAATTACCACATGCAGCATTTTCTGTTTCCAACCATATAATAATGAACTAAGCAGTTTCAACCTTCGCCATGAATACTATGAGTAAAGCCTAATGACATATTTGTCCATATGCAACAGCGGAGCGTGTCTCTCTCCCACACAAGCATTTATTCAGAGAATGAAAATAACAAAACGAAAATAAAAGCACACAGACGCTCCAAGTAAAGCACATAAGATGTGACCGAATAAAAATATAGTTTCAAGAGAAGAAACTCGATAATGTTGTCGATGAAGAAGGGGATGCCTTGGGCATCCCCAAGCTTAGACAGCTTGAGTCTTCTTGAGAATATGCAGGGATGAACCACGGGGGCATCCCCAAGCTTAGAGCTTTTCACTCTTCTTGATCATAGTATATCATCCTCCTCTCTTGACCCTTGAAAACTTCCTCCACACCAAACTCGAAATAAACTCATTAGAGGGTTAGTGCATAATAAAAATTTCATATGTTCAGAGGTGACACAATCATTCTTAACACTTCTGGACATTGCCCAAAGCTACTGGAATCAATGGAACAAAGAAATCCATCCAACATAGCAAAAGAGGCAATGCGAAATAAAAGGCAGAATCTGTCAAAACAGAACAGTCCGTAAAGACGAATTTTAAAGTGGCACCAGACTTACTCAGATGAAAATGCCCAAATTGAATGAAAGTTGCGTACATATCTGAGGACCACGCACGTAAATTGGCAGATTTTTCTGAGTTACCTACAGAGAATTCTGCCCAGATTCGTGACGCAGAGAAATCTGTTTCGCGCAGAAATCCAAATCTAGTATGAACCTTGCTATCAAAGACTTTACTTGGCACAACAATGCAATAAAATAAGATAAGGAGAGGTTGCTACAGTAGTAACAACTTCCAAGACTCAATATAAAACAAAGTACTGTAGTAAAAAAAACACATGGGTTATCTCCCAAGAAGTTCTTTCTTTATAGCCATTAAGATGGGCTCAGCAATTTTAATGATGCACTCGCAAGAAATAAGAGTTGAAGCAAAAGAGAGCATCAAGAAGCAAATTCAAAACACATTTAAGCCTAACATGCTTCCTATGAAAAGGAATCTTGTAAATAAACAAGTTCATGAAGAGCAAAGTAACAAGCATAGGAAGATAAACCAGTGTAACTTCAAAAATTTCAGCATATAGAGAGGTGTTTTAGTAACATGAAAATTTCTACAACCATATTTTCCTCTCTCATAATAATTTTCAGAGACATCATGAACAAACTCAACAATATAAGTATCACATAAAGAATTCTTATCATGAGTCTCATGCATAAAATTATTACTCTCCACATAGGCATAATCAATTTTATTAGTTGTAGTGGGAGCAAATTCAACAAAGTAGCTATCATTATTATTCTCATCATCAAATATAGGAGGCATAATATAATCATAATCAAATTTATCCTCCATAACAGGCGGTACTAAAAGACCAATATCATTATAATCATCATAAATAGGAGGCAAAGTATCATCAAAGTAAATTTTCTCCTCAATGCTTGGGGGACTAAAAATATCATGCTCATCAAAGCCAGCTTCCCCAAGCTTAGAATTTTCCATATCATTAGCAACAATGGTGTTCAAAGCGTTCATACTAATATGTTCCATAGGTTTTTTAATTTTCGCATCAAACCATCCATGTCTTAAATCAGGAAATAGAATAAGAAGCTCATTGTTGTCCATTATGCCTAACTAGTGTAAAAAAGAAACAAAAAGTTGCAATTGCAGGATCTAAAGGAAATAGCTTCGAGCACACACACAACGGCGCCAGAAAAGTACTTTACCTTGGACCGGAGTATGAGTGCCTTTTACCTTTCCTCCCCGGCAACGGCGCTAGAAAAGTGCTTGATGTCTACGGGTGCTTCTATTCTTGTAGACAGTGTTGGGCCTCCAAGAGCAGAGGTTTGTAGAACAGACAACAAGTTTCCCTTAAGTGGATCACCCAAGGTTTATCGAACTCGGGGAGGAAGAGGTCAAAGATATCCCTCTCATGCAACCCTGCAAACACAAAGCAAGAAGTCTCTTGTGTCCCCAACACACCTAATAGGTGCACTAGTTCGGCGAAGAGATAGTGAAATACAAGTGGTATGAATGAATATGAGCAGTAGTACGGCGCCAGAAAAGTGCTTGCTGGCGTGCAGTTGATGGTAGTAATATTGCAGGAAGTAAACATGCGAGAGAACGATGAAACAAGCGGCGATAGCGTATTTAGGAACAAGGCCTAGGGATCATACTTTCACTAGTGGACACTCTCAACATTGATCACATAACGGAATAAATAAATAGATGCTAGACTCTATACCCTCTTGTTGGATGATGAACACCACTAGCGTGTAGGATTACACGAACCCTCAATGCCGGAGTTAACAAGCTCCACAATATTCAATGTTCATATTTAAATAACCTTAGAGTGCATAACAGATCAACATAACCAAACCAAGTACTAACATAGCATGCACACCTGTCGACTTCACACTACGAAAGGAGGAATAGATCACATCAATACTATCATAGCAATAGTTAACTTCATAATCTACAAGAGATCACAATCATAGCCTACGCCAAGTACTACACCATGCACACATTGTCACCATTACACCGTGCAGGAGGAATAAACTACTTTAATAACATCACTAGAGTAGCACGCAGATATATTGTGATACAAAACACATTGCAATCATAAAGGGATATAAATAAGCACTTCACTATGCCATTCATAACAGTGAATAAGTATTCTGTGAAATATAGCCTAAGAGACCCACACGGTGCACACACTGTCACCTTTACACACGTGGGACAAGGAGTCTCCGGAGATCACATAAGTAAAATCCACTTGACTAGCATAATGACATCTAGATTACAAGCATCATCATATGAATCTCAATCATGTAAGGCAGCTCATGAGATTATTGTATTGAAGTACATAGGAGAGAGATTAACCACATAGCTACCGGTACAGCCCCGAGCCTCGATGGAGAACTACTCCCTCCTCATGGGAGACAGCAGCGTTGATGAAGATGGCGGTGGTGTTGATGGAGGAGCCTTCCGGGGGCACTTCCCCGTCCCGGCGGCGTGCCGGAACAGAGACTCCTGTCCCCCAGATCTTGGCTTCGCGATGGCGGCGGCTCTGGAAGGTTTCTCGTACCGTGGTTTTTTCGTCTCGAGGTTTTAGGTCAGGGACCTTTAAATAGGCGAAGAGGCGGAGTCGGAAGGTCGACGAGGCGGTGACACAATAGGGGGGCGCGGCCCAGCCCCTGGCTGCACCGCCCTATCATCTGGGCCCACCAGGGCTCCCCTCTGGTGGCTCTCGGGTGTTCTGGAAGCTTCGTGGAAAAATAGGATGTTGGGCATTGATTTCGTCCGATTCCGAGAATATTTCCTTACTAGGATTTCTGAAACCAAAAACAGCAGAAAACAACAACTGGCCCTTCGGCATCTCGTCAATAGGTTAGTTCCGGAAAACGCATAAATATGACATAAAGTATGCATAAAACATGTAGATATCATCAATAATGTGGCATGAAACATAAGAAATTATCGATACGTCGGAGACGTATCATAGGGCAGCGCGGCCTAAGGGGGGCCCGCGTGGCCCTAGCGTGTGGGGCCCCCGTGACTCCTCCGACTCCGCCCTTCCGCCTACTTAAAGCCTTCGTCGCGAAACCCTCTGTACCGAGAGCCACGATACGGAAAACTTTCCAGAGACGCCGCTGCCGCCAATCCCATCTCGGGGGATTCGGGAGATCGCCTCCGGCACCCTGCCGAAGAGGGGAATCATCTCCCGGAGGGCTCTTCATCGCCATGATCGCCTCCAGATTGATGTGTGAGTAGTTCACCCCTGGACTATGGGTCCATAGCAGTAGCTAGATGGTTGTCTTCTCCTCATTGTGCTATCATGTTAGATCTTGTGAGCTGCCTATCATGATCAAGATCATCTATTTGTAATGCTACATGTTGTGTTTGCTGGGATCCAATGCATATTGAATACTATGTCAAGTTGATTATCAATCTATCATATATGTTGCTTATGTTCTTGCATGCTCTCCGTTGCTAGTAGAGGCTCTGGCCAAGTTGATACTTGTAACTCCAAGAGGGAGTATTTATGCTCGATAGTGGGTTCATACCTCCATTGAATGCAGGACGATGATGTGAAAGTTCTAAGGTTGTGGATGTGCTGTTGCTACTAGGGATAAAACATCGATGCTTTGTCTAAGGATATTTGTGTTGATTACATTACGCACCATACTTAATGCAATTGTCACGTTGTTTACAACTTAATACCGGAAGGGTTCGGATGATAACTGAAAGTGGACTATTTAGGCATAGATGCATGTCGGATAGCGGTCTATGTACTTTGTCGTAATGCCCTGATTAAATCTCATAGTACTCATCATGATATATGTATGTGCATTGTTATGCCTTCTTTATTTGTCAATTGCCCAACTGTAATTTGTTCACCCAACATGCTATTTATCTTATGGGAGAGACACCACTAGTGAACTGTGGACCCCGGTCCATTCTTTACATCTGAAATACAATCTACTGCAATTGTTCTTTACTGTTCTTCGCAAACAAACATCATCTTCCACACTATACGGTTAATCCTTTGTTTTCAACAAGCCGGTGAGATTGACAACCTCACTGTTACGTTGGGGCAAACTGCTTTGATTGTGTTGTGCAGGTTCCACGTTGGCGCCGGAATCCCTGGTGTTGCGCCGCACTACACTTCGCCGCCATCAACCTTCAACGTGCTTCTTGGCTCCTACTGGTTCGATAAACCTTGGTTTCTTACTGAGGGAAAACTTGCTACTGTACGCATCACACCTTCCTCTTGGGGTTCCCAACGGACGTGTGTTAACAGCACGCATCAAGATCTTTTTCTAGCGCCGTTGCCGGGGAACTGAAGAAAAGCTACACCACGGAAATTGCCAACTCCAACGGCAACAACTCTTTTTCTGGCGCCGTTGCCGGGGAGATCAAGACACGATGCAAGGGGAGTCTCTCACATCCAATCTCTTTACTTTGTTTTTGTCTTGCTTTACTTTATTTTATTTACTACTTTGTTTGCTGCACTAAAACAAAACACAAAAAAATTAGTTGCTAGCTTTAGTTTATTTACTATCTTGTTTGCGTTCTCCATATTTAAAACACAAAAAAATTAGTTACTTTCATTTACTATATTTAGTTTGCTTTATTTACTACGGAAATTCAATTCGGCTCTCGGGTGCATATGCTCCCTTTATCAACAAAACATATTTCAAAGTGTGGAAAAATTTAGACAAAAAATTCTACATGCACATCTCCATAATATACGTGTGTACATCAAGTTTCACGAAAAAATAATATTTTTTGTGGCCTATGTAAAAAAGAGAAAACTTATCCTGTGAAAAGCATTGTTTTTAGCACTGAATTTTATCTTTTTTACACACGTCACATGATAAGTTTATTTTTTATGAAACGACTTTGTGAGCGCTTAGCACGTGAAAATGTACGTGCAAATTTTTTGTTTCCATTTTTTTGAAATTTAAAATATGTGTAAGATGCATTTCAAAATATAGGAAGCATATGCTCCCATGTTCCAAAACACCACTCCCTACTTACTACTGCTAAAATGAATACTCTTGAGAACACTAAGTTGTGTGACTTTACTAGTTAGGCTTAATGGAAAACAACAAAAATATTAGAGATCTTTACTATTAAATGAGAGTTGGTCGTTTGACACTCAACGCACTTTGGTGGTCGTCGTTAAAAACATCTGAGCCGTTCCATATACATCTGACGGCAGCCTAAATCATCCTGATACTTGGCTCAGCTAATTACCCTTCTTTGCCACCGATAAGTGAAAAACAACGTTTAGCACAAATCGCACAAAAGGAATATACAGACCAGAACTTCTCCCAGGAACCCTAGCACAGCTGCACAGGGGTCACGCCGCCCGTCACGTGATCCCCCCGCCGCCGCCCGCTTGCAGGCAGAGCCGCAGGAGGAGTTGCTGGTCGTCGCGTTCGTGGCGGTGGCATCGGTAGGCGGCCGAGCAGAGAAGGAGGTGCGCAGGCTGGCCTGACGTCCATCATGGGATGCAGATCGGCCTGGGCACCATCTCCTCCTAGATCGTTGCCGTCTACCGGGATGATGGCGATGTTGGCGGATGCGATATGTGGCCTGGCGGAGAAAATTGTGCGCCCTCTCGTATCGCTCCTCTCGTTTTTTGCCCCTGGTCAAACAACATGATCGGCGGCGGCTGAAGCACGTGATGGCCTGAGGCTGTGCAAGGCCGGCGTCTACAGGCTATTGCCTCAGGACTCAGGTCGCCCACCTGAAACACGGTAACTTTCCGCTCTCCTTCCATCTGACCCGCTGTCTGATTCCATGTATTGCCCCAACTCTCTTGAGAATAACTATTTGGTCTCCCGGTGGAACAAAGACGTGTGGTACAATTTTGAGGAATAAGAAATCACTCAAGTTCTACACTTCTCCGGTACTTCAATTTATCTGCTTTTACAAGTAAGGCTTATAGGATAACTATGACATATGCATATTTTTTGTGCCTGAATTTAATGGCACTTTTCTTTGCAGATGGTTGGTACCAAAATGGCAATGAGACAGCTTAATCGACCAAGTAATCATGGTTTATGGTGGAACTACTAAGATAATGTTACCCTATTGTTTTCTTGTTGTTAAATGTACCGATTACTGATGCAGAATGCTCTCTGCTCTGTAATATGTTAGATTAATCTGCGGACGTGACTTAGAGCTATGATAAACTGAATTGTTTCTGTCACTTATAAATGGCTCTTTGTATAAATAACAATTTGATGGAGCTATTTGTGCTACAAACACAGCTTAGTGTAGCTTAATATGTGTGCTTACAGGCTTATCAATTTAATTGTAGCCTTGGACTTTGAACCTGCTAGCCACTTTCATAACCTGTTAAATGTTTGTTGGTTTAGTGTCATTTACATGTTACTGATAATTTTCTGACTTTGAGATTTTCTCAATGCAGCCTAGACACTTTCAGGCCAATTCATATGGCATAATATTTTCTTTCTAGTCTTTATAGTATTTATCTTGAGTTAGGACATGAGGTGTTTGAAGAGAAAATTAAAAAACCTATGGAACTTTATATGCATGCTAATGGCAATGTTATTAGTATGAATGCTTTGAACACCATTGTTGCTAATGCTATGGAAAATTCTAAGCTTGGGGAAGCTGGTTTTGAGGAGCATGATATTTTTAGTCCCCCAAGCATTGAGGAGAAAATTTTCTTTGATGATATTTTGCCTCCTATTTATGATGATTATAATGATAGTGGTCTTTTGGTGCCGCCTACTATGGAGAGTAAATTTTATTATGATTATACTATGCCTCCTACACTTGATGAGAATAATAATGATAGCTACTTTGTTGAATTTGCTCCCACTACAACTAATAAAATTGATTATGCTTATGTGGAGAGTAATAATTTTATGCATATAACTCATGATAAGAATGTTTCATTTGATAGTTATATTGTTGAGTTTGTTCATGATGCTACTGAAAATCTTTATGAGAGAGGAAAATATGGTTGTAGAAATTTTCATGTTACTAAAACACCTCTCTATATGCTGAAATTTTTGAAGTTACACTGGTTTTATCTTCCTATGCTTGTTGCATTATGCTTCATGAATTTGTTTATTTACAAGATTCCTTTTAGGAAGTGGGTTAGACTTAAATGTGTTTTGAATTTGCTTTTTGATGCTCTCTTTTGCTTCAACTCTTATTTCTTGGTAGTGCATCATTGAAATTACTGAGCCCATCTTAATGGCTATAAAGAAAGCACTCCTTGGGAGATAACCCATGTTTTTATTTTGCTACTGTTTTGTTGTGTCTTGGAAGTTGTTACTACTCTAGCAACCTCTCCTTATCTTTATTTTATTGCATTGTGCTGCCAAGTAAGTCTTTGATAGTAAAGTCAATACTAGATTTGGATTACTGCGCAGAAACAGATTTCTTGCTGTCACGAATTAGGGCAGGGTTCTCTGTAGGTAACTCAGAAAAATCTGCCAATTTACGTGCGTGATCCTCAGATATGTACGCAACTTTCATTCAACTAGAACAGTGGCCCGCGCACATGCGCGGGCGACCTCTTAATTGTCTCTTAAATTTTCTTATATAATCCGTAAAAGAATACAATTTAAGATAACCCAATAAATGACTACATAATTTTTTACAGTGCTATTATCACATGAGTGATCTATTATTTCTATTAATATTCTTTTGTGTGGATATCATTAATAACTGAACATATTAGATTATTGGTATTTTTGAATTTATCTATCGTAATTTATATATGTCACATTACTACTCAATTGATCTTGTATTAGTGTTTGGTTTCTAGCATGTTTTATATATGGTTTTAAATATCCTAGATAATTATTTTTTTGGGTAGATGGTTTGCATTTTGATCACTCACAGTTGTGGCAGAAGTATAGGCGTCTTATGCTTATCGTGCATTACCTTACTCTTATGACATATTCATCCTACCATGTACATGGTGCATAACCACCATGTATGCATAAATAAGTCATTTATTTAAATTGAAAAATATTGCTGCAAACTAAAACAGAGGTTAGTAGCATCATCAAGTGAAAGAAGCGGTATATAAAAGAAAATTTATTCCTAGATTATTATGTTCTTGACAACGTGAGAAACATTCTGTCCCACACCAGTACAAACCATCTATGCCTGATTCCTGAACCTACTAACTCCAGTTCAACAAAGCAGATAGGGGAGCGGAAAGCGAGGAGTTGGGGCAGGCTAGATGACAAACAATTTTGATACACACTTTTCCTAATGTTAGACGAATGTAAAAGACTATTAATATTGTTCACATGGAGCTGGATATATTCTACAGGAACGTTCACTACTTGGAGTTAATAATAATAAATCTCACTGTTATGACATTATTCGATGATCTCGGAACTTCCGATCTGCTTTCCATTCGTCTAATGGATTGTTCTTTTGCTTATCTCTTGAGGAAGAAGAGACCTACCTAAAAAATTACGACCTGCCTAAATTGATAAATGAAATATATGGACAACAATTATCTTTAATTAAGAATCTCTGCTCGGTAACTCGCTGTCAATTGATAAATCCAAGTATTAAATTGTTTTCACTTTGTAATCCACCAAAAATGAAAAATTAGTTCTGAATAGCCAATTCACAAAAGAATCAAATTTATGCCTATAAAATGAATCTTCATGAAAATCACTCGTGAGCGGAAAAAACACTAATTGCTGGCAAGCGAGTTATACATGGAGTTCACCCAAGACGTTTAATGGTAGAAAATTATTGCTGATTTAGACACCATTGGCAATAAGGTAGGGACCTCAAGGGGTCGAAAACCTACTTGATCTACTATCAAGAAAATAACAAATAATTAAATATGGAAACCGACCCCTGACTTGTCAAGTTAAATACGTAAGCGAAACGACGGAAAACTCTGTGAATTATTGAATTCGAACCAAACATAATACTTTGTGAATTATTGAATTCAAACCAAACATAATACTTTGTGAATTATTGAATTCGGACTAATCATGTACGGACGGATAACTCTGTTTGCACCACGCATCGGCCGATGCAGTGCACCGTCATTGGTCACGATTCCTCGCTCTTGTACACTGCGTTTACAGGGCATGCTAGAAACGAAGACATGAAAAGATGACATACCTTCTCTAGTGAATTGACTTATTTATCCAAGATAAACATTGACACCGTACATGATGGAGTAGTTATTTCTAGGAGAGGGCAGCAGCAAACTTAGATCCAAAAATTGCGGCGGAACTTATTTTTTGCATAATATGCATAGCCATGATACAACACTTGTCTTGAATTATTGATATCGATGATAATGTTGAAAATTTTCTACAGATTGTAGGTTGTGCTGTAGATATACATTTAGAGCTGTACAAGAATTGATGCATATCATTTATGGTGACACTGCGTTCCTAGCTATGGGTTTTCTCGTTGGCATAAGTATTTGATCTGAGTTAGATCTGGGCTGTTAGGATAAATCTTCGATCGATCATCCGGGGTGCATCAACATTGCTGGTCTAGTGCGTGCATCAGGTAACCAAATTTAAAACTTGAACTGCTCATGTGGATGTACCTGGAGTAGATCGGCCAGCCGAGGGCACGGAGATGGTGTCGGGTCGGCGGCAGCGAGCTTGAGGCTGTAGCTGAAACGAAAAAAATACGTATACATATACTTAGTTCAGAAAACAATAACAGCAAAACAATTTTGGGTAGCTAATTAGTACACGCTTATGTAGTTATCAGAATCTTGGTACAATCCTCTGTCCATGTAGCTAGCTGAAACAAATTAAAAAGTCATTGTGATAAAACTTGCAGATCTAATCTAGTACTATGAGCCACGGAATACTTTGCATTTTAATTAGCAGCTAGACTTCCCGTAGATGGGCAGTTTGCTTGCTTTCCATCAGATTGGATGTATGCCATGCACGCATAGCCTAGAAATCGCTGGGGATAAGGAGCCATCTGGGACTGGATCTGATGCGCCCGCGAGGACAAAGAAAGGAAAGATCGTGAGTGCATGAGGAGATTGATTACCGATTTCGAGTTTTAAAATCCCCAATTGGCGTCAAGGCTACATCTGCATTAGAGACTACAAAAGTTAAAACCTAAATAGCTGATGTGCATGCCCCTGGAGTAGGACGACAGCTTGCCGAGTGCACCAAGACGGCGGCATGTCGGCGGCCGCAGTTTTTTTCTTTTGTTCGACATGGTTCTAATCACGTTGGGTTGTTAGTTAGATATAATATCGAATGGGTATGCGAAAACTTACGGAGGGCAATGGTGGGTAATTTTAGATTATTTCTAATATCTAACGGTTCTCATCAGCCAATTAGTTATATTAATGGTCAGATGTTTCTAATTATTGTGGGATTTTCTAATCTAATTCTCTAATTTCTGGTTAGCCTGTAATGTACTTTTAATATATAATAGACTATTTGGCTTGTTGGTTTGTTTGTTCAAAACTATGTGTTATGTGTGGATCTTAGACATTATGTTAAGGATTTCGGATTTCTATATGTTGAGATCAAGGTTTATTATATGGTGTGTGATGTTATATATCCGGTATTATATATCTCCATATGGGTATAATTTCTATATATCACCTTGTCTCAACTTCATATATGTATATGTCTCTTGTTTGAGCTCATGTTGGATACCTCTTGTGTTGAGGCACCTCGCACCTATATGTTGTGTATTTGTATTCAAATGCAAATTACTTGTATGCACACATGTAGGGGGAGTGCCTCTATGTTTTGCCAACATGCTTGCTCTCTATAGTGATTTTCTTGCAAATCCGTATATTGTCATCAAACACCAAAAATGGGGAGATTGAAAGAACATCTCTCACAATATGTTTTGTGTGTTTGATGTCAATGTATGTGATACACTAATGTTTGATGAAGTGGTGCAGGGATTTGATACGTCTCAAACGTATCTATAATTTCTTATGTTCCATGCTACTTTTATGATGATACTCACATGTTTTATACACATTATATGTCATTATTATGCATTTTCCGGCACTAACCTATTGACGAGATGCCGAAGAGCCAGTTGTTGTTTTCTGCTGTTTTTGGTTTCAGAAATCCTACAAAGGAAATATTCTCGGAATTGGACGAAATTAACGCCCAGGGTCTTATTTTTTCACGAAGCTTCCAGAAGACCGAAAGGATTACGAAGTGGGGCGACGAGGCGCCGCCACGCCAGGGCCGCGCGGCCAAGCTAGGGCCCGCGCCGCCCTGGTGTGTGGGGCCCTCGTGCCGCCCCTAAACCTACCCTTCCGCCTACTTAAAGCCTTCGTCGCGAAAACCCCAGTACCGAGAGCCACGATACGGAAAACCTTCCAGAGACGCCACCGCCGCCAATCCCATCTCGGGGGATTCAGGAGATCGCCTCCGGCACCCTGCCGGAGAGGGGAATCATCTCCCGGAGGTCTCTTCATCACCATGATCGCCTCCGGATCGATGTGTGAGTAGTTCACCCCTGGACTATGGGTCCATAGCAGTAGCTAGATGGTTGTCTTCTCCTCATTGTGCTATCATGTTAGATCTTGTGAGCTGCCTATCATGATCAAGATCATCTATTTGTAATGCTACATGTTGTGTTTGTTGGGATCCGATGAATATTGAATATTATGTCAAGTTGATTATCAATCTATCATATATGTTGTTTATGTTCTTGCATGCTCTCCGTTGCTAGTAGAGGCTCTGGCCAAGTTGATACTTGTAACTCCAAGAGGGAGTATTTATGCTCGATAGTGGGTTCATGCCTCCATTGAATCTGGGACAGTGACAGAAAGTTCTAAGGTTGTGGATATGCTGTTGCCACTAGGGATAAAACATCAATGCTTTGTCTAAGGATATTTGTGTTGATTACATTACGCACCATACTTAATGCAATTGTCTGTTGTTTGCAACTTAATACTGGAAGGGGTTCGGATGATAACTCTGAAGGTGGACTTTTTAGGCATAGATGCATGCTTGGATAGCGGTCTATGTACTTTGTCGTAATGCCCTGATTAAATCTCATAGTACTCATCATGATATATGTATGTGCATTGTTATGCCTTCTTTATTTGTCAATTTCCCAACTGTTATTCGTTCACCCAACATGCTATTTATCTTATGGGAGAGACACCACTAGTGAACTGTGGACCCCGGTCCATTCTTTACATCTGAAATACAATCTACTGCAATTATTCTTTACTGTTCTTCGCAAACAAACATCATCTTCCACACTATACATTTAATCCTTTGTTTACAGCAAGCCGGTGAGATTGACAACCTCACTGTTACATTGGGGCAAAGTACTTTGATTGTGTTGTGCAGGTTCCACGTTGGCGCTTGAATCCCTGGTGTTGCGCCGCACTACACTCCGTCACCAACGACCTTCACGTGATCCTTGACTCCTACTGGTTCGATAAACCTTGGTTTCTTACTGAGGGAAACTTGCTGCTATACGCATCACACCTTCCACTTGGGGTTCCCAATGGGCGTGTGCTTTACGCGTATCAAGCTAAATTTCTGGCGCCGTTGCCGGGGAGATGAAGACACGCTGCAAGGGGAGTCTCTCACATCCAATGTCTTTACTTTGTTTTTATCTTGCTTTGTTTTACTTTATTTACTGTTTTGTTTGCTCTTATATCAAAAACACACAAAAAATTAGTTGCTACTTTTACTTTATTTACTGTCTTGTTTGATCTCTATATTAAAAACACACAAAAAAATTAGTTACTTGCATTTACTTTATTTAGTTTGCTTTATTTACTACTGCTAAAATGAATACCCCTGAGAATACTAAGTTGTGTGACTTTACTAACACAAATAATAATGATTTCTTATGCACACCTATTGCTCCACCTGCTACTACAGCAGAATTCTTTGAAATTAAACCTGCTTTACTAAATCTTGTTATGAGAGAGCAATTTTCTGGTATTAGTTCTGATGATGCTGCTGCCCATCTTAATAATTTTGTTGAACTTTGTGAAATGCAAAAGTATAAGGATGTAGATTGTGACATTATAAAATTAAAATTGTTTCCTTTCTCCTTAAGAGGAAGAGCTAAAGATTGGTTGCTATCTTTGCCTAAGAATAGTATTGATTCATGGACTAAATGTAAGGATGCTTTTATTGGTAGATATTATCCTCCCGCTAAAATTATATCTTTGAGAAGTAGCATAATGAATTTTAAGAAATTAGATAATGAACATGTTGCTCAAGCATGGGAGAGAATGAAATATTTGGTGAAGAATTGCCCTACCCATGGACTAACTACTTGGATGATCATCCAAACCTTCTATGCAGGATTGAATTTTTCTTCGCGGAACCTATTGGATTCAGCTGCTGGAGGTACCTTTATGTCCATTACTTTGGGGGCGGCAACAAAGCTTCTTGATGATATGATGATAAATTACTCTGAATGGCACACGGAAAGAGCTCCACAAGGTAAGAAGGTAAATTCTGTTGAAGAAACCTCCTCCTTGATTGATAAGATTGATGCTATTATGTCTATGCTTCTGAATGGTAGATCTAATGTTGATCCTAATAATGTTCCTTTAGCTTCATTGGTTGCCCAAGAAGAACATGTTGATGTGAACTTCATTAAAAGTAATAATTTCAACAACAATGCTTATAGGAATAATTCCGGTAACAACTATAGGCCATATCCTTCTGCTAATGGTAATGGTTATGGTAATTCTTATGGGAATTCTTACAACAATAATAGGAGTGTACCCCCTGGTCTTGAAGCCATGCTTAAAGAATTTATTAGTACACAAACTGCTTTTAACAAATCTGTTGAGGAAAAGCTTGATAAAATTGATATTCTTGCTTCTAAGGTTGATAGACTTGCCTCTGATGTTGATCTTTTAATATTGAAAGTTATGCCTAATACGGATAATGATAATAAAATTGTTACTACAGCAAACGCCATCCAAGTTCGAATTAATGAAAATATTAGATTGATGGCTGAATTGCATGCTAGGTGGGAAAGAGAAGAAAACGAAAAACTTGCTAGAGAGAATAATGTAGCTAAAGTTTGGACTATTACCACCACTAGTAATGATAAGGCTTCACATGTTGCTACACCTCCTACTATCAATGGTAAAATAATTGGTGTTGGCAATGTTTCTACTCCTAGTGCAAAGCGTGCAAAATTGCTCGAAGCTCGCTAAAGCTGCTGAAACTGTTTGTGATAAAACTACTGAAATTTTTCAAAATATTGGCGACAATGATCCCATTGCTGTAGATCATAATGGTTTAGATTTTGATGATTGTCACATCTCTGAAGTTATAAAGTTCTTACAAAAACTTGCTAAAAGTCCCAATGCTAGTGCTATAAATTTGGCCTTTACAAAATATATTACAAATGCTCTCATAAAAGCTAGAGAAGAGAAACTAAAACTTGAAACTTCTATTCCTAGGAAGTTAGAAGATGGTTGGGAGCCCATCATTAAGATGAGGGTCAATGATTTTGATTGTAATGCTTTATGTGATCTTGGTGCAAGTATTTCTGTTATGCCTAAGAAAATCTATGATATGCTCGACTTGCCACCATTGAAAAATTGTTATTTGGATGTTAATCTTGCTGATAATGCTATAAAGAAACCTCTGGGGAGGATTGATAATTTTCGTATTATGGTTAACGATAACCTTGTCCCCGTTGATTTTGTTGTCTTGGATATTGAATGCAATGCATCTTGTCCCATTATATTGGGAAGACCTTTTCTTCGAACTGTTGGTGCTACCATTGATATGAAGGAAGGTAATATTAAATATCAATTTCCTCTCAAGAAAGGTATGGAACACTTCCCTAGAAAGATAATGAAGTTACCTTATGATTCTATTATTAGAACAAATTATGATGTTGATGCTTCGTCTCTTGACAATACTTGATTCACACTTTCTGCGCCTAGCTGAAAGGCGTTAAAGAAAGCGCTTATGGGAGACAACCCATTATTTTACTTCTGCACTTTTATTTTATATTTGAGTCTTGGAAGTTGTTACTACTGTAGCAACCCCTCCTTATCTTTATTTTATTGCATTTTTGTGCCAAATAAAGTCTTTGATAGTAAAGTCAGTACTAGATTTGGATTACTGCGCAGGAACACATTTCTTGCTGTCACGAAATTGAGCAGCCCCTGCTGTAGAAAATTTATAAAAATCTGCCAATTTACATGCGTGATCCTCAGATATGTACGCAACTTTCATTCAATTTGAGCATTTTCATCTGAGCAAGTTAAGTGCCCCAGAAAAAATCGTCTTTACGGACTGTTCTGTTTTGACAGATTCTGCCTTTTATTTTGCATAGCCTGTTTTGCTATGTTTGATGGATTTCTTTGCTCCATTAACTTTCAGTAGCTTTGTGCAATGTCCAGAAGTGTAAAGAATGATTATTTCACCTCTGAATATATGAATTTTCAATTATGCACTAACGCTCTAATGAGTTTGTTTTGAGTTTGGTG
>NC_061511.1:171820441-171969944 GCF_022539505.1 Lolium rigidum | reverse complement strand
TGGATGAAGGTGCTGGTCGTGCGGCTTCGACCCGTGCGGCCAAGCCACCGGCCGGAGCGCGACGCCGGCGCTGCGGGAGCATCATCCGCACCACCGGCAACACCACTCCAAGCGGCGATGAACGTGCGGCAGCGCCCATCGCGCGGAACATCGACCCGGCAGCGGCTCAGGCGGAGCTGGAGGCACAACGCCAGAAGCTGCTCGCGAACGGCGCCGACATCGTCCGGGCGCAGCGCGAGCTGAACCTAACCTTACGTGAGTACAACGCTGCCCATGGCTTTGCTTTTGTTAGCGCTCATGCTACTAGGATACCGGAGAACCGGCTTAAAGCTCGCAATCTAGATCAGGATTTGCGTAAGGAAGTTCTTGCCGGCAAAAGTACCTCTCGCATACTGGTAGCATTGTAGAGAAACCTAAGTACGATAGTCCGGATAAAACTATAAAAGCTGCTAAGGCTGCAGTAGATCTATGTGAATCGCTTTCCGGAGAGGCTTTGGCAAAACAGCAAGAGCGTGTTAGAGAGCTGCTGGAAACTATCGAGCGGCAGAACGCTGAGCAGCTGGCTAAGCTGAACAAAGCTGCGGCCTCAAAATCCGCGCGTTCGACAAGGAATGCCGGAAGCAAGTCCCATGGGCAGGCTTCGTCCCCCCATCCGGACAGAAGAAGAGAAAAAGAGATGAACGCACAGCAGATGACTGTGTACGATCCGGTTCTTGCCGGAAAACAACAAGCCGGGCAACACGATGCCGGTAGGAAAAGCCAAGGGGCAGATCGAGGCTACGCCAAGGGAGGCTATGCCAGAAACAATCATGCCGGTAGATATGTAACCGGGCAAAACTATCCAGCTGCAAGGGCAACGTGTGATGAGGAGGAGATGCCTCCACCAAGGTACCGGCAGGCAAGGGCCACGGCACCGGAACGATACGATGAAGCTGACTCAACAAGATTCACCGCTTACCGAAATCCTCTGGGAGAGCGCGTGGGAGAAAGACACCTGCCAGAACGGGATGCGAGGCACCGTCTGGATAGAGTGTACCTGTCTGAAATGATAGAGGCAGAAGGTCCTCCGGGTCCAAAGTGTTTTGGCCCAAGGATCATGAAAGAGCAACCACCGGTTCGCAACTTCCAGTTGCCCCGTGACACCAAAACATACGATGGCACCACTAAGCCGGAAGATTGGCTCGCGGATTACGTGACCGCGGTATACGTCGCTGGCGGCGGAGGATGTGTAGCCGGAGGAGGAAACCGGCGTTGGGCCGTGAGAATTGTGCCGACGTTTTTAGTGGGACCGGCAAGAATCTGGTTGAACAACTTGCCGGCGAGGAAGCATAAATGGCTGGTTGGACTTTGAGGAAGCCTTTGTGAGTAACTTCGGTAGCACCTACCGAAGGCCCAACGAGCCTCGGCAGCTCGCTTTGTGCGTGCAACGCCGCGGAAACGAGACCGGGATTACCGACCCGGTGGAACTCTATTAGAAACTCTTGTGAAGGAGTGATAGAAGCACAAGCCATTGCTTGGTTTAGCCAGGGGATGCCGGCGAGGTTCGCCTTTGTGGCAAAAGCTGCAGCGAAACATGCCAACAACTTTGGCGGAAATGATACGTGTGGCGGATAACTATGCGTTGGGAGACCCAATGCAACCGGCAGTGCAAGCTGAGCCAGAACAGACAAACCCGCCTCAGCAGCGCCAGGAACAATACCGGGACAACCGGAGCAACAAAAGAAGGGAAGATTTCCCGGATCGAAGGTACGCTCCGCAGCAAGTAGCTGCTGTGCAAGAAAACTCTGATGCCAGCGGCAGCTAGAGGCAGAAAACCAGATCGCAGCCATGGGCGGGTCCTAAAAAGCAATGGGTCGAAAAGAAACCCTGGGGCCAGAAAAAGAATTGGTAGGAACCCGTAAAATACACCATGGAAGCCGCCATGGATCAACCTTGCCGGTGGCACACGCCGAACCCGGCTCGCCCATCAAACCACCTGACGAAGGATTGTTCTTGGACCAAGTACTTGATGCAAAAGGGAGCGGTAAAAGACGCGCAAGCACAAGGGTGCACCACAATGTTGCCACCATCACAAGATATGCTGCGCCAGCAACAACTACCGCCACCACCACCACTTACTGGACCAAATGCTTTACCGGTACAGCCTCAGCCGAACAGGCAGCAGTACCAGCAAGTCAATCAGGTGGGAGAAGGCTATGGCCAACCACCTCCATCGGCACCTTTGGGCCGGAATGTTTATGAGGATCCAGACGTATGTTGTGTCGTGTTCGTCACTGAGCCGACAGACAAGCAAAGCCTACGTCGCCGTTCCATGGAAGTGAACGCGGTGATGCCGGCAGTACCAAAATACATGCTGTGGTCAGATCAGGAAATCACCTGGTCGTTCAAAGATCACCCCAAAATCATGCCGAACCTGGGAGGTTACGCTCTCGTGGTGGACCCAATCATGAAAGGGCCAACGACTCGCGTCAAGTTCAGCAAAGTGCTGATAGACAATGGGAGCAGCATAAACATAATGTACCGGCACACCATGCATACGCTGGGCATAACGGAAAACATGCTTCAGCCAACTCGTACAACGTTCCACGGAATCGTTCCGGGTTTGTCTTGCGCGCCGGTAGGAAAAGTTCGGGTGGACGTGTCGTTTGGAGGACGTGACAATTGCCGGGTTGAAAACGTCGAGTTCGAGGTGGTGGACCTAGATAGCCCATACCATGCATTGTTGGGTAGACCAGCATTGGCAGCGTTCATGGCTACAACTCATACGGCTTACCTCAAGATGAAGATGCCGGCACCTCGTGGACCCTTAACTGTGGTGGGAAACTATAAAGTCTCACTAGAAACAGCATCTGCCGGATCAAACCTAGCGGAATCGCTGGTGATCGTAGAGGAAAAGAGAAGGATGCAAACTGCGGTTGCGCTGGCTCAGTCCTCACAGTTGAGTTTAGCGGCAATGAGTGGAGACTTAGGCTCACCGGCATTCAAGCCGATGAATGAAACAAAGGACATTGTGCTGGATCCGGCTTACCCGGAGCGCACCGTTCGTATCGGTGCCGGCCTCGATCAAGCATAGGAAAGCGCGCTCGTCAGCTTCCTCCGTGAGAATCGGAATATCTTTGCCTGGTCTACTGATGACTTGGTGGGTGTTCCGAGGGACTGAGCACTCTCTAAACATTCGGAAAGATGCCAAGCCGGTGCGACAACCTTTGCGCCGGATTCATTGTGGAAGTCACGCACACTGAGTGGCTGGCCAATCCGGTAATGGTCGAAAAGAAAAAAGATGAGAACCTGGAGGCAAAAGCTCCAAAGCTGTGGCGCATGTGCATCGACTACACCAACCTCAACAAGGCTTGCCCAAGAGATCCTTTTCCTTTACCACGGATCGATCAAGTGATTGATTCAACTGCTGGGTGTGAGTTGTTGTCTTTTCTGGATGCATATTCCGGTTTCCACCAAATCCCCTTGAAAAAGGAAGATCAAATAAAAACTGCGTTCATTACCCCGCACGGGGCTTACTGCTATGTTACTATGCCTTTCGGTTTGCGCAACGCTGGTGCAACGTACCAGCGCTTGTATGCAAAAATGCTTGTTTGATCAAATTGGAAAGAATGTGCAAGTCTATGTGGACGACATTGTGATAAAAACTAAGGTAAAAAACACCTTAATCGATGACATCCGGCAAACATTTGATAACCTAAGACGATTCCGGATGAAACTTAATCCGGCAAAATGCACATTCGGTGTCCCTGCCGGTAAGCTGCTCGGTTTTCTCGTGTCAAGCCGGGGCATTGAAGTAAATCCGGTAAAAATCAGGGCAATAGAAAGAATGACTGTCCCACGGGAACTGAAAGATGTGCAGAAGTTTACCGGAAGCTTGGCGTCGCTAAGCCGGTTCATAAGCAGGCTAGGAGAAAAAGCTTTGCCACTCTATGCTCTGATGAAAAAATCCGATACGTTTGTCTGGACCCCTCAGGCAGACGCGGCGTTTAAGGAGCTAAAAACGATGCTAGCCACTGCACCAATATTGGCTTCGCCGCTGGAAAGAGAGCCCATGTTGTTATACATAGCAGCAACTAACCGGGTTGTGAGTGTGGTTGTAGTAGTAGAAAGAGAAGAGGAAGGAAAAACCGTCCAGAGGCCGGTATACTACCTGAGCGAGGTGCTCTCCCTCTCAAAGCAAAACTACCCGCACTTCCAGAAAATGACTTATGGCGTGTTCATGGCCGCCACGAAGCTCAAGCACTACTTTGAGGAGCACCCCATGAAGGTGGTGAGTGAGGCACCCATCTCCGATATCATGTGCAACAAAGATGCTAGCGGTAGGATCGCAAAATGGGCGATTCAGATATCACCATATGTACCGGTGTATGAAAGAAGGGATGCCATAAAATCACAAGCTTTAGCTGATTTCTTGGTTGATTGGACGGAAATGCAATACAAGCCGCCGGAACACAAGATAGAATACTGGAAGATGCACTTTGACGGATCCAAACTCAAAGAGGGTCTAGGTGCCGGTGTGGTGCTCACCTCACCAAAGGGAGATCATCTCCGGTATGTTTTACAAGTGCATTTCAGGGCATCAAACAATGTCGCTGAATACGAGGCTTTGATCCATGGGCTTAAGGTCGCAAAAGAAATCGGTGCACACCGGATCATTTGCTACGGAGATTCAGATCTTGTGGTACAAGAATGTTCCGGAGATTGGGACGCAAAAGATGCCAACATGGCCTCGTACCGGTTTCACGTGCAAAAGATTGCCGGATTCTTCGAAGGGTGTGAGTTTCACCATGTGCCGCGTGCAGAAAATGAAGCCGCGGATGCTTTGTCCAAGCTGGGCTCGTCCAGGCAAGAAATTCCTCCCGGAATAGCCTTAACACACTTAAGAGTACCATCGATCAAACCGAGTCCGGAGTCGGAGTCAATTTTTGTACCGGAATCACATGTTGTACCAATGGATATCGACGAAGGAAACCCGGGGACTATCCCGGCAAGCTCGGGGACTGCTCCGGTAGGCTCGGGGACTGCTATGCCGGTACCGGAAGAAGCAATGCTGGTGGATAACATGGACATAGACGTACCGGTGTTCCTGGTTCGGGAGGCACCATCATGGGTTAAACCTATTAAGGAATTCCTGATCAACGGCACCTTGCCTGGTTGACGAAAATGAGTCTAGAAGAATCCAGAGGAGGTCCAAAGCTTACACCATCATCAATGGAGAGGTGTACAAGAGAAGTGTTACCGGTGTCCTCCAAAGGTGTGTGGAACCGGAAGAGGGAAAAGAAATGCTCGAGGAAATTCACTGAGGAGAATGTGGGCATCACGCTTCGTCGAGGGCGCTAGTGGCAAAAGTGTTTCGGCATGGGTTCTATTGGCCAATGGCCTTGGAAAACGCGGAGGATCTGGTAAGGAAATGCAATGGGTGCCAGAGGTACGCCAAGCAAAACCATACCCCAGCATCCGGTTTAAAGACCATACCGCTAACTTGGCCGTTTGCTGTTTGGTGCCTAGACATGGTTGGCCCATTCAAAACCTCAAGGGGAAACATGACCCACATCTTCGTTATGGTGGATAAATTCACCAAGTGGTTAGAAGTGAAACCCATCGCAAAATGTGATGGGCGCACAGCGGTGAAGTTCTTAAAAGATGTAATTTTGCGGTATGGCTACCCGCATAGCATTATCACTGACAATGGCACAAACTTTGCTCAAGGTGAGTTCAAAAGATTTTGTGAGGACAACAATATCCGGTTGGATTTGTGCTCAAGGCAATGGCCAAGTTGAAAGAAAAAACGCTTTGGTACTTTCCGGTATCAAACCAAGACTCATCGATGCGGTGGAAAAATCGCCGGGGTGTTGGCTCGATGAGCTACCATCCGTCTCGTGGAGTATAAGAACAACTCCAAACCGGTCTACGGGATACACTCCATTCTTTATGGTTTATGGAGCGAGAAGCGGTCATACCAACCGACATTCTCCATGATTCACCAAGGGTGCAACTCTATACCGAAGAAGAGGTAAAGGAGGCCCGAGAAAACGATGTGGACTTGCTAGAAGAAGCAAGAGAATTAGCTTTGGCAAGAACAGCCATTTACCAGCAAAACCTCAGACGCTATCACAACCGGAAGGTTAACCCGAGGGTATTCCGGGAAGGAGACCTAGTGCTACGCCTAGTGCAGCGCACCTGAAGGCTGGCACAAGCTTTCCCCCATGGGAAGGACCTTTCATTGTGAGCAAGGCTCTCCACAACGATGCCTATTACCTGATTGATGCACGGGAATGGAAGAAAGGAAAGGCGGACAGGTCCGGAGAGGAGACCAAGCGTCCGTGGAATGTAGCTCTGTTGCGTCCTTTCTACTCTTGAAGTTGTGGTGTAAGAAGTTCCTTTTTTGTACCTTATTTGCTATGAATAAAAGATGTCGGAACCTCGAATGAGTCTCGGGGACTACCCCTACTAAGGTTGCATGAAACATGTTTATTTTTCAGTTTACCGGTTGCTTATTGAACGTTTTTTCTTTCCGGTTTAGTAGTGTGCTAGACCCTACCGGAGTCTTCGACTCTGCTGTTGTCCGTAACTCGGCTTCATGGCAAGCAAGATAAACCGGTAGGGGATAAGCACATGAACTGCGAAGAGGGGCAGCGGGAAAGAACAATCCGGAAAAATTTAACTAACCCCGGTTATACCGGTTTTTTGCAAAAAAAATCGAGTTATTTCTAAGTTCAAGAAAGTGCTTGCTTGGTAAAAGAACTTTGTGCTCATACGCCAAAAACGCCCAGAGAAGGTAGGCAGAGCCAAAGCAAAAGAGCCAAGTATGCATCAAATTGGATGCGGAAACAATTTCGGAATCATTGCAGTGCAAGAAAAAGCAAATCAACAAGCAAATGTGCTAAGGAAAACATAACTTAATTAACTACCGGTATAGCATACCGGCATAAATTGTTGTACCACAACCAAAATAGAGGTTAAGTATTATCTTACATCATAAACCCCGGCATACCGGGTAGAATTTAACGGGCAATGTTTCCAAGTTCAACAGGGCAGGCATGTCACAGGCAACTTTCAGGCAACATTCAGGCAATATTCAAACAACAGGGGCTTCAGGAGGAGCGTCTTTGGCGTCAGGACCCTCTGGAGGCGCGTCACCGGCTCCGGCCTCATCAGCGTCTTCATCTTCCTCCTCGTCGCTCAGATAGTCCTTGACGTCTGGAGGAGGGGGGATGAAGGTGCGCATTTCAGCGAACTCCGCGATGTGGTACGCGCGATCCTGCCGCTTAGCGGTGAGGACCAGGTCCAGGTCGGTTGGAGCCCCTTCGCGCACGCTAGTGAGGGCGTCCAGGTCCAGCTCCGGGTACTAGGAGCAGGCAACGCGAAGCGCTGAGTCTGCTCCGGCACGGGCAGCAGAGCACTGCCACTCCCGGATCCTTCGGCCGGCACCCTTCAGGCGATCACAGATGAGGGAGAAGCTGTCTGGCACTTCTTCTCCGGGCCAGAGAGTCCTGTAGAGCTGGGCGGCCACCTGCGGAATGTCGGAGAGGTTCCGATCCACGCAGCGCATGTGGGAGACCCGCGCGTTCAGCGCAACCAGGTGGTCATAGGGGTCCCATGGCGCACCCAGATTCTTGTATGCCTGGGCAACCCGGCGCTCTCCAACCTTCTTTACAGCATGCGCCTGGGAGTCCGGGAAGAGCCCTGCAAGACAAAGAAAAGAAGCTAAGCACATGCTACCGGAACAGTTAAGCTTGTAAGCAGGAACAGAAAAGGAAAAAAGAGAGAAACTTACGGAGGGCAAGCGCGTCAGTCTGCGTAACAAGAAGGTCGTATTCCTTCTGTTCCGCATCCAGCCGCGCGGCCTTGTCCTCGGCTGCTTTCCGCGCCTTGGCGGCCTCTTCCAGCTCAGCCTGCAACACCATGTTGGCGTTGCCGGCATCCTCCAGCGCCTCATTCAGCTTGGCCTCCGCAGCGGACTCAGCAGCCTTCAGCGCCTTGGCATTGTCAAGACCAAGCTGGATAAGCTGGTCCTTGAGCTCCTTGTAGCTGGCCTTCTGGGCACTCAGATCCTCCTGATGCTTCCGGATAAGTTTGTCCTTCTCCTCTGAAACCCGGAAAGAAAATGTTAGCAAAGCTGTACTGATATAATGTAGAGAAAGAAAGTTAACCGGAAAACAGGAAGTTGTACCTTGGGCGGCGGCAAGCTGCGTCTTGAGGGCATCGATAGAAGCTTCCGGGATGGCTGTTGAAACAGAATATCATAAGTGTTAAGAATTGAGAGAAAGAAGGCTTTCCGGTAAAAAGATGCCGGAGGCGCAAAGATTTACCTTGGCACTTGTTGTGTGCCTCAGCAAGGTCCCGGTGCTCCCAAAGAAGCTCCTCAAAGAGGATCTTCCGAGCGTCAGCCGTGGTCTGTTCAAGAAAATGATGTTAGCTAAGAGCAAAGATCTTAACCCGAAACTCGGGGACTGGCTATGCCGGTTTCGCGCGTTTCTAGATAAGTTTCGCGCTAAGAGCTGCGCTCTCAACACGAAACTCGGGGACTGGGAGGATAGACGAGATTCAGCAAAAAAGAGAAACCGGCGTAAGTTAAAAGTTCAAGGAAAGACAGAAAAGAGCTAGAAAAAGAGAAACCAAGATAAATCAAAAAATGGAACAGGCTTTGTGGGACTTACCATCATGTTGTTCGTGGCATCAAACCACGCGCTGTCCAGCTCTTTGACGGCCCGACGCAACCGCATGAAGTGCTCCTCTGAGCACCGCGCACCAACAGGGTCAGGCGCCGGTAGCCGGTCCTTGCCCAGGCCGCGGGTCGCCTTGGACATGTCCGCGGTGTTCCACTTCTCCGCATAGGGCAACAAGTGCCCCAGCTCCCGACCTTCGCGCTGGAACGCGGTGATCCGGCCAAGCAGGCCGGTGGCCTTCTCGCCGGCAGCGCTAGCGGCGCGGGAGACATGCAGCACCAAGGGCTGCTGGCCGCCGGAGGAGGCGCTAGGGGCCGTTTCCTTCCCCTTGACGAGCGTCAAGGTATTGGGCGGCGGCGCCGTGGGAGTGGCACCGGCTGGCTCGGTGCGAGGAGCTTCCGGCGGTGGCGTTGGCGTGGTCCTGGGAGAAGGGGGAGCGTCAGGCGCGTCACCCGGATTGGAGATTGCCGGCACGGAAGCTTCCGGCGCGGCTTTGGAGGGGGAAGACGTCTTGGTCTTCTTCTTCTTCTTCTTTTCTGGGACGGGAGGAACCAGAGGTTCCGCCCGCCCGGCAGCTTCTTCTCCGGCGCCGATGTTGCTGGCGCCGGTATCTTGGTTCTCGGGAGGGGAGACAAGGTCCTCCTCCGCGCGGTGATCTGGCGGTGTAGGGGCCGCGCGCCCCGAACTTGTAGTGCCTCCCAGAGGGGAGGCAGAGGCGGTGCCGGCACTAGATGGTGCCGGGCTTGAGTGAGGAGGAGGAGTTGAGGTCCTTGCGGATCCGGCAGAGCCCTCAGGCTTGGGGCCAAGCTTGAGCGCGGGGCTAAAAGAGAGAAAAGGAAAGGGTTGGAAAAAAGCAACCGGAAAAAGAACTTGGTAAAAACAAAACAAGCAGAGGAACGGGGCCTTACCCGGAAGAGGTCGGCATCTGCCTGCTCTTGTAGCGCCTCACGCCTGCGACCTTCCCCGCGAAGGGTTCAGTCCGGAAGCGCTTGGATGCAGGGGGCTGGCTCGAACCGGCGTCAGAGGCCGGAGCCTTGTTCTTTTGGCCTTGGGCCATGAGTTTCTCCACAAACTCATGGCCTGCCTCGGCCTGCAGGGGAGGAACGTGCTCGTGGACCTGTGGGTTGATTTTGGCTGAGGGAACATCTACAGGGAAACAATAACAGAAGAATATGAGAGATAAAAAAGGAGAACTACCTCAAGCAAGGTCAGGTCGTCAGACGAACCGGAAGGTTCCGGTGGAGACTTGCCGAGGCGCGAGGCTGGAGTCCGACCCATCTTCAGATCCTGCCAACGGATGAAGGGGTCCGGGTCGAACTTGTCCAGAGCACGCTTCCGGCAAGGGCCTCGCCGGTCTGAATCAATGCTGGGGAAGCGGTACTTGGCCTGGAAGCAAAACAAAAAAGGGTTAGTCACAATATAAAAGTTACCGGTAAACCGACCCGAGTTGCGTAATTTCTTACTTCTTGGGTCGGAGGGTTAGTGGAACTGAGAGGCCGGAGGCCCCATTCCCAATCTTCCAGCATGGCAGTCTGGCAGATCTGCCTAGCCTTGAGGACAATGTCCTTTTTGCTGAGAGGGATTCCGGTGATCTTGGTAGGATCACCGGGACCGTACATCTCGCTCATTTTATGCATGCGGCGCTTGAGAGGAAGCACCCGACGCGAGATGAACGCGCGGATAATATCGTCGGAGCAGATGTCGGTATCCTTCATCAGCTGCTTCATGAAGCGTATAACCCGGTTGGTCTCTATATGAGATTCCTTCGGATTGTAGCTCCAGTTGGCCCTCGTGGGCGGCGCCGGATTGAAAGGCGGCTGATCGATGAGATCTGCGGCGCCGTTGTTCTTCATGTAGAAGAAGGTCCCTTGCCATAACCGGCATGACTCGAGACCGGAAAACTTGAAGAAAGGGCTCCCTTGGCGGGAGCCGATGATGCAAGACCCGCATTGTACGGGAGGTTTGGGTTTAGGGATTTCCTTGCCCTGAACGGAATTGATCCGAAGAGCAAAGAAACGGGCAAACGTCTCGCGAGTGGGACGAATGCCGATGTAAGCCTCCATAAAGGTGGCATAGCAAGAGAGGTAGAAAATGGCGTTGCCGGGAAGATGGTGAGGTTGGAGTTGGTAAAAATCAAGGAAAGTCCGGAAGAAATCAGAGACGGGAAGGCCGAAGCCGCGCTCGAAGTGAGCGAGAAAGACAACGCGTTTGCCGGGTTGAACCACCGGCTCAATCTCGTCGCCAGGGAGCCGGCAGGATACTCCTTCCGGAATCCTCCTGGACCGGTAAAGCCAGTCGATTTCATACTGGCTAACGTTGGAGCCCATCCAGGCCCCGCGTGTGATGCCGGCGGGATCTACGCCGGAAGCTTGGCTAGAGCTACCGGTTTCTTGGTCGCTACCGGAATCGATATCCATCTGAGCGAGATCGGCGGTTAATCCGTCGGAGGATTGGCTACGCCGGCTAGCGGAAGAAGAGGCAGAAGAAGAGGTAGAGGAAGACCCCTCACTGGACATGAAATTTGACGAAGAGAAACACGAATCCCACAATTTACCCCCGCGCGAAGATCTACGAGTAAGAGAAAAAGCAAAAGAAAAGGAGAAATAAATACACTACCAACTCAAGATCTAGAAAGCAAGCAAAAAAGGGGTAAAACCCAGATTGAGCCTAACCTGAGGCGGTGATACGTCTCCGACGTATCGATAATTTCTTATGTTCCATGCCACATTATTGATGATATCTACATGTTATATGCACATTTTATGTCATATTTATGCATTTTCTGGAACTAACCTATTAACAAGATGCCGAAGTGCCAGTTCTCGTTTTATCGCTGTTTTTGGTTTAGAAATCTTAGTAACGAAATATTCTCGGAATTGGACGAAATCAACGCCCAGGTTCCTATTTTGCCCGGAAGCATCCAGAACACCCGAGAGTCGCCAGAGGGGGGCCACACGGGCCCCAGATGATAGGCCGGCGCGGCCCAGGCCCTGGCCGCGCCGCCTTATGGTGTCGTCGCCCCGTTTACCCTCCGACTCCGCCTCTTCGCCTATTTAAAGGTCCCAGACCTAAAACCTCGATACGAAAAAGCCACGGTACGAGAAACCTTCCAGAGCCGCCGCCATCGCGAAGCCAAGATCTGGGGGACAGGAGTCTCTGTTCCGGCACGCCGCGGGACGGGGAAGTGCCCCGGAAGGCTTCTCCATCGACACCACCGCCATCTTCATCAACGCTGCTATCTCCCATGAGGAGGGAGTAGTTCTCCATCGAGGCTCGGGGCTGTACCGGTAGCTATATGGTTAATCTCTCTCCTATGTACTTCAATACAATGATCTCATGAGCTGCTTTACATGATTGAGATCCATATGATGAGCTTTGTATCGCTACTAGTTGTGTGCTACTCATGTGATGTTATTAAAGTAGTCTATTCCTCCTGCATGGTGTAAAGGTGACTAGTGTGTGCACCGTGTGGTTCTTGTCGTAGGCTATGATCATGATCTCTTGTAGATTGTGGAGTTAATTATCATTATGATAGTATTGATGTGATCTATTCCTCCTTCATAGTGTAATGTGGACGAGTGTGTGCACTATGTTAGTTCTTGGTTTATTTTGCAATGATCTATTATGCTCTAAGGTTATTTAAATATGAACATTGAATTGTGGAGCTTGTTAACTCCGGCATTGAGGGTTCGTGTAATCCTACGCAATGTGTTCATCATCCAACAAAAGAGTGTATGTAGCACATATGAGAAAGAGTTATTTATTATGCGATCAATGTTGAGAGTGTCCACTAGTGAAAGTGTAATCCCTAGGCCTTGTTCCAAATACTACTATCGCTGCTTGTTTACTGTTTTACTATATTTCTACTGCCTGCAATATTACCACCATCAACTACACGCCAGCAAGCACTTTTACGGTGCCGTTGCTACTGCTTATTTATACCACCTGTATTTCACTATCTCTTCGCCGAACTAGTGCACCTATTAGGTGTGTTGGGGACAGAAGAGACTTCTTGCTTTGTGGTTGCAGGGGTTGCATGAGAGGGATATCTTTGACCTCTTCCTCCACGAGTTCGATAAACCTTGGGTGATCCACTTAAGGGAAACTTGCTGCTCGTTCTACAAACCTCTGCTCTTGGAGGCCCAACACTTGTCTACAAGAATAGAAGCACCCGTAGACATCAAGCTATTTTCAGGCGCCGTTGCCGGGAGGAAAGGTAAAAGGTACTCACACTCCGGATCTCGGCTACTAAGCTATTTTCGCCGTTGTAAGTACTCGAAGCTATTTCCTTTAGATCCTGCAATTGCATCTTTTTGTTTCTTGTTTACACTAGTTTGGCATAATGGACAAGAATGAGCTTCTTATTCTATTTCCTGATTTAAAACATGGATTGTTAGATGCGAAAATTAAAAAACCTATGAAATCTTATTTGCATGCTTTGGTAGTAATATTAGTATGAACGCTTTGAACACCATTGTTGATAATGATATAGAAAGTTCTAAGCTTGGGGAAGCTGGTTTTCATGATCTTTTTAGTCCCCCAAGCATTGAGGAGAAAATTTTCTTTGATGATACTTTGCCTCCTATTTATGATGATTATAATGATAGTGGTCTTTTGGTGCCACCTACTATGGAGAGTAAATTTTGTTGTGATTATACTATGCCTCCTACACTTGATGAGAATAATAATGATAGCTACTTTGTTGAATTTGCTCCCACTACAACTAATAAAATTGATTATGCCTATGTGGAGAGTAATAATTTTATGCATGAGACTCATGATAAGGATGCTTTATGTGATAGTTATATTGTTGAGTTTGCTCATGTTGCTACTGAAAGTTATTATGAGAGAGGAAAATATGGTTGTAGAAATTTTCATGTTACTAAAATGCCTCTCTACATGCTGAAATTTTTGAAGCTACACTTGTTTTATCTTTCTATGCTTGTTGCATTATGCTTCATGAATTTGTTTATTTACAAGATTAAGCATGTTAGGCTTAAATTTGTTTTGAATTTTCCTCTTGATGCTCTCTTTTGCTTCAAATACTATTTCTTGCGAGTGCATCATTAAAACTGCTGAGCCCATCTTAATGGCTATAAAGAAAGAACTTCTTGGGAGATAACCCATGTGTTTATTTTGCTACAGTACCTCTATTTTATATTTGTGTCTTGGAAGTTGTTACTACTGTAGCAACCTCTCCTTATCTTATTTTTATTGCATTGTTGTGCCAAGTAAAGTCTTTGATAGTAAAGTGAATACTAGATTTGGATTACTGCGCAGAAACAGATTTCTTTGCTGTGACGAATCTGGGCCTAATTCTCTGTAGGTAACTCAGAAAATTATGCCAATTTACGTGAGTGATCCTCAGATATGTACGCAACTTTCATTCAATTTGAGCATTTTCATTTGAGCAAGTCTGGTGCCTCAATAAAATCCATCTTTACGGACTGTTCTGTTTTGACAGATTCTGCCTTTTAGTTCGCATTGCCTCTTTTGCTATGTTGGATGAATTTCTTTGATCCATTAATGTCCAGTAGCTTTATGCAATGTCCAGAAGTGTTAAGAATGATTGTGTCACCTCTGAACATGTTAATTTTTATTGTGCACTAACCCTCCAATGAGTTGTTTCGAGTTTGGTGTGGAGGAAGTTTTCAAGGGTCAAGAGAGGAGGATGATATACTATGATCAAGAAGAGTGAAAAGTCTAATCTTGGGGATGCCCCGGTGGTTCACCCCTTCATATTTCAAGAAGACTCAAGCATCTAAGCTTGGGGATGCCCAAGGCATCCCCTTCTTCATCGACAAATTATCAGGTTCCTTCTCTTGAAACTATATTTTTATTCGGCCACATCTTATGTACTTTACTTGGAGCGTCTGTTTGTTTTTGTTTTTTGTTTGAATAAATGCTTGTGTGGGAGAGAGACACGCTCCGCTGGTTCATATGAACACATGTGTTCTTAGCTTTTAATGTTCATGGCGAAGGTTAAAACTGCTTCGTTCATTTTTATATGGTTGGAAACGGAAAATGCTACATGTAGTAATTGATAAAATGTCTTGGATAATTTGATACTTGGCAATTGTTGTGCTCATGTTTAAGCTCTTGCATCATATACTTTGCACCTATTAATGAAGAATCACATAGAGCTTGCTAAAATTTGGTTTGCATAATTGCTCTCTCTAAAGTCTAGATAATTTCTAGTAATTGAGTTTTGAACAACAAGGAAGACGGTGTAGAGTCTTATAATGTTTTCAATATGTCTTTTATGTGAGTTTTGCTGCACCGGTTCATCCTTGTGTTTGTTTCAAATAACCTTGCTATCCTAAACCTTGTATCGAGAGGGAATACTTCTCATGCATCCAAAATCCTTGAGCCAACCACTATGCCATTTGTGTCCACCATACCTACCTACTACATGGTATTTCTCCGCCATTCCAAAGTAAATTGCTTGAGTGCTACCTTTAAATAATTCAAAATTTATCACCTCTTATTTGTGTCAATGTTTTATAGCTCATGAGGAAGTATGTGGTGTTTTATCTTTCGATCTTGTCATTTACTTTTGACGAGACTTTCACAATGGACTAGTGGCACATCCGCTTATCCAATAATTTTGCAAAAAGAGCTGGCAATGGGGTTCCCAGCCCCAACTAATTAACTTTCATTAATAATTCTCTTCACATGTTTTGCTCGATTCATCAGTAAGCAACTTAATTTTGCAAATAGACACTCCTTCATGGTATGTGATTGTTGGAAGGCACCCGAGGATTCGGTTAGCCATGGCTTGTGTAAGCAAAAGGTTGGGAGGAGTGTCATCCATAAATAATGAAACTAAAGTACATGTGTAAACAAAAGAGAAGAGGGATGATCTACCTTGCTTGGTAGAGATAACGTCCTTCATGGGAGCCGCTCTTGAAAGTCTGGTTGATGAGGTAGTTAGAGTGCCCACTACCATTCGTTGACAACAACGAACACCTCTCAAAATTTTACTTTTATGCTCTCTTTATGTTTTCAAAACCAAAGCTCTAACACAAATATAGCAATCAATGCTTTCCTCTTTGAAGGACCTTTCTTTTACTTTTATGTTGAGTCAGTTCACCTATCTCTCTCCACCTCAAGAAGCAAACACTTGTGTGAACTGTGCATTGATTCCTATATACTTGCTTATTGCATTTGTTATATTACTCTATGTTGACAATTATCCATGAGATATACATGTTACAAGTTGAAAGCAACCGCTGAAACTTAATCTTCCATTGTGTTGCTTCAATGTCTTTACTTTAAATTATTGCTTTATGAGTTAACTCTTATGCAAGACTTATTGATGCCTGTCTTGAAAGTGCTATTCATGAAAAGTCATTGCTTTATGATTCAGTTGTTTACTCATGTCATTACCATTGTTTTGATCGCTGCATTCATTACATATGTTTACAATATGATCAAGTTTATGATGGCATGTCACTCCAGAAATTATCTTTGTTATCGTTTACTGCTCGGGACGAGCGAGAACTAAGCTTGGGGATGCTGATACGTCTTCGACGTATCGATAATTTCTTATGTTCCATGCCACATTATTGATGATATCTACATGTTATATGCACATTTTATGTCATATTTATGCATTTTCTGGAACTAACCTATTAACAAGATGCCGAAGTGCCAGTTCTTGTTTTCTGCTGTTTTTGGTTTCAGAAATCCTAGTAACGAAATATTCTCGGAATTGGACGAAATCAACGCCCAGGTTCCTATTTTGCCCGGAAGCATCCAGAACACCCGAGAGTCGCCAGAGGGGGCCACACAGGCCCCAGATGATAGGCCGGCGCGGCCCAGGCCCTGGCCGCGCCGCCTTATGGTGTCGTCGCTCCGTTTACCCTCCGACTCCGCCTCTTCGCCTATATAAAGGTCCCAGACCTAAAACCTCGATACGAAAAAGCTACGGTACGAGAAACCTTCCAGAGCCGCCGCCATCGCGAAGCCAAGATATGGGGGACAGGAGTCTCTGTTCCGGCACGCCGCCGGGACGGGGAAGTGCCCCCGGAAGGCTTCTCCATCGACACCACCGCCATCTTCATCAACGCTGCTGTCTCCCATGAGGAGGGAGTAGTTCTCCATCGAGGCTCGGGGCTGTACCGGTAGCTATATGGTTAATCTCTCTCCTATGTACTTCAATACAATGATCTCATGAGCTGCTTTACATGATTGAGATCCATATGATGAGCTTTGTATCGCTACTAGTTGTGTGCTACTCATGTGATGTTATTAAAGTAGTCTATTCCTCCTGCATGGTGTAAAGGTGACTAGTGTGTGCACCGTGTGGTTCTTGTCGTAGGCTATGATCATGATCTCTTGTAGATTGTGGAGTTAATTATCATTATGATAGTATTGATGTGATCTATTCCTCCTTCATAGTGTAATGTGGACGGTGTGTGCACTATGTTAGTTCTTGGTTTATTTTGCAATGATCTATTATGCTCTAAGGTTATTTAAATATGAACATTGAATTGTGGAGCTTGTTAACTCCGGCATTGAGGGTTCGTGTAATCCTACGCAATGTGTTCATCATCCAACAAAAGAGTGTATGTAGCACATATGAGAAAGAGTTATTTATTATGCGATCAATGTTGAGAGTGTCCACTAGTGAAAGTGTAATCCCTAGGCCTTGTTCCAAATACTGCTATCGCTGCTTGTTTACTGTTTTACTATGTTTCTACTGCCTGCAATATTACCACCATCAACTACACGCCAGCAAGCACTTTTCTGGTGCCGTTGCTACTGCTTATTTATACCACCTGTATTTCACTATCTCTTCGCCGAACTAGTGCACCGATTAGGTGTGTTGGGGACACAAGAGACTTCTTGCTTTGTGGTTGCAGGGTTGCATGAGAGGGATATCTTTGACCTCTTCCTCCCTGAGTTCGATAAACCTTGGGTGATCCACTTAAGGGAAACTTGCTGCTGTTCTACAAACCTCAGCTCTTGGAGGCCCAACACTGTCTACAAGAATAGAAGCACCCGTAGACATCAGGCGGCAGAGTCGCAGAGGAAGTAGCTCGCCGATGAAGTGGCGAGCTTGCGGTTAACGAGGAGGTCCGTCGACGGCGAGGTGGAGAAAAGCTAGAGGAAACTCCAATGCCGCAACCGCGACAGGAGCACCGTAGAGGTTCTTCGCGCGGCGAAATCCGGCGACGTCCGGCGAAGCTGTAGCGAAGATTCGCCGGGCGGCGGAGCTCGAGCAGCGAACGAAGCGGCGGAGGCGCAGAGAGCAAGGGGCACTGTGCGCGAAGAAGTGGGGAATGCGAGAAGAGGAAGAAGAAGGAGCGGTTTCGCCTTATAAAGGAAGAGAGAGAGATGGGCCGAAAACCGCTGGGCCGCGGCGGTTCGGTCCGCGGGCCGCGACGGTTCGCTCCACGGGCCGCCGCGTGGCGCAGCGATACACGCGTAACAACAGAAAGCCACAGGAAGGTACACACGGATCCAGAGGGGTGGTTGGGATCGGCTGTGAAGCAATTAATACGCGCGCGGAAGTCGAAGGGAAGTGACCCCTGACACTGACGCGTCAGTCACAGTGCGAATGTCTCTGACAGGCGCGGGGCCCGAGATATTCTCGACTTCGCCGAGGAGGTATTTAATGACTAAGATGTCGGAGGATAAGATACCGGAAAATGCCTCGCAAGAGAGAAAACGTGAGTCCGGGCAAAGATGCCGGATCTAAGCTAAGCGTCGGATAGATTAAACCGGTATCCAAAGACGTGAGAACCTGGCATGGTCTGTTGGATAGAATCCGCCAGACTATACCAGCTTCGGGGACTAATGTTGGGGGGATCACCCCCGGTATGCCAAAGGCATGCCAAACCGGGTGGTTTAGGCCATCAAGATACCGGTTTAATGTTCATACCGGAGCACGAAGATAAGAGTTTGGCTAAGTAAAGCTAAGCCGGTATCCCCAAGTGGGGTATACCGGAACCGGGTAAAGAAGATACCGGGATACCGGAAGGATGAGCATGTCGGCAGAACTGGTCAAAGATTCTCTTTAGAGCTAGAGGACAAAGATGAGCTAAGCAAAGTAGCTTTAAACGAAGGGCTGACGATAAAGAGGAGGATGACGAAGAAAGAAGCCGGAGGACGTCAGCCTCCCTGATTAAAGAATACCCCGGTGTCATCTATCATTAAAGTAACTTTGTAAAGTAGTTTGTCTAGTCAAAGATGCCATTAGGGTTTCTTGCCCTGTAAGCCACCCTCTCCCCTATATAAGGAGAGGGGGCAGCCCTCTTCACGGGCGACGAACACATGTACGCATAGTAGAGCCTTGGTACTGATAAACTTGTAACCTGTGGAGATCAGTAGAGAAGATGATCTAGAGCGAGTTCTTCCTTGTGTCTTTCTTCTTCAACCTCTAGCCTTGGCTAAGTTCTTGAGGAAACCATCCGGAAGTTCATCCCATCTAATAACAAACCCTCCCCCGAATCCTCTAGCGTCCATTCGGCCCCAACTTAAGCCATCCTATGGCATCTGTCTGTTCACCACGACGACAATCCTTGAGCCAAAAACTATGCCATTTGTGTCCACCATACCTACCTACTACATGGTATTTCTCTGCCATTCCAAGCAAATACTTCATGTGCTACCTTTAAACAATTCAAAAGCTATTTTCTCTTATTTGTGTCAATGTTTTATAGCTCATGAGGAAGTATGTTGTGTTTATCTTTCGATCTTGTCATTTACTTCTGACAGACTTTCACAATGGACTAGTGGCTTCATCCGCTTACCCAATAACTTTGCAAAAAAAGCTGGCAATGGGGTTCCCAGCCTCGATAAATTAACTTGCATTAATAATTCTCTTCACATGTTTTGCTCTGATTCATCAGTAAGCAACTTAATTTTGCAAATAGACACTCCTTCATGGTATGTGATTGTTGGAAGGCACCCGAGGATTCGGTTAGCCATGGCTTGAGAAAGCAAAAGGTTGGGAGGAGTGTCATCTAAAAAATAAAAAAAATAATAAAAACTAAACTAAAGTACATGTGTAAACAAAAGAGAAGAGGGATGATCTACCTTGCTGGTAGAAATAACGTCCTTCATGGGAGCCGCTCTTGAAAGTCTGGTTGACGAGGTAGTTAGAGTACCCGCTACCATTCGTTGACAACAACAAACACCTCTCAAAACTTTACTTTTATGCTCTCTATATGATTTCAGAACTTGAAAAGCTCTAGCACATGATTTAATCCCTGCTTCCCTCTGCGAAGGGCCTTTCTTTTACTTTATGTTGAGTCAGTTTACCTATTCTTTCTATCTTAGAAGCAAACACTTGTATAAACTGTGTGCATTGATTCTTACATGTTTACCTATTGCACTTGTTATATTGCTTTATGTTGACAATTATCCATGAGATATACATGTTACAAGTTGAATACAATTGCTGAAACTTAATCATCCTTTGTGTTGCTTCAAAGCTTTCTACTATGAATTTATTGCTTTATGAGTTAACTCTTATGCAAGACTTATTGATGCTTGTCTTGAAAGTACTATTCATGAAAAGTATTTGCTGTATGATTCAGTTGTTTACTCATGTCATTACCATTGTTTTGATCGCTGCATTCATTACATATGCTTACAATAGTATGATCAAGGTTATGATGGCATGTCACTCCAGAAATTATCTTTGTTATCGTTTACACCTTCGGGACGAGCGAGAACTAAGCTTGGGGATGCGATACGTCTCCGACGTATCGATAATTTCTTATGTTCCATGCCACATTATTGATGATATCTACATGTTTTATGCATACTTTATGTCATATTTATGCGTTTTCCCGAACTAACCTATTGACGAGATGCCGAAGGGCCGATTCTTGTTTTACGCTGTTTTTGGTTTCAGAAATCCTAGTAAGGAAATATTCTCGGAATCAGACGAAATCAATGCCCAGCATCCTATTTTTCCACGAAGGTTCCAGAACACCCGAGAGCCACCAGAGAGGAGCCCTGGTGGGCCCAGATGATAGGGCGGCGCGGCCAGGGCCTGGGCCACGCCCCCCTGTTGTGTCACCGCCTCGTCGACCTTCCGACTCCGCCTCTTCGCCTATTTAAAGGTCCCTGACCTAAAACCTCGAGACGAAAAAACCACGGTACGAGAAACCTTCCAGAGCCGCCGCCATCGCGAAGCCAAGATGCTGGGGACGGGAGTCTGCGTTCCGGCACGCCGCCGGGACGGGAAGTGCCCCGGAAGGCTCCTCCATCAACACCACCGCCATCTTCATCAACGCTGCTGTCTCCCATGAGGAGGGAGTAGTTCTCCATCGAGGCTCGGGGCTGTACCGGTAGCTATGTGGTTAATCTCTCTCCTATGTACTTCAATACAATAATCTCATGAGCTGCCTTACATGATTGAGATTCATATGATGATGCTTGTAATCTAGATGTCATTATGCTAGTCAAGTGGATTTTACTTATGTGATCTCCGGAGACTCCTTGTCCCACGTGTGTAAAGGTGACAGTGTGTGCACCGTGTGGGTCTCTTAGGCTATATTTCACAGAATACTTATTCACTGTTATGAATGACATAGTGAAGTGCTTATTTATATCCTTTTATGATTGCAATGTGTTTTGTATCACAATATATCTGTGTGCTACTCTAGTGATGTTATTAAAGTAGTTTATTCCTCCTGCACGGTGTAATGGTTACAGTTTGTGCATCGTGTAGTACTTGGCGTAGGCTATGATTGTGATCTCTTGTAGATTATGAAGTTAACTATTGCTATGATAGTATTGATGTGATCTATTCCTCCTTTCGTAGTGTGAAGGTGACAGTGTGCATGCTATGTTAGTACTTGGTTTGGTTATGTTGATCTGTTATGCACTCTAAGGTTATTTAAATATGAACATTGAAGATTGTGGAGCTTGTTAACTCCGGCATTGAGGGTTCGTGTAATCCTACACAGTTAGTGGTGTTCATCATCCAACAAGAGGGTGTAGAGTCTAGCATCTATTTATTTATTCTGTTATGTGATCAATATTGAGAGTGTCCACTAGTGAAAGTATGATCCCTAGGCCTTGTTCCTAAATACTGGTATCGCCGCTTGTTTACTGTTCTCTCGCATGTTTACTTCTCGCAATATTACTACCATCAATCGCACGCCAGCAAGCACTTTTCACGGCGCCGTACTACTGCTCATATTCATTCATACCACTTGTATTTCACTATCTCTTCGCCGAACTAGTGCACCTATTAGGTGTGTTGGGGACACAAGAGACTTCTTGCTTTGTGGTTGCAGGGTTGCATGAGAGGGATATCTTTGACCTCTTCCTCCCTGAGTTCGATAAACCTTGGGTGATCCACTTAAGGGAAACTTGCTGCTGTTCTACAAACCTCTGCTATTGGAGGCCCAACACTGTCTACAAGAATAGAAGCACCCGTAGACATCACCCTAGTGTGGCGGCGCCCCGTGGCCCCACTTTGTTTCTCCCTCGGTCTTCTGGAAGCTTCGTGGAAAAATAAGCCTCTGGGCGTTGATTTCGTCCAATTCCGAGAATATTTCCTTACTAGGATTTCTGAAACCAAAAACAACAGAAAACAACAACTGGCTCTTCGGCATCTCGTCAATAGGTTAGTGCCGGAAAATGCATAATAATGACATATAATGTGTATAAAACATGTGAGTATCATCATAAAATTAGCATGGAACATAAGAAATTATAGATACGTTTGGGACGTATCACTGGCGTGCACACTTAAGGGCTGACGCTTTGAAGACGCTTAAATCAATAAACCGCCCATCTTGCTCTTTCGGTAGCTCCTTGGACATCTCTTCGATATCGGCCTTGAAGCCATGACCCATCATAAGTTGGAAGGCTAGGAGGGCACCATAGGTACGCGAAGTGCGTTTGAATACCTCGATAACCTCCCTGGTGTCGACTGCGAAGGCGTCGATCAGCTGCCCCAGAGTCTTGTCTTGACTGATCTTGGGGAAGATCATCGAGTGCATCCGCGCCATGGCACCTTTCCCCTTTTCAAGAAGCTCCCGTGTAAGCTGGTGGGAGGCGAGAGTCATCGACACACCGTTTGCCGGAGAGTTGTTTAGAATCCTGTCCAAAGCATTGGCAGGGATGTCGGCGGCCTCTGCAAGAGAATTGAACAAAATGAATTACTGACAAAGAATCAAAACCATAAGTGCAATAATCAACAGAGAAGCATAAAAAGAGATTACCAAGCAAAGCCAACGAAGACTGGCGAAGGAGTTCATCTTTTTCAGTTGCCCGAGCCTCGGCGGCCAGCCTAGACGCTTCCTCTTCTTTCAGCTTCTCCTTCAGCTTACCCAGTTCCTCCTTCAGGGAGTCGACTTCTTGGCGAGCTGTGGCGGCCTTTTTAATGGCACCATCCAACTTCAAGGACGAAGATCTAACTTCCCCCTGCAGCTGAACCTTGTCCGCTTCCAGAGAAGTAAACTGAGAGGCAAAAGCCTCCAAAGAAGATATGACACCCCGTAGATCCTTAAGGAAAAGAGAAAAAGAGGTGTTTGGCGAAGAATTGTTAAACAAGGCACATTCAGAGAAACTCGCGTTGCGATCAAGAAAGACTTACGGGTTTCCCTGAAGAAGGAATCGTGGCGGCCGAAGGAATATCCTTCCCTCTAGAAAGGGAGGAAGCAGTCGATACCTGGGCCGCGGGGGCTGCAGTAGGAGCCGAAGCTTCGGAAGCTGCGACGTCCGGCAGAACGGCTCCAGATTTAGCCTTCTTGGATGGAGGCTCGATGAGACCTTCGTCCCTATAAAAGGGAATAGTTGGCAGGAATTATGAAAGGAATGCGAATGTTAAAGGAAAAAGGCGGATCTTAGGAAAAAGGCGCTTACATATCAAAGAGATCATCTTCATCGGCAAAGCCGCCGGTTGATCTCTTCAAGGGTGAAACTCTGGTCTCCTCCACAGCTGCATTGACAAAGGTATCACGATCAGCGTCATCATCACGCACTGATCCCTCTGTGTCGCAAGCATCATTGGCTGAGGGAGGAAGATCGGTGTGGGCAGCTTTGGAATCCATCGGATCATTATGTTCGCTCTCTGGGCCTGTATACTTGGCAGTATGAAAATCAACAGGGGCTGAGGAGCCTCTTCCCTCAGAAGTATCGTTTGGCGAATCATGCAGGTTTCCAGAAACTATGGGGATCTGTCGAAGAAAAGAACAAATAAGAACAATAGTAATTATGTCGACTAAGTGGAACAGAGTAATAAGAGTATGAGAAGGAAAATTACCTCTGACGGTGGATGATCAGCATCAAGAGGAGAATAAGAAGATATCAATGGGATCGAGTCTTCTTGACTAAAGAGAGTAAGGCGACGAACTTCATCGAGCAGCTCCTTTTCCGATAGTTCAGCAATATTTATCCTGGTTTCATCCTTTGGACCCGAATACAACCACATCGGACGAACTCTGGCCATGACTGGTTGGACTCGACGTTTCAAGAACACCGCTGCCACCTCTGTGCCGATCATAGTTTGACCATCGGCTTCTTTGATCCGAAGGAATTTGGCAAATAACTCGTCGGCTGATGTCCTTTCATCGGGAGAGAGAATGTTCTTCCAACAATGCTTAGGCTTGGCTTCAAGGACGTCGGCAAAGCAAGGAAGCTGGGACTCGGTTGTTGAGGAATCCTTGACATAAAACCATTTCAGTCTCCATCCTTGCATGGATTCTCTCATTGGGAAGCTGAAATAGTTAACCTCTGAACGGACAATAAACCCCACTCCTCCGATGACAAAAAATCCATTACTACTGTTGTATCTCTTTACGAAGAAGATCTTTTTCCACAACCCGAAGTGGGGCTCAATGCCCAAGAACGCCTCGCAGAGGGTGATGAACACAGCAACGTGAAGGATTGAGTTAGGGGTGAGTTGGCACAGTTGGATTTCGTAAGTCCGCAGAAGACGATGAAGGAATTCGTGGGCAGGAAGCGAGAGACCCCGATACAAGAACGACAGGAAAATCACAGTAAAACCAGCAGGGGGATTGGGCTGAGAAATCGCACCTAGAAGAATCACATTTCCCTCGTCGGAGGAGATTAACCCGAGGCTTCGGGCCCTCTTCTCATCACGTTTCATGATGGAGGATGCTAGCCAATCTCCAGGATTAGCTATCGAGCTTGGCGGTGCTGGCGGCGCCGGAGCTGGGGGAGGAGCATCTGGAGTGCTCCTCTTAGGAAGATTCGAGGAGGCTTTGGCGGCGGCGCCACCGCTCGTGGAACTGGCGGCGGCAGCGAGGTTCTTCTTCTTCACCATTGCGAGATCTGGGGAAGATCTGAAAAGCGGTGGTGGCGGTGCAGCAGTTGCGAAAGAGAGAGGAAGAAGAAGGGCAGGAAGATGCTATGGTGAATATGGAGGAAACCAAAAAGATTTTGTCCTTTGAAGGTTTTAAGAAAGGGAGAATTTGAGGACTGCGTGGGCACGCGTCGTTGCTACCAGTCCATTAAGGGGGCCTTTTTTCATTGATGATTGCGGAAATCGAGGAGGCGCCTTGGTAACTGTACGAGAAAGGCAGATATCTATTATATACTAAAAGCAAAATGCAGATGCTTAAAATAGAGACACTGCATTAATCCATATCATCAGTATTATTTTAGCTGATAGATCTATAATTTTAATGGTTAAGATTTAAAGATTTTACGTAACATATATAACACATATTTTGTGAAGCAAAATGCAGATGCTTAAAATAGAGACACTGCATTAATCCACATCATCAGTATTATTTTAGCTATTAGATCTATAATTTTAATGGTTAAGATTTAAAGATTTTTTTTTTGCGAAACACGGTACAATCAAAGACGCTCATACATACGCGCACACACTCACCCCTATGAATGCACACACGCACACCCTACCCCTATGAGCACCTCCAAGAGACTGCGTTGAAGAATTGATCCGGCGGGTCTTGAGATTGACGAAGTCACCACAGGCGCCTCGCTGTCGACGGGAACGTCGCCTCCCACTTAAGAATATTCCGCCTTTATGAGACACCAAAGTGTCAAATCTGGGATTTGAACTCTAGTGGGCTGGGGATGCCACTGCCCTCCTAACCATCCAACCACAGGTGGTTCTCAGATTTAAAGATTTTACGTACATATATAACACATATTTTGTGACATACACGATATATCATGTTTGACACATACCCAGAAGGAAAGTAAAAAAAAAGGAAACAGTACATATAGAGACGTGATACATAAAGACATCGTGAACTCCCATAATTTAGGCCGCTCGATCCGTTTAGAAAGAAAAACATATGGCATAGCTTGCAGAGTCCGTTTGAAGGAAAAAAGGCATAGAGACCAGATAGCTCACGAGTCTGACTGCAGCACGAAAAAAAATATAGACCAGCTAGTTAGCGTAATTAAGTCCGTTCGTGGTAAATAAGGATACTGCTGAGGATCCTCCGGAGGTTAGAATCGTTCCAGGCTCCTGCTTCCCTGAGCGCCACGTGTCTACTTTTAGCAAAAAATTCTGATGTTGCTTCGTCGCAGCAAAAAAGACTCCGCTTTTGCTTCATTGAAGCAAAAAAAGGTTCGTTTAAAAATAGAAGGAGAGTTGCTAGACTCATTTATACTTTGCTTCATCGCAGCAAAAAAACCTCCGCTTTTGCTTCATTGAAGCAAAAAACGGTTCAATTAAAAACAGAAGGAGAGTTGTTGGAGACTCATTTAGACTTTGCTTCGTCGCATCAAAAAAACCTCCTGCTTTTCTTCATTGAAGCAAAAAAAGCTTTGACTAAAACGAAGGTGAGTTCCCGGAGACTTGCCGGAGCACCATACTTCGCTGGAGACTCGTCGGAGACCTTGTAGCAAAAATTCATCCTATTGTAGTTGAACTAACCTCGCCGGAGACCTCGCAGGAGATCTTGTAGCAACAATTTTATACTAAAGTAGCAATATTGTAGACCATTTGTAGCAAAAGTTTTACACTATTGTAGCATAGTCATCTACTCCTCGTCGGCGCACCGCCGACATCATCCGAACTCCGTCTGGCAGCACTGTGAATTTCTTACAGCACCACTAAATGTTGGTAGCACTGCCGCTGATAGTTTGCGACCGTTATGCCACTTGGCAGCGTCATTGTCGTGCCATGGCAGCACCGCCATGCTACCTTGGCAGCAAACACTGTCGTGTGGTCAACACCCGCCTTGCAAGCCCTTGTAGCATTGCTGCCATATCTTTGCAGCAACGTCGCTCATCATCCGTAACAACGCCAACATACCTTTGCAGCATCGTCGGCCGCCTGCAGGCCAACATTATTGTAGTAGTAGACGTCCACTCTGCCGGAAAGCTATGGCCGGAGCAGGATGAAGGAGAGACGAGACGGTGGCGCTAGCTTCAGGTCGAAGAGCGCCTCCACCGTGGCCACCATCTCCGGGTGACACGGGCGACGTTACGTGGGCGATGAAGAGGCCGGCGGCTCGGAGCCCCTTGATGGTCGCGGAATTGCGAAGAGCCCCACGATGTAGAGGCCAGCCATGAGGCCGCGGCGTTCGCAGAGACGCTTCGACGGCGTTCTGCAAGACGAGCGCCGACTGCATCAACGGGAAGGCTCCGGCGGCGGCCTGCACCTCAAAGTAGCATTGTCGCCTGCCTATGGCAGCACCACCAGTCGCACCGCCTTGCACCACCACCCGCCGCCACCTTGCAGCATCGTTGTTGCCGGTGGCGTAGCCTTGTAGCACCACCGCCGCTGGTCGCAACATCCGCCTTGCAGCAACACCGCCACCGGTCGCAGCATCCGCCTTGCTGCATCGCCAATGCCATTTGGAGTTCCGACGAAAACCTTTTGAAGCTCCGACGAGCAGCCTTTGCAGCACCGCCAATGCCCATTCTGCAGCACCTCCGCTGACGATTTGCAGCATGGCCGACGCCCATTTCCAGCTCCAACGAGCAGCCTTTGCAGCACCGTCGACGCTCATTTGTAGCTGGCCTTTGTAGCTCCGGTGAGCAACATTGTGCAGCACTGAGGACAACTAGACTGCTGGTATAGCACTACCGAACTCTGCTCGTAGTACCGCCGGGCACCTGTTGCAACATCGATGGCCTGCTGCCGGAGCTCCACAGCCGCGCTAGCACCGCCGGACACCTATTGCAGCACCGATGGCCTGCTGCCGGAGCTCCACCGCCACGCCTGGTGGCACAACCCCCTGCACCCCTAGTATCAGCTAGATATGGAGCCATCGCCGAGAGCTCCGCCTCACCAGGTTTGCCTTCGCTGTGGCCTCCATCTCCAGCGATGGCCGAGGCCAGGGGAGCTAGGAACAGCCTCCATCTTGGGCGAGAGCGGGGCGTCGCGGCCTCCGCTCCCTTCCCGGACGGCTCGAGCTGTCCTCGGCGGGCGGCGGCGCGCCATCCATCTAGTCGCAATCGTCTCCAGGCGGTCAAGGTTGGAGCGACGAGGATGCAGGAAACATAGCTCATCGGGGCCGGCACAGAGCAGAACGCAGCTCGACGCAGGCAGTAGGAGCGGTTGCCGGCGGGATTGAGGTCGTGGTGCTCGGCGGCGACGCGGACGACGCTGGTGGCGCCGCCGTCGCGACCAACCATGGCCGAATCTCGCGGCGGCAGCCAACCAGGGGCGTGGCGCTGGTGGAGAAGTGCATCGCCAGAGTTCCATGGAGCGCGGCAAGGCAGCGGTGTGTGCAGGCATGTGATCTGAGAGAGGAAAAAATGAGTGGAGAGCGATGATACACACTCAGCGGGATAAGGAAGTGGTGGGACCTACATAGACGCGTGGCGCGACGTGAAGCCGGAGGCACGAACGCGAGGAACCTCCGGAGGAAAAGAAGCATTTTCCATAAAACGTACACATCTATTTCTCATAACTTACTATCACATACCGTTACCCAAGTTATATTGAACCTTAAGTTCTTTGTTCTCATACCATTATCTAAATTACATATTCATTATTATGGTATATCCTAATAATCACCGGACCATAAGATATAGGTATTTCGAGGTATACATCTAATTTTCAATATATAATGGACTCAAAGTATGGGCTACTAGCTGAATTTCTGAAGTGCAAGATACATAGGCAAGCAACAAACACGTGCACCAGAGAAAAAAACGCCAACCCGTGTACTTGCGAATTTAAATTTATGTGCCACGGGGAAATGTCTCACCAGGATGTGGATAATAGTTTTCTGTAAGAAAAAGAAAAGCAAATCTAAAATAGCTGTAAAAAATAGTGATTTTTTTAAATAATACATGTTTTCAGCATTTTTACAACTAATAAGCGATAAGCGATTTCAAAACTTCACCAAAGTGGGAATCAATCAAGTGGCCAGCAGCCGATCGGTCAATGGCCAGCATTTTTACTCGTGCATAGAATGAAAAAGAAGCATGTAAATTCCTTCAAGGAATGGATTCACTCTTTAAATTAGTGTTAGCTCTAGGTTTTCTTTCTTTCTTTTTTAAGAGAGTTTCTCACTCTCTTTTGTAATCTTTGGATGCTGTTATTTTATAATTAATAAAAATTGCAGGGGGCTTTTTGCCCACTGTTTTACTTCAAAAAAAATAAGTCTGTTTACCGGACTGACGCCGATCGGCAGTCACGCAACCGATCGGTGTGCAAATGGTACTAACCATGGTATAGCCGGGTGATCAGGTGGTGCAACCTTAAAAATGCATGGCCATCAGATGATACATAATCATCCATGCAATTCAGTACCGAGTGATCGTAAAATTTTGAAATCGCGTAGTAGTTGTAAAATTACTAAAGAAAATCTTATTTTTTTTAAAAAAAATCGCGTAAAAAATAAACCTCAGCGAGTCAGTGGCTGTAAATAGAAACTCAAAATTACAATCCTCAAAGAATTGGGTGAGTGATCAAACATTTCTTTAAAAAGCCTGATTGCATATATAATATCAGCACGAGCTTTTTTTACATGTATATATAGACTGCACTATCAAGATATGTCAAGAAAACATATCCGGTCATCTCACAAATATAAATTCTTACCAACAAGTTTAATATTTTTCACGGAAAAATAGCAAATTCAATCCACAGAAATCGTTTCATACTACCTCCGTTTCAAGAAATAAGGCGCACACGTATTCCAAGACGAACTTTGACCATAAAAATTGAGCAACATAATCTTAATTATATTATATGTAATTAGTATCGTTGGATTCGTATTGAAAAGAAATTTTTAATGATACTAATTTTATACAAACAATGTTTATCTATTTAAAATAATTCTTGGTCAAACAAAAAGCACGTAAAACGAGGGCGTCTTATTCCTTGAAACGGAGGTAGTAATTACTATTTTGTATTTCTTTGAAATACAATCACATATATAATTTTCAAAGTTAAGCATTTAGGAATATATCCATATCTGAAAATCATATAATTTTCAATGACGAAGGAGGTACATGGGATGGAAAGTGTCTCAAAAGATAAAAGTAAATACTAAACAACTTTATGGTAAAGGTAATGCCCTCGCATTTGCGAGGGCCGCTGTGCTAGTTGCTTAAAAAACAGAGCTATGCAGAGGTAGGACGGACCCAGTGGGTCGCGTCTTGTCAGTCAAAATCAAAGTAACAATAACGTCATCAGTGACGTCGTAAGGACCGCTTGGAGCATTCAAAGAAATGTAAAAATTATCGGATGTTCGGACTTGAGTCTGCACTCGATCACAAGTGCTCGTGTCCAGACTCGGGGGCTACTCCCATCGGGAGCGCTGGACGCGCACCCGATAAAACGAGCACTCGAAGATATTCCTGTGAAGAAATAATTGGAGAAAAGGATGGAATGTTCAGCTTGAGTCTACGCACGGATTGCAAGGGGACTACTCCCATCGGGAGCGCTGGACGCGCACCCGATAGAACTTTTTTGCACTCCAGGATCATGTCCGGGGACTTGATTCTGTGTAGGGTGACGTAGTTTTGCCATCGGCAGTTAACCAGCAAAAGTTGGGCACGTTACTTGTTATCCTTTACGCATGGAAAACTTATTGAAGAAAACAAGCTTTGGTACAAATGTATCGGATGACCCATGAAGACCTGTAGCAAAACTTCGGCAGAGGAAAACGTTCGAGTGGCACAACTTGAGTCTACGCATGGATTGCAAGCATCCGTACCTAGACTTGGGGGCTACTCCCATCGGGAGCGCTGGACGCGCACCCGATAGAAGAAGATGATGCCGTTACAAGATGGGCAAGAACAATCAAGAGAGAAGAACATTCGGTGGAGGCATGCTTTAGTCTCTACCCGAAAAATCTTCGGCTAGACACTCGGGGACTACTGACATGGGCATTACCCTTCGGGTAACCGATATTGCCCTATCCTGTACGGCCCAACTAGCGGCCCATGAAGATACCCGATGGCAAGGTGGGCTACTAGGACGGTGCTGGAAAAGATTCGTTGAAGAACAAGACGAAGAGCCGAACAAAGAAAGTTTAGTGGTAGGTCTTTTGTAAACCTAGTCGTACCCGGACAGATCTCTTGAGACCTGGCCTCCTATATAAAGGCCAGGAGAGGGGCTGCCGAGGGACACGTACAATCTTAGCCATCAGAAGTCTAGAGCTAGGTCGCCGCAACACTTAGCCTCTCGACGAGATCTTAGCCGAACCCTTCGGCACCCCATTGTAACCCAATATTCTCATAATCAAGATCAGACAGGCAGGACGTAAGGGTTTTACCTCATCGAGGGCCCCGAACCTGGGTAAATCGCTCTCCCCGCTTGTCTGTGAACCGATGTCTCGTGTCAGCTTACAGGATTCCATCAACCCTAAGCCCCTATCGGAGGGCATGGCCGAGGAGCACCCTCGACAGAGAGGCTCTTGAGATATGCGAAGAGCAAGGACTTATTTCCTTGATGACCTTCTCCCACAACTACTCCAAGGAGGTGATTTGTCAATTCTATGCCACCGCGGTGTTCCTTCAAGACGAGTCCGGTTTCCGCTCTATCAAGTGGATGACTAAGGAGCATGTGATGGAGGCCACTTGGGAGGAGTTTGCAAGGGGCCTTGGCTATCAACTCCACGGCAATGATATCAACTACTTCCGGATTCATCTTCAACACAAGCCCATGAGCAAGGACAAGATGGTTAACCTCTACCTCCCCGGGCGAGTACTTTGCGGAAGTGCCTATGACCTCCTTCCTACCTACAACATCATGAACCGCAACTACCGCAACACCATCAACACCAAGCACACCAACCAAGATGAAGTGCATGGTTTCCTTGTGAACCTTCTTGTGCGTACCCAAGAGATGAAGGGCCGAGGCAAGCAATTGGACGTCATGGACTACATATGGCATGAGATGCAAGATTGTGCCTTCCTCCGCAAGCTTCCCCAATATGTACCATGCATCATGAGGCTCATTTGCCTCAAGTGGGAACAAGCTCACCGTGGAGACCTCCTTGACCAATGCTCCCCAATCACTACCCACAAAGAGCACATCCCCAATGTCAAGAATTACTCTCTCCCAAGGTATGGCAAGAATGCTCCCAAGGACAAGGAGGAGGAGGAGGCCGATAGTGACGACTCCGACTTTGTGCCCAACTCTGTCAATACCGAAGGCGTCTTCGCGAATCTCACCGCTCGTCTCAAGAAGTCCTTTTGCTTCAAGGAGGACCTCAAAGACAAAATGTATCAAGCCCACATCGACAACAAGAAGACCCGTCAACGCCAAAAGGAAATGATGGTTCATTTGGGTATTCCCACCTCTGATGGCCCCGAGAACACCATCACCCCTCCTGGCAAATGGAAGTCCAAGCACAGTTGGTCAAGCTCCGAGGAATCCATTCCCGAGCACATTGTGCGCCCCTCTCCACAACCTCATGGCAAGGGCCATGTCCAAGATGAAGACGAAGAGGAGGAGGACGCGCACATGTATGGGGATGATGAAGACGAGGACAACGAGGAGGACGAGGACAAAGACGAGGATGAGGATGAGGATGACGAGTGATCCCCTTGGGGCGCTAGCATGATTCCTCTCCCTTCTTGGTGTTCCGATGCCAAAGGGGGAGAAGTTGCTCTATTAGGACGGGTATTTGCATGGGGATTCCAAGGGTTTGGTGCTTCATTTTGGTTTTTCGGCCTTGGCATCACGTTTTATCCCTAGTTTTTCGAGAAACTTATTCGTATGCTTGCTACTTTGCTACTCTATTCGTGGATCTCCCGGTTTGTAATAAGACCTATTTGTGGTAGCCTATATTGGTTTTCGGTATTCATCTATTGTGGCTACACTATTTCTATGGAGGCATTGTTATTGCAATTTTGGGTTTTCTCAAGGCAAAGGTATGACACGTTCACCCAAAACTCCTTGTATTGTCATATATTGCCTCCATAGTGTGCATATGCTATATGAACATGTCAAATATCCTTGTTGCATATGTGCATGGTTTGTAGAATCTAGGGGGAGTTATATCTCTAGGATGTGTGTATTTGTATTCAAATGCATAATCTAACTATGCACACATCTAGGGGGAGCTCCATCTAGCTTTTGCAAATCTAGAACCTTATCATAATATCTTATGCTATGTTGCAAATTCTTGTGTTGTCATCAAACACCAAAAAGGGGGAGATTGAAAGAGCAAGGTCTATACCTCGTGTTTTGTGTGTTTGATAACAACACTTGAATGAATTTAACCGTGTGCATAGATTGTCTTTGATAGATTTGCAGGTGCACGGTGCCCTCGCTGAACACATCATGATTGGAAGACTCAAGCGTAGCTTATAGGTTTTCTGGTTTTGTGTGTGTGTCGTGAGGTGACGTGATTGGAGAGGGAAAGAGAAGATGCATAATCTGCCTAACCAGTACTACTGGTACCAGTAGTGGTAGTACCGCTACCCTATTGGTACCGGCCTGAAGTACCGCTCTGGAATTGCATGCAGTAAATCCCACAGAGCAAAGTGCGGTACCTTGACGGTACCTTGAGCGGAAGTACCGCTCCCAAGCGGTAGTTCCGGCGTGGTACCGCTTTGGTACCGTAATTTGAGTTACGGCACTACCGCTCTGGTACCGCCATGGTACCGGGTGGAGTCCGGGGCTCGCAGAGGCCATGCCGGTACCTCAGCGGTACCGGCAGCGGTACTACCGCTTCGAGCCCACGTGGCAAATCTATGAGCGGATTTCAAACCCAGAGCGGTACTACCGCTTGCCCAAGCGGTAGTACCGGTTATGCGGGATCTGCACATAACGGTTGGATTTGGGGGAGCCTATAAAAGGGCCCCTTCCTCTCCAGCTCGATTTTATCTCTTCTCTCTCTCTCTCCTCCATTGTTGCTGAGCTCAAACCTTGAGGATCTCCCCACCTACCCAACCAATCTTTCCCAAACTTTGAGGAGTGGTGGAGCAGGCCCCGATCTATAGTTCCACCAAGAGAGATTTCACCAATACCATCTATTCCTTAGTGGATCTTGGAGTTAGGGTTCCTACTGTGGGATCTTGGAGGAAGTGCTCCTATGGAGGCTAGCTTGGAGTTGTGCTAGCCCCATAGGATGTTGGGAGCCTCCTGTGTTTGTGGAGCTCTCCCCAACCTTATGAAGGAACCGCCACCTCAACCGACTACTTAGTGGAGAAGGGGAAACTCCTTTGTGGGGCTTTCTCGAGGAACAACTTGAGGCCTGTGTGGCTGCCTAGCCTTCGTGGTTAGCACCTCCTCAACGCAGACGTACTCCCTTTTATGGGAGAAACCGCAGGAAACAAACCTCACCTCGTCTCCGCGTCCCCGGTTGTCCCGCTCCCTCACTTTACTATCTTGTTCGGTTCCTTTGCTTGTTGCACTAGCCTAGGATCATACTAGGAACACCCCTATAACCAAAGTTATCACCTTTACTTCACATTGCATTAAAACTGAAAAAGACATAAAAATTACCTAGCGACCATTCACACCCCCCTCTTGTTCGCTACGATCCGTTCACATACATCCATGACAATGTTCCCATCTTCCTCCTTCAGGACGACTTCCTAGATGCAGTCTGTGGAGATCTTCAGCTTGATGGTGTTTGGCCACTAATCTTCAAACCATGGCTCAAAGGCACCGGGGATGACCCCATCTAATCCTGTCGGGTCTCCTCCTCATGGGAATTTGGTGGCCTGCTCATCACGGCAGGACCCCTTTTTCGATGATGAGCTCTCTACAAACTCGATCATCTTGCCTGAACAATGCACCAAAAAATGGACTCAATCAGATAATGTCGCAAGATACTAACTGTACGTGCAAAATAAGAGATAATTAAAGACATCTAACAAAGTAAGTGGCGCATTGAGCTTATGAAGAAACCAATCTAAACATTATGCTTCTGAATCTTCATTACGTACGACCGGTATCTCAGCTTCAATTAATTAAAGGGTCTACCTCGGTCTCAGTCGACTGAGAAAACATTAAGTCTCAGTCGACCGACCGGCTGATTTAATCGCGTTCCATCCCTTACTCGTACGGTCCTACATGTTTGTGTTCGTTCCTTTTCTCTTGCCCCCGTGTGCTTCTGGACTTGTGTTTGTGTTTTTAAAGAGTGCTGCTACACGTACGATAAAACTTGTCCGATCTATGTACGATGCAAAACATGCACCGCTGATTGCTGGCCCTGGAAAAATCGTGGCGGCCCATCTGCACATCGTACCAAAGTCGGATGGTTTTTATCGTACGTGAAGCAATTCCGGTTTTTAAATAGGACATGTCCATAGCCCACATGCAACTCCTTATGTCTTCTATCGGTCTGTTACTTGGACTCGGACATGCCTTTGATGTCTTTGAGCACTCAACTTAATTCATCTTTTTCCGTAACTCCTTAAGACGACTCCTCCTAATTGAACTCTTCAATATATGGTACGTTACTAGCTTGTAAGAAAGTATAGGAGGCAAACGTACTTGGAGTTTTTTTTTTCAAAACCAGTTTAAGTTACATATTTCGTATGAAAAAGTGCAACTGTGTATCAAACACCAGCTGCAGTTGCACATTTCTTCGGAAATAGTCCAACTTGTTTTTAGAGACGTTGGAAGTTGCAGGTTTATTAAGAAAAGTGCAACTCATATCAAAAATTGGTTTATACTTGCATGTTGCTTGAGAAAAGTGCAACCCGTACCTAAAAATGGTTGCTAGTTGCATATTTCTTGAAAAAAGTGCAATTTGTATAGAAAAGTAGTCGGAGTTGCACATTTCTGGAGAAAGTTGCAACCCACATGGGAAACTAGTCGATAGTTACACATTTCTCGAGAAAAGTGCAACTCGTATTGAAAAACAACTTGAGTTGCAAATTTAATGTGAAAAATTTAAGTCATATCGAATATCAATTGCTAGTTGCAGATTTCTTCAGAAAAGTGCAACTCTTATCAAAAAGTGATATCTACTTGCATGTTTCTTGAGAAATGTGTACTTGCACAAAAAGGCCATTGCTAGTTGCAAATTTCTAGATAAAAACGCAAATCATCGGTAAGTAGTCGGAGTTGCACATTTCTGGATAAAAGTGCAACCCATATAGAAAACAGAAATGAATCCTATACGACCCTGCTCGTGCGACCCGGTGGTGGACCAAATCTGGCACCCCTCATCTGAAAACAACCAGCGCCCCTGATACTAGATCGCAATATGCTTTGCTACGTGTAGGATGGGGGACGTGGTCTACCAGCCAGGTCGTACATGCTTGGGTCGTATATGATTTATTTTCATAGAAAACTAGTTGGTAGTTGCACATTTCTCAAGAAAAGTGCAACTCTTATTGAAAAAGGTTGCACTTTTTCGTGATAGCATTTGCTAGTTGCACATTTTGTTGAGAAAAGTGTAACTCATAGAGAATATTGGTTGCTAATTGCATATTTCTTGAAATAACTTGCAACTGGTCTCAAGTTTCTAGTTAAACATTTCTTGAGAAAAAACGTAACCCATATCGAAAATCGATTGCTAGTTGCATGTTTCTCTAGAAAAGTGCAACGTGTAAAATAAGATGATAATGCTTTTTGAAAATACATGTAGAACAATAGTTGCAGTTTTCTAGATGACATAGCTGCACATTTCTAAAGGCTTAAATTTTAGAAATAAAGATACACAGAAAAATACAATAACAAGAAAGAAGACAAAACAAAAAACAAAATCACAAAGACACTATCGAAAGCCTTCCAATTTGCCCTTTGTAATCGTCAAATCTTGTTTAGTGGCATAAGAAAAAAATGGTGCAATAATCTACATAAATAAGCACAAAAGGCAAAGAAATAACCTACAAAATTTTATTTGATTAACCAGAATGTTGAATACGAAATGGTACAAAATTCTATTGCTGATTTAGGCGACAGTAGTGTTGTAAGACAACAATTATTTGATGGCTTGGTGGTCACGCTCGTTAGCTAGGAAGTACATGTCACGAGTTCGACCTTTCATTATAACACACTGTGCGTAATATTTTCCCCCGGCATTGACAAGTTGTGCACGAATCTTGAAAGGAATCAGAGGGTTGTCCAGGTCGACTGAGACATAAGAATTTCTCAGTCACCTGAGACCTAGCCAATCTGTTAATTAAACTGATAAAAGTCTTACCTATGGGGATATAAATCTAGATAGCATATGAGTGACATGCCTATTGTTGGCAAGGTATACCATCAAAGTACTAGAGTTTATCATCGATAAGTACAGATCGACCATGTAAACATGGGTTATGAATAATAGAGGCAATATAGAATTCTAGAGACTTCCACCTGACATAATTACAAGAAATAATTCTAAGAAATGAACAACGATACATGATTTATGAATGTTGAAGGCAACATTAAAAACAAAAAAGATCCAATGTTCCTATAAAATTACAAATTGATTTATCAAGCTAGCCACTAAAGCAACATACTTTGCTAAATCGTTTAAACACAGTAAAAGAATACATTATGTGCACTACAAAGATCCATGACTAGCCATTTAAAAGAAAGAAAGGTCCATGTCCTGGTGTTGGACGAAAATGTTATTGTATTATGTAAATATTATGTAAACTAGGTTTGAATTACATCGCCGTTTATCATGGTCTTCCCCATCTATCGGGTGGAAGGCTGATGACTCCTATGGGATCTTCTTTCCCTGGTTCTCCCAAAACTCAAACTAGCTTGAAATCTTATATCTTATCTTATATTTACTAATTGGAGGCACCATACGAGACACCATGTTAATTCACATCATCAAGATAATTAATACAATTGGATCTAAAATTTATGGTCAGGATTAGCCGAAATAGTTGTGATTTATAATGTCATGTACGCGGTCACGTAACACGTCTCAACACGTTTGTTTAATTATTATAGTACACAACCAGGTCGTAGATTCATTTAAAAAAACGCCGTACGAAACCAGATATAGCTGGCACAATCATCGGACGAGTTTTATCCGGACTCACGATTTGTACGTCTAATAGAAGTTCTCTTCGTGAGAATAGGTGCACGATTTGTTTCTCTCGGTGAAAGATGCCTATATATTTAAAACGAACTTGGCTTATCTAATCAATCCGTGTTATATTGGTTGTGATGGATCTCAAAATATTACGAGCAAGTACACCGTACCGGTGTAGCCTAGATGATCGACATGACGACGAGGAACGGAAAGAGTACGGAGGCGCCGTTGGAGGCGGCATAGGAAAACACGCGGTATGCGCCCCGGGAGGTCTGCCGTTCCAGGATGGGGCGCTCATGGATGAACACCGGGAGACCCTTGGTTGTGGAGGAGAGCACGAATGTGAGGTTGAATGACTAGAAGCCCAGGCGAGACAGCAGGTCGGTGGTGCCCCACGAATAGCTGCGACATTCGCAGCACCATCTTGATGAACCGCTCCAACAAGATACATACCTCCACTACCGTCGATGCGCAGACCTGGCGTGGCGAGCGGAAAAGGACGTGGGCATCGACCCGACAGCTTCTCGGTATGTGAGCGCAGTGGCGATGAAGACGTCCGGCTTGAGGGTTTCAAACTTTCGATGATCTCCATGGCATACTCGGGGATGGAGTGGCCGGAGACAGCAATGCGGTTCTCATGGAACGGTGGGGAGCCGTGGTGCCGGATGACGCCTTGGCGACGAGGACAACGCGGTCGAGCAGTTCGAGGATGCTGATGTGAGCACGACGGTCGTGCCGCTATATCCCTGAGCATCTTGACAATGTCTAGCCACTATGGAGAGCCACGTCTAAATTTTCAGATAATTTGTTCGTTTCCTCGAGAATGCATCTACTGACATAGATACAAGGTACAATAATGCGCTCCTCTTCTCCACGTCGGCTTCCAGGATACTCCTCAATGGCTTCACCGGCCACGAGATCGTCCATGGGAGGGGTCTGCGGCAAGGCGACCCCCTCTCGCCCTTGCTCTTCGACATCGCTATGGACACTCTCCCGCGCCTCCTCGAGCTAGCCACCCAGTCTGGTTTGCTGCACCCCTTGCCTGGCAGGATCATTAGCTCCCGGGTCTCCCTCTACGCTGACGATGCCGTGATCTTCCTCAAACCGGACGCCGTCGATGTTGCTAACCTGAGGGATATCCTTCAGTGCTTCGGCGAAACTACGGGCCTCGTGACCAACGTGGCCAAAAGCTCCGTCGCCCCTATTCGCTGCGCTGAGCTCGACATTGCCACGGTCCTTGCGGACTTCCCGGCCATTCAGACCCAGTTCCCAGTCAAGTACCTCGGCCTGCCTCTGTCGCTCGGTCGCCTGCGACGTCAGGACCTGCAACCCTACCTCGACAAGGCGGTCGCACGCCTTAACCCCTGGAAGGCTAAATTTCTGAATAGGGCGGGCTGCGCTTCCCTGGTTAAGTCGGTTTTGACGGCGATTCCTATCCACCTGCTCACTGCGCTCAAGGCGGACAAGGCCACCCTCGCCGCCTTCGACAAGATTCGGCGTGGCATGCTCTGGGCTTGCAGCTCCTCGGTCACCGGTGGCAAATGCAAAGTGGCATGGGCAAAAGTGTGCCGCCCAAAAACCCATGGAGGGCTGGGCATCTTGGACCTGGATAAATTTGCGCGTGCGCTTAGGCTCCGTTGGTTGTGGATGGAATGGACTTTGCCGGATCGGCAGTGGGTTGGCCTGGAGACGCCGAACGACGAGCTGGACAGAAACCTTTTCAACGCCGCCACTAAGGTCTCCATCGGGGATGGTCGTAGAGCTTCGTTCTGGTCTTCTTCCTGGCTTAATGGCTCTTCACCGAGGTCTATCGCCCCTAAAATCTACGAGGTCTCCAAAAGGAAGAAGCGAGTGGTGGCGGACGCCTTACTGAACGACCGTTGGATTGCGGACATTCACACCGGAGCCTTCACCGTTGATCATATGGACCAATTTGTTTCGCTTTGGGAGAGGCTCCAGGGCTTTTCGCTCTCCCAGGGGGTAAACGACACGATATCCTGGACCCTTACCGAGAATGGCTCCTACTCTGCGGCCTCCGCCTACAATGCGCAATTCCTAGGATCCACCTTTTGCTCCTTCAATCGTGTCGTCTGGAAGACTTGGGCCCCCCCAAAATGCCGCTTTTTCGCCTGGCTGGTTGTGCAGAACCGGCTATGGACCTCTGACCGGCTAGCTGTTCGGGGTTGGCCACACCATCCGGTTTGCCAGCTTTGCAAGTGCCTACCTGAGACTGCCAGGCACATGCTCTTCGAATGTCGTTTCTCCCGCAGAATTTGGCGTCAGGCCGCGGTGTGGCTCTCCTGTCCCTCCCTCGTCCAAGACCTTGGGACCGGCCGGGCGACTGTGCTACAATACTGGCACGCCATCACAAAGTCCCCCACCGCCTATCCGCAGGGTCTGCATTCTGCGATCATCCTTATTACCTGGGAGATCTGGAAGGAAAGAAACGCGCGGGTTTTCAACAACAAGGAACAATCGCCTCCAGCTATCTTTCAGAAGATCAAAGACGAGAGCGCAAACTGGGTGTTGGCCGGCGCTAAGCGTCTTGCGGAGATCATCGCCTAGCAGCCGGGTGTCCTACCTTGTCAGATGTGATCTTTTTTTTCCTTTTGGCCTAGGCCTCCCCATGTTTGCTCCTACTATATCAATATAAAAAGGCAAAGCTTTTGCCTCTTTCTTCAAAAAAAAAAATAATGCCTACTCCAAAGCATGCAAGTGCATATCGCTATTTCCATACATTGATCATGAATAATTGAACCAAACCTGATTTCTTTCTTATTTTGATAAATGATGATGCCTACACACGGAAAGTTTCAGAGCTTCCATGTGTGGCTGCTAGCCGTGGCTAGACATACAATTAGTCGAAGGCAGCTCAGGTTATATCAATGCAAGAAACATGATACCAGATTGTTGATGGTAGAGATCGATAGAGAAAATCAGATCGCTACTTTCTCAATGCTGGACAGTACATGCATCTCCCTCTGTCTATATATATTTTACTATTGCATGTATTATATCTCCTGATCTCTATGTTTTTGTAGATGACATGATGTCCATCTTATTAAACTAGGTGCATACAGCAAGAATTTAGCTAAAGCGCGCAAGTTTAATATATCATGCGTAGGCGTCTACTTAAATCCATACTGCAGATGTACTTCATTTTAAAGTAGAGACATGTTGGCGCTGGTATGATACCCTATTGCGTGCAGCTAGCAACTTATATTTGGAAGCATGTACGGATGTCATACATATATAGGAGGGTGTTCATGTTATTATATGGTCTATCTACTTACAAAATATACATTAATTGTTGGATAATTAGGCACAATTTCCATGATTAATTCCAGAATATAAAACATGATGGCAGCAACTACTAACATGTGAAACTCAAACATACTAGATGCATTAATCAACATGAGTAGCAGCAGCGCAAACGATAAAACATCCATCGCTAAACAGATCGAGATATGTCGCACGTACCGATCTGGTGGAGGTGGCGGTGGAGGTGTAGCAGATGATGTCGCAGCAGTAACGTTGTTGATGACAACGTTGTTGACGACGGGAACGACGGGTCGAAATAGACGGCGTTGAAGACGACGGTAGGCAGCACCGCCCGACTTGGACGGAAGGCGACCCGTGATGAAGAGCTTGAGCAGTCGCGCAGAGCGCTTCCCAAAAACCTAATTCGCCCTCTCCCGCACAGGATCGCAAGGACGAGCGGTTCCGGAGACCTGCTCTCCCGTTCGCCGATGCACGTCGGCTCACGGGATGGAGTAGGCTACGATGGCGGCGCAAGCAGAGAGAGGTGGAAACCCTAACTCGTGTATATGATGTATTTCTGCGGTAGCCGGGCAGGAGATTATATAGGCTCGGGAAACCCTAGGCAACGTGGGCCACGCCCACGTCGCACGAACGTTTCGAGTCGTCCACTCCATCGAGCGCGCCTTCAGGTGAGAACCCCTTCCACCTGACGCCGTGGGAGCGGGTTCTGTGGAAAGAGCCGATGAGGTCGGCTTCGAGGACTGCCTCGATTTCGTCATGCTTCTTCTTGAGCTCGTCAGGCAGATCCTCGTACTTGACCGGAGTGCTTTCCGCCATCTCGGATGTAGATGGCGATGCGGTGGATGTCGAAGATTGTCCCACCGGGCGTGCCAGAATGTGTTGCGGTCAGAAACCCACCGGCGAGCAGCGACTGGCAACACAGTAGAGCCGGGAACAACTAGGGCTGCGGCTGGCCCCAGTCCCTCAGAGCGACGGCCCGCAAAGCCTTCTGGTCACACGTCCGATGCTGTCGCAAGGGCGTGCCACCTGACCTATACCTGGCCAGGAAGGTGTTGGATGATGCCTCGCTTAGTTTCCTGCATGGCATACACGTAAACGTTAAATACGAGCCTCGATCGGCTCTCAGGTTATCCCGTGAATCGGCTCAAAGAGCCGATCCACCCATGATTCGTACAAGGTGTCCGAATATATGGTGGTCCTGCTTGATCAAGATAAAGCTAATGCGATCTACGACGATTTAGGGTTTTCACCGCATAATCGGATCATCCTACTCACGATTGGGCCTCGCGCTCGCGTACGGTGATCGTAAGCCGATCCTAGACGAGGCCTAAAAACCAACACGAGGTTGATCCCCGGAACATCCTGTCTAGGGCTAGCAAACTACACCCTACACGCCGCTGGATCCTCCAACCCTTTGTAAGGCCTAACTATTGCAGATATTAAACTAACCCTTGAAGAACAAGGAGCAACCGTAACGGATCGGATCTACTAAACAATGATCAAGCGGGGTGCCGCCCCTAGACCTAAGATAGGTGTAAGGGCGGCTAGATGTATACGGGTTGCACTACGACAGCATATGATACGAAGAACAATGCTAACCCTAACACATCTAAGATAACTACGTTGCTCGCCATCAAAAAGGCTTCAGCACGAGCAACGCATGAACAACATGAAGCTCGTGCTGCCTAGATCGCAAGATGCGATCTAGGCAGCATGGTGCTTACCCGGAGAAACCCTCGAGACGAAGGAGTTGGCGATGCGCCGAGATTGATTGTGTTGAACGTTGGTTGTTGTTTATTCCATAAACCCTAGATACATATTTATAGTCCAAGGGACTTTCTAATTCAGGCGTGCACCTAACCGTGCACGGGTCAAATTCTATCTTCTAATCTAAGATACGACCTACTATATTACAGATACACGGGCATGCTAGCCAAAACTTCGCATATAAGGCCGATTCACGTATTTCTTCCGTATATAATCTTTAAGCCCATCTTGATCTCGGCCCACCTCTGACTTGGTCAAATTCTGGTGATAACAGAATGGATGTAGCTTAAGGTTCTAGGCGGAAGTTCAACTTAACAGTCTCTGCTGAAACACTGGTATATAAACAAGCAGCGAGTATTGGTAAATCTCTAAATGGGGATTTGAGATCTGGTGGGGGATTGTTGAAATATTGGGCCCACATTTGGTGGCCCAAATTAGATTTCAGTTTTTCCTATAAATCTCAAAGCCCACATAGTGGCAGCCATGTGAGTTTGAGCCCAAGTTGGTGGCAGCTCACTAGGGAGTGGCAAGAGGTGGGAAGTTTAGTCCCACATGGAAAGTTGGGAGGAAGTTAGACCACCTTATAAGGTGGGTTATTCCACCACTAGTAAGTGAGTGAGAATAGGAGTGTTACACGCGCGCTCCTCCTCCTCCTCGCTCGTCTCGTCTCGACTCGACTCGACACGACACGTCACGACGCGCCGCGCTCGTGGTGAGTGGATTGAGCCTCGAGCCGAGACTTTCCTTACTTTTTGCAGCTCAGGAAAACGAACAGAGTCCTAGACGGACGCGTCGCAGTTACTCGGTTCGGGTCGCTCCCGGATCGTGGGCTATCTGTAACCCACCTGTCCACCCCGTCCGAAGAACGCACCAGGTCGCTGCGTCAGGAGATCAACTTCATGGTGGCTCATTCGCTGCACCGCCACTCTGAGAGCCTGGTGAACACTTTGGAGCGTGTCGCTCTGCGCGTGATCCAGAAATCATGAGCCATCAGTATTCTCCGTCGGGACCGGCTCTGGGGACTTACAAAGGGGAGATGCCACTCCACTCCCGTCCTCCGCTGCCGTTCGCGTTGGCAGCACCAGAAGTGCCGAACTCATCGGCATACGTCGTCTACAAGATTGGTGGTGACCCTAGTGACTACCAATTCCTACCTGAGGCGCCCAAGGAGATCCCGCACGGATACGCGTGCGCATATGTGCCAGACTGCAGTACCTGGGCACTCTCGAACCAGACTGCAACAGCAGGGGCCTCTGGAACAGCAGGAGGAACGTCGGGAGCAGATCTCGAGAAGAAAACGTGGTTAGCTAAGTACGCCACTCCGACAAACCTCCAGGGCTCAGCTCCTGCAGTTGGCTCAGAACTGGAAAAGCAAGCATGGCTGGCTAAGTATGCCACCCCGGCGAACCTTCAGGGTTCGACGCCTTCAGCCATCACCGCGGATCAGATTTGTACAATTCTGAAAGACCAATTCGGCATGATGCCGAAAAGGAAGACGTTCGGCTATACCAAGCCGTACCCCAACGAGTACGAACTGATCCCGCTACCACCCAAATATCGGCTCCCTGACTTTACAAAGTTTAGTGGATCAGATGGTTCCAGCTCCATCGAGCATGTGAGCCGATATTTGGCACAGCTGGGCACGATCTCAGCATCAGACGAGCTGCATGTGAGGTTCTTCGCACAGTCCCTCACAGGATCGGCTTTCGGGTGGTACACATCGTTGCCACCGAACTCAATCCGGACTTGGAAGCAGTTGGAAGAGCAGTTCCATGAGCAGTATCACTCAGAGGCTTCCGAGGCTGGCATTGCCGATCTAGCACAAGTACGATAGAAGCGCGGGGAAACAGTGTCAGAATACATCCAGCGCTTCAGGACCGTGAGGAACCGATGCTATTCGGTTCACGTAAGTGAAAAAGAAGCAGTCGAGTTGGCGGTGGTGGATCTCTCATCATCGATCAAGGACGTGGCCTCCCAAGCAGACTACCCTTCATTGGCGCACATGGTGCAGAAGCTGTCAGCATATGAACAGCGCCACCCAGATGTTTATCAGGACAAATTCAAGCGTGCGGTGGTCCTGGTTGAGGCAGACGAGGATGAAGGTGCTGCGGGAGATCAAGAGATAGCAGTGGCTGAGTGGACTCGGGCGGCAGGCCCCGTGTCCTGCAAGTGGGTTAAACCACAAGGCCCTCCAAAAGGGTTCGACTTCGACGTGACCAAAACTGAGCAGATTTTCAATCTCTTACTCACGGAGAAGCATATAAAGGTACCCGAAGGCCACAAGATCCCTACGGTGCAGGAGCTGAACGGAAAGCCATACCGCAAGTGGCATAACACGTTCACCCACACCACTAACGACTACAGTGGTGTGGCGTCGCAGAATCCAAATGGCGATAGAAAAGGGCGGTTAATTTTCAACCAGTACGCCATGAAGGTCGACACACACCCCTTCCCCGCCGTTAACATGGTGGAGTATACTTACCATGGAGGGTGCCAGCCAGATTTCTCGTGCAATATCAACATGGTGGGACCTGGGCGCCACTCTGGTAAGGACGGAGATGAGGGCAGCAACTCTCATAGCAAAGACACAGAGGAAGCCGCTCCACGCGATCGGCTCCGCCACGACGGCAAGCGCTACGTCACAGAGGGAGAAGTGAAGAACATAAGATATCAGCGACCTCTCTCTGATCACCTCCTCAACAAGTATGTAAGTCAGTATGACCAACGCCGACGATACGACAACGATGATGAAAATCGTCTGGCTAGGGACGATAGGAGACGTCGTCGGCATGATCACGACGAGGAGCGATACGAGCGCCACGCCAAGGAAAAGGCAAGGGAGCAAGACGACGTGGATAAGCACTGGGACTGCCCCTTCTTCAGACACTGCTGGGATTCAGGAATGAGCCGATTGCCTACAACCGGCAATTGCCCAGAATGTAAACAAAGGAAGAAGGATGCAGCTAACGTGTCCGTGTTCAAACGTCTAGGGCCTCTCCCGCCTCGGAACAAGCATGCTGAGTCCGCTCGGGTGGAAGATCTCGAGGAACTAGAGGACGATGATGAAGAAGATAAGTATCATCGGCCAAGGTGGTGCCCTGATGGGCTCAGCCGTTCCCAGAAGCGAAGGGTTCAGCGTCTACGTGGGTTGGAAGAAGCCGAAAGGTTATACCTGCACACGTTGAGGAAGGCACGGCCTGATCTGGCCGCCAAAATTCAGCGAACCCTGGACGAAGAAGGTCGGCCACAAAGAAAAGAGTGGCGCCCCAGACAAAGGAAAGCCGATGACGAGACATCGGCTGGCACAAACATGGTCTTCATCCTTCCAACGGAGTTTAGCGCTCCGAGATTATACGAGGCACCTGTGGCACAACCGGATCGCGGCCCACGGCCGGTCATCTTTGAGAAGCCACGAGAAAGAAGTTACAGGCATCTGAAGGCCCTGTACTTGCGAGGATACATCAATGGGCAGCCTGTTAACAAGATGTTGGTGGACACCGGAGCGGCAGTTAACATTATGCCATACTCCATGCTACGTCGGTTGGGACGCTCCAGCTCGGATTTGATCAAGACCAATGTAACACTGAGCGATTTCAACGGCCAAGCATCTGACGCACAAGGTGTTCTGAATGTGGATCTGACCGTAGGAAGGAAAACTGTCCCTACGACATTCTTTATTGTCGACAACAAAAGCTCCTATGCTGTCCTACTAGGGAGAGATTGGATCCACGCCAACTGTTGCATTCCATCTACGATGCACCAATGCCTAATACAGTGGGACGGAGATGAAGTAGAAGTCGTCCACGCAGATGATTCAGCCGAGATTTCGACGGCTGGCATGAACGTTTGGGAGACATCAGGCCAAGAGCCACTCTCAGGCATCAATTTGGACGACTGCGAGCGCATCGACGTGACAAAGAACGGGGTTAGGCTGGTTTTATCCACCGGCCTGACCGTGTAACAAAAGCAAACATCGATGGACGAACGTGGCGATGCCGATCCAGGTGATCGGCCCCAAGGATTTATGGAGGAACATTATAAAACCTTCATTGAGCAATTCAACGTGGAGGCCGATTCCAGCAATCGGCCAAAATTATCCTCACCATCCATTCTGCCTGGGTTCAGCATTTAATCCAACAGGGAATGCCTGGAGAGCCGATACCATCAAATCCCTTGAAAGAATCGGCTCGGGGGGGCACCTAATCGGATGAACATGTGCAGTAAAACCTTGGCTAATCACAGAAGCCGATTTCAGCAGTTACCTGGCAGAATCGGCTTGGGGGGCACATAATCAGATGAGCACATGTGATACATGTGCAGTGAGATATTGGGGGCCGATAGGAAAATCGGCCCGTAAAAAAAAACTACCAGTAGCATGTGCAGAACACAAGGACCTCCAGCTCTGTGTCAGAGGAGTTCTACTTCTGAGCCGTTGTGTGATCATCTGCAGCATCGGGGGGGTGATCGGCTCTGGGTGGCTCTGCATGATAGTTCTCTCAGACATGATCTAGCCCAGGTCCATTTGTCTGAATGGCGTGCCCTCGTCTCCGTTTCGCCTTGACTGAGACTCGGGGGGCAGCTGGCCTGGTGGATGCTCTGTTTTTGAAAGCCGATTGGGTGGCCATCGGCTAGTCCTGCGTCGCGATTCTTGTCAAGGGTGGTGATCCGGCGGAACTCAAATTCATTGTGCGAAAGGATGAAGGATAGTTCATGAAGGCTTGATGCGCTGACATCGGCTTATTGAGTTCCGACCAAGATTGCAGTCACCCCGTGGTCGAAGAGTTGAAGGGCGGATTATGAGAGACCGATGCGTTGCCATCGGCTCATTAAGCATCGGTTTAAAAGAAATCGGCAAAATCAAATTGGGGAAACTTCTTCATTAATGAACAGGATTTCTTACAAAGGAAGAGCCGATTGCTCAAAGAAGGAAGAACAAAAGAAGGGTCTATTGACCAATCTACTACTGCTAGGCCTACACTAGTAGATCCTAATCTACGGGCCATCGCTGCCCTCGTCGTCATCCTCGGAACTCTCATCGGCACTGCTGCCGATGGGCTCCTCGTCGCTACTCCCGTAGCCCTCTACGGGAGCTTCATCCTCGTCTTCATCGTCGCTGCTGTCGTCGTCCCACCACATGCGGAGGCGTTTCGCCGGCGGGTAGCCCTCGAGGGAGTCGTCGTCGTCGTCGTCGTCTTCCTCTTCCTCTTCTTCAGAGGTGGGGCAGCCGTCCCAGGGGAACCGGTCGTCCTCGCTTTCGACTCCGAGTTCCCCGTCGGCGAGGAACCGGAGATCTTCATCCCCGCTGGTCAAGGACTGGTCGTCTTCGGACCGGATGGAGGAGGCGTGGTCCTCCCTGGTCCCATTCTTCGGGGCGCGAATGTCCGGCGGCGTCTCACGGGAGGAGGAGGACCCATAGGAAAGGCCGGAAGAGGATGAGGAGGAAGAAGACATGGTGGCGCAGGAGGGTTTTTGGGGTGCTAATGCGAAGGGGATGAAGAAGCAAACTGTGTAGAACGGTTAAATAAAGGGGATATGGGGGAGATTCAATACCACGGCAGTTCCCGAGGAAGTGGTGCCCAACAGAAAAATTTCGCAGGCCACGTGGAGAAGTGGAAGGGGCAAGGCATCATGATGAAGGATTCTGCGGCGGTTTTTTGCTCTGCCACGACATGACCCGACGAGAGAAAGCGTGATGATTTTGGAAATGTCATTTCCAAAACCAGGGGGGCATGTGTTATCACCAGAATTTGACCGAGTCAGAGGTGGGCCGTGATCAAGATGGGCTTAAAGATTATATACGGAAGAAATACGTGAATCGGCCTTATATGCGAAGTTTGGGCTAGCATGCCCGTGTATCTGTAATATAGTAGGTCGTATCTTAGATTAGAAGATAGAATTTGACCCGTGCACGGTTAGGTGCACGCCTGAATTAGAAAGTCCCTTGGACTATAAATATGTATCTAGGGTTTATGGAATAAACAACAACCAACGTTCAACACAATCAATCTCGGCGCATCGCCAATTCCTTCGTCTTGAGGGTTTCTCCGGGTAAGCACCATGCTGCCTAGATCGCATCTTGCGATCTAGGCAGCACGAGCTTCATGTTGTTCATGCGTTGCTCGTGCTGAAGCCTTTTTGATGGCGAGCAACGTAGTTATCTTAGATGTGTTAGGGTTAGCATTGTTCTTCGTATCATATGCTTGTCGTAGTGCAACCCGTATACATCTAGCCGCCCTTACACCTATCTTAGGTGTAGGGGCGGCACCCCGCTTGATCATTGTTTAGTAGATCCGATCCGTTACGGTTGCTCCTTGTTCTTCAAGGATTAGTTTAATATCCGCAATAGTTAGGCCTTACAAAGGGTTGGAGGATCCAGCGGCGTGTAGGGTGTAGTTTGCTAGCCCTAGACAGGATGTTCCGGGGATCAACCTCGTGTTGGTTTTTAGGCCCTGTCTAGGATCGGCTTACGATCACCGTACGCGAGCGCGAGGCCCAATCGTGAGTAGGATGATCCGATTATGCGGTGAAAACCCTAAATCGTCGTAGATCGCATTAGCTTTATCTTGATCAAGCAGGACCACCATATATTCGGACACCTTGTACGAATCATGGGTGGATCGGCTCTTTGAGCCGATTCACGAGATAACTCGAGAGCCGATCGAGGCTCGTATTTAACGTTTACGTGTATGCCATGCAGGAAACTAAGCGAGGCATCATCCAACACCTTCCTGACCAGGTATAGGTCAGGTGGCACGCCCTTGCGACAGCATCGGACGTGTGACCAGAAGGCTTTGCGGGCCGTCGCTCTGAGGGACTGGGGCCAGCCGCAGCCCTAGTTGTTCCCGGCTCTACTGTGTTGCCAGTCGCTGCTCGCCGGTGAGTTTCTGACCGCAACACATTCACACTTAAACAATGGACTAAGCCTTGAATTGCAAGTTTTGCGTGAACAGGGTTTCACTCAAAGTCATGACCAGTACATGGCTGCCAGTAGCCTACCCCGCGGGTGAAGCATATGCGTCATACTTCGTGGTCTCTTCATGAGTTTACTAGAGATCACCCAAATCTCATAGATTGCGACGTTTAACAATCGGACTCATATAGGTGTGTTATTTCAAGAATGCTCGTAGGACAGCACCTTTGCTAAAATAGCCAACATAAACACATTAAGGCTTGTTGCCAACCTGCCTTACATCAATTGAGAGTTGTGCATCTTCACATAGAGAGGGTTACATAATACTCTCCTCAATTAAACCACTAGTTTGTTCTTCCCAGGTCCTAATTCACGGGATCTCCGATCACAAAGGTTGGGTTACCACTATGGCGTAACATCAACGGGTCTCAAACCCATCTCCTCGATGCACTTTCTATCACATTACGTGATAGTCCCTTTGTAAAGGGATCTGCCAGGTTTTTGTCTCGTTTGAATATATGTAACGGTTATTACTCCGGAGTTTCGCAATTTCTCGACGGACTTCAAACGTATCTTGACGTGTCTTGATGACTTCGCGTTATCCTTAGAATTGTTCACTTTGACAATTACGGTTTGATTGTCACAATTCAAAAGGATTGCCGGAACGGGTTTTTCAACCACAGGCAAGTCCATCAAGAGCTCACGCAACCATTCCGATTCAACGGTGGTTGTGTCTAAAGCGATAAGTTCTGCTTCCATAGTTGACCTCGTCAATATGGTTTGCTTGCAAGATCTTCATGATACTTGCGCCACCTCCAAAGGTAAATACATACCCACTTGTGGCGTACGGATCAGCTACATCTGAGATCCAATTCGAATCACTATATCCTTCAAGCACGGTGGGTGCCCCGAATAGTGAATCCCATAACTCATTGTACCACATAGGTAGCGCATGACCCTATCAAGTGCATGCCAATGATCGGTACCCGGGTTTGACATGAACCTACTCAACTTGCTAACGACAAAAGAGATGTCGGGTCTAGTCGCGCTCGCTAAGTACATGAGTGAGCCAACGATCCGAGAATATCTCAATTGATCTATGGCAATCCTCCGGTTCTTGCGTAGTGTCACACTGGGATCATAAGGTGTTGAAGAAGGCTTGCTATCAATATAGCCGAACCGGCTCAAGATCTTCTCAACATAATGGGACTGCGTTAGAGTAATCCCACTCTCGTTCTTAACCAGCTTGATGTTCAGAATTACATCAGCTTCTGCCAGATCTTTCATATCAAAACTCTTTGACAAGAAAGACTTGACCTCATGTATTACTTTCATGTTTGTACCAAAGATCAGAATATCATCCACATACAAACATAGTATAACACCTTCGCCCCCACCATGGCGATAGTAAACGCACTTGTCAGCCTCATTGACAACAAAGCCTACAGAAGTTAGAGTTCTGTCAAACTTCTCATGCCATTGCTTAGGTGCTTGTTTCAGGCCATATAAAGATTTCAGCAACTTGCACACCTTTCTTTCTTCACCTTTTACTACAAACCCATCAGGCTGATCCATATAGATTTCCTCTTCCAACTCTCCATTAAGGAAAGATGTCTTTACGTCCATTTGATGAACGATAAGACCATAGGAGGCAGCCATGGATAGTAGTACTCGAATGGTGGTAAGTCTAGCGATAGGTGAATAGGTGTCGAAGTAATCTTCGCCTTCTCTCTGTGTGTAGCCTTTCGCTACAAGCCGTGCCTTGTACTTTTCAATAGTACCATCAGGTCTTAGCTTCTTCTTGAACACCCATTTGCAGCCCATCGGCTTGCATCCATGGGGTCGTTCGACAACTCCCAAGTTCCATTAGAAAGAATCGAGTCCATCTCATTATGGACAGCTTCTTTCCAGTCATCTGCATCTGGAGATGCATATGCCTCTGCAATGGATGTGGGAGTATCATCCACAAGGTACACAATGAAATCATCACCAAAGGATTTTTCAATCCTTCGTCTCTTGCTCCGTTTAGGAGCTTCATTGTCATCCTTCTCGTTAACATTCTCATGTGATTGTTCAAAATAATCATTAGATGTACTAGACTCAGGAATTATCTCAGTAGAAATTCTAGCAATGCTATGCATATCTTTCATAGGAAACATATTCTCAAAAAATGTTGCATCACGAGATTCCATAATAGTATCAACATGCATATCAGGTACCTCGGATTGAACTACTAAAAATCTATATCCTACACTCCGAGGAGCATAACCTAGAAAGATGCAATCCACTGTCTTTGGTCCAAGTTTGCGCTTCTTAGTAATTGGAATATTGACTTTCGCCAAACATCCCCATGTGCGCAAATACGAAAGTGATGGTTTTCTTCCAGCCCACTCCTCGTAAGGGGTTTTATCTTTATTCTTGTTAGGAACTCTATTCAGGACATGACATGAAGTCAACAAAGCCTCCCCCCACCATGCCTTTGATAAACCAGCAGTGGCTAACATGGAATTCACCAAGTCGGTGAGCGTGCGGTTTTCTTCTCGGCAACCCCGTTTGATTGGGGTGAATAGGGAGGCGTCCTCTCATGAATAATGCCATGTTCCTCACAGAATTCATCAAAGATTTTAGGAAAATATTCGCCACCACGATCCGACCTAAGACGCTTGATCTTTCTCTCTAGTTGATTTTCAACTTCGGCCTTATAAATTTTAAAGTAGTCTAAAGCTTCATCTTTAGTTCGCAACAAATAAACATAGCAAAATCTAGTCGCATCATCAATCAATGTCATGAAATATCTCTTTCCACCTTTTGTCAACACACCATTCATCTCGCATAGATCAGAATGTATGAGTTCTAGAGGTGCCAAGTTTCTCTCCTCGGCCGCCTTGTGAGGCTTACGAGGTTGCTTTGATTGCACACAACTATGGCACTTAGAACCTTTGGCAATGGTGAAATTCGGAATTAAACTTAAACTGGATAGCCGAGACATTAAACCAAAATTAATTTGACATAAACGAGAATGCCAAACACTGGTATCATCACTAACATTGCCACAAATATGGTTCACGGACTTATTACTGAAATCAGAAAGCGAAAAGCGGAACAAGCCTCCGCACTCATAGCCTTTACCAATAAATTGTCCAAACTTGGAAACAACTACTCTATTCGACTCTAAAACAACCTTAAACCCATCTCTGCATAGAAGGGAGCCGCTAACGAGATTCTTGTTCATAGTAGGGACATGATGCACGTTCCTCAGCTGCACGATCTTCCCCGAAGTGAACTTCAGATCTACCGTGTCAACACCACGAACAGAAGCATGTGACCCATTCCCCATCAAGATGGAAGAATCCCGGGCGACCTGGTAAGAAGTGAACATGGATATGTCAGCACACACATGAACATTAGCAACTGTATCAATCCACCAACATGGAGATTGAAATACCGAAAGAACAGTAAAGAGATTACCGTACCCATCAGCATTGCTAGCGGTCACAGTGTTGACTTGCCTCCCCTTTTTCTTGCGGTCTGCCCTCTGCTGGACGAGTCCTTAGAAAAGTGGCCAGCCTCTCCACGGGTAAAGCAGCTCAGATCTGCTTTGTTTATCATCTTCTTCTTCTTGAAGGTTGTAGTCTTCATAGGCTTATTGAAGGAGGGCTTGTTATTCCCTTTGTTCTTGTTGTAGGGTTTCTTCTGCACCATGTTGGCGCTAGACTGACCCTCTCCTTTCTCAGTATTATCCTTAGCCCGAGCTTTCTCCTCAACATCAAGAGATGCTATCAGATTTTCAACTGATATCTCCTGTCTCTTGTGTTTGAGAGTTGTGGCAACGTTCCTCCATGAAGGGGGCAACTTAGCGATGATGCATCCAGCCACAAACTTGTCAGGTAAGGCACACTTAATGAGTTCGAGCTCTTTCGCAATGCACTGTATCTCATGAGCTTGTTCGACTACAGAACGGTTGTTTACCATCCTGATGTCATGGAAGCTCTCCATGATGTACAGTTCACTGCCTGCATCGGTTGCACCGAATTTAGCATTCAGTGCATCCCAGAGCTCTTTACCATCTGTTATGTGCATGTACACATCACACAGACGATCGACAAGAATACTCGAACGCATCCGACGAAGAGAGTATTGTTTTCCTTGAACTTGTTCGATCTTGGTCGGATATAGTTCCTTCGGGTAAACCATCACTAACTTCGAACACTTTCAGATGAGTAAGCCAGAGCGTGGCCTTCACTTGCCACCTCTTAAAGTGCACACCGGTAAACTTATCCGGCCTCAGTGCATCAGCAAAACCAGCCATTGTTAGCTCAGGAAATTGCCTACAATTAGGTTTTTGGATTGTTGGATAATTAGGCACAATTTCCATGATTAATTCCGGAATATAAAACATGATGGCAGCAACTACTAACATGTGAAACTCAAACATACTAGATGCATTAATCAACATGAGTAGCGAGCAGCGCAAACGATAAAACATCCATCGCTAAACAGATCGAGATATGTCGCACGTACCGATCCGGTGGAGGTGGCGGTGGAGGTGTAGCAGATGATGTCGCAGCAGTAACGTTGTTGATGACAACGTTGTTGACGACGGGAACGACGGGTCGAAGTAGACGGCGTTGAAGACGACGGTAGGCAGCACCGCCCGAGTTGGACGGAAGGCGACCCGTGATGAAGAGCTTGAGCAGTCGCGCAGAGCGCTTCCCAAAAACCTAATTCGCCCTCTCCCGTACAGGATCGCAAGGACGAGCGGTTCCGGAGACCTGCTCTCCCGTTCGCCGATGCACGTCGGATCACGGGATGGAGTAGGCTACGATGGCGGCGCAAGCAGAGAGAGGTGGAAATCCTAACTCGTGTATATGATGTATTTCTGCGATAGCCGGGCAGGAGATTATATAGGCTCGGGAAACCACCCTAGGCAACGTGGGCCACGCCCACATCGCACGAACGTTTCGAGTCGGTTACAGATAGCCCACGATCCGGGAGCGACCCGAACCGACTAACTGCGACGCGTCCGTCTAGGACTCTGTTCGTTTTCCTGAGGTGCAAAAAGTAAGGAAAGTCTCGGCTCGAGGCTCAATCCACTCACCACGAGCGCGGCGCGGGGCGGCGCGGCGCGTCGTGACGAGACGAGCGAGGAGGAGGAGCGCGCGTGTAACACTCCTATTCCCACTCACTTACTAGTGGTGGAACAACCCACCTTATAAGGTGGTCTAACTTCCTCCCAACTTTCCATGTGGGACTAAACTTCCCACCTCTTGCCACTCCCTAGTGAGCTGCCACCAACTTGGGCTCAAACTCACATGGCTGCCACTATGTGGGCTTTGAGATTTATAGGAAAAACTGAAATCTAATTTGGGCCACCAAATGTGGGCCCAATATTTCAACATTAATTAACTAAGAATTTCCTATTAATAAAAGCTCCAACATTTCCTAGACAGAGTGTACAAGCGTTAGTCTAAATCATGCGTTGTTAGAAATATATCATACTAGTACAAGTGCCCGTGCGTTGCCACGGGTCATCAAATTTTATTTTTCAACATATATAATTCACAACTTACATGTGAAAATTGAAAAGAACGATAATAGATTTGAATATTTTTAATCTAACATTTGAAGCACGTGACAGGACTGAAAAAATATCCGATGCGCTCCAAAAATCTTTGGAGGACGCAACTGGAGAGGCTCTAAGGCCACAACAACTCATATTTCAGTAACAAAAAATCAAAGGTTATGAACAGGTAAACAAGTACAGACAGTTGGAATCAAATTAATAAAGCGAGCTAAGATATTATCAGTTATGAGACTGGGATACGGTATTAACGGGCGAGAGAGCGGGACGTGGGCATATCTAGTTTTTTTATAAAAAAAATCACCAGTTCCATCGCAAAGAGGATTAATGCATGTTACGGCTCCGCCTTCCGGAGAAAGAAGAAAAACCTCAGTTTCTTACAATATGTGAGCTGTCAAGATGAACTACAGTATACTACATATTAGATTTTTAGAAAGCTCAAAACATCAATCCACCGCATTGGAAGTATACTTATTAACATGATTACACAAAAGGTGTAGCCTCGAGAACATGCACCTACCAGACCGGCGCGAATTCTCTAAAATGCTTGAAGCAAGTCAGAGGCAGCCCAGTCTCCTCCGGATGCCGTTCGTTTCCCATCTAAGGGATCCTGCTTCCCTCCCCTCTCTCATCGCATATTAGCCAGGTCCAGCTTATGTAAGAGCAACTCCTGCGTCTGCGCAAAAAAAATCGCTGATATATAGTGCTTGTGGTCAATTTGCATTCTCCAGTAGAGGCCCTAAAATTGTGCGCAGCAAATCTTTTTCTGGGCGCGACATTTTGCACTCTCCGAGGCTTCAAAATTGGCGTTCCACTCGAGCACGCGTTATCACTGTGGCTCACGCGCAAACACCTAACCGTCACCCGGAAACTTCCACCGCACCCGCGCCCTCGATTTCTCTTCGCCTCCGCATGCCCGCCGGGGACATTCCGGTAATAGACGGGTCCTCGGGCACTCCGCCGACCCCTTCCTACTCGATCCCAGCCACAGCTGGCGCCGGCGCAAACGTTTCCTCCGCCGCTCACGGCAAAACCTAACGATGTCGCCGTCGCCTGTACCAGCTTCCTATTCGTGCCACCGCGGTAGAACTAACAGACTGGCGCGCCGCGCCTGACGTCGCGCCTTCTGCGCCGCCGCTCACGTCGAAAAGAAAGGGCGGAGCTTCCAAGCGCCCGGCCGTGGCGGCGGGCGCCCGAATGCTGCTCAAGAATGCGGCAAAGAAATACCCGTCGCCCTTTTCCCCTCCGTTCGACCCACTCGCCACATCGAGCCGGATACGCCATCGATTTAAGATCGATTTTGGCAGCGGTGAGGTCGATTCTTTGGGGATAAGGGCCGTCAGAGCATGGGGGAGGTGTAGACCGACCGCTGCGGACCAAAATCGGCCGACAACAACCGTCGTAGCCCTCGGCCCGACGAGCTTTATGACGGAGCATGGGCGCATAGTTATGTTTTTTTCACTTGTTTGATTTGAAACAATTTAATACCGTTTATTAATTTGGTTTGTAATAATGAATAATTTGATTTGTGATATTGATAGTTTGGTTCATATGGTTTATTTGCAAAAAACAAAATTTTATTCATCTAAGTTATTGGGGATCAAAAATGCGGCGTAATATTATTTAGAGGACTAAATATAGGAAGTTAAGGTATGGAAGGCGTTTTGTCCTCTAAATTTTAGGGAATCAGTTAAAGATGCTCTTATGCCTATGTGTTATGTTCTCTGGAAACTGTACATGTATTTCAGTTAACTGTCTATTTTCTCATGTGTTTTAACCTGGTCTCAAAATATCACTGAACTGGGCTTTACATTGGCTAGATTCGTTGATTTGTGTTGAGAGAAGAGAGGAACGCAGGTTCCAGGCGGGAAGGAGAGCAGCGGCCGTGTGATCTGGGACGAACGGCATCAGGCAACACGTTCCTCACTTGGCTCGCCCTCCCCACTCTCTTCCTCACTTGGCTCGTTCTCCCCCTTCCCGTACCTTTCTCCCGAGTGTCCTCACCGCCGGCGAAATGGAAGGTCACGCCCTGCCTCCCTGCTCCAGGCATCTACTCTGCCACCTACCCGCCGCCGGCCTCGGCGAATTCGCATCCCCGCCGCTGCAGCTCCGCCGCCGGCGTGAGAACCGTGTCCACCCCTGGTTCCCCTCCGTCGACACCACGGTCGGCCCATCCCTTGCCCCGTCGCCGCTCTCTGCAGGCCTGAAGTCCTAGACCTCGTCTCCACCGACCTCACGCGCGTTGGAGGAATCAACAGGGCCAGCTTCCTCCTCCCGGTTCCCTAGGGGCAAGTGGTTCCCTAGAGGACGCCCCGATCCGGTGGGTTGACCATGTGGCGAGCTTCCCCGAGCCCCAACTACGGCATGCTCGGTCGACTCCCCTCTCACGGCTGGTAATCCCCCTTGTCTGAACCGTGATGTCTTCCTTGCTGGATCTCATCGTCGGAGGAAATTGCAGGTGGTGGTTCTGTGAGGGGATTCATTCATGATGACGATGGCGACACATGTGGTATCCAAGAAGCCCGACCTTGACTTGGTGATGCTGCTCCGTGATGACCTTGTCCCTGGCTTCATCAACCATCAGAATGTCAACGGGTGGGCATAACCTCTGCAGATCTGCCTATCTCCATGTGGGTTTCAATTTATAGCTAGTTCTGGAAAGTTATACTTCTGATCCATATGACATAGTCACCATGTTCTTGGTTGGACAAATTTAATTTGCCAAGTAGCAAATACTTATATGTTATGTTGCATCAAATTCTGCTCTGCACCCATTCCTAAAGTTCAGATCTGCATAACCGTAGAAAATTAGTTTGATGGGCATGGTTGTCGTTGTATAGCACGAATGTTCATATGTCCCACACTTTCCTTACCCCACGTATGTTCCTTTGCCATTTGCTAAACTATAATATATATGAAAAAAAGTCTGCAATGCTGAACTCGTTCCTGCACTTGAACTGTTTAAATAGGTATATGGTATTGCTGAATTCATGAAATCTAATGAAATTGAATGATCCAAGGGTATCATGACATGTTTCTAAATGCTAATTAGCAACTGTGTTGCTCAAGAGACTCAGTCTCGGTGTTTTGTATAGGACATGACTAACATTGCTTTTATCATGGCGCAGGTTAATACTTCGTCGAGACGTGCCAAAAGTTTGTCGTCGTAGCTATCAGGATGAAGTTCAGAGTTGTTTGCCGGGCGTCCTAAGCTCACACTAAAAGATGGGATTCTATACAGTATATGTTTTAGTGTGTGTTTTCTTGAGCCTTGACTTGATTCAGATTTGTGAACAGGAAGTTTATCAATCAGTGTAAGGCTATGATGGGCGCCAATTTCCTCTATAAGGAGGTGGCTTCAAGGACAGACTCTTCTTCACTCTGAAGGTAATAATTTATTGTTGCCGTGTAATTTTAGTCGCTTTATATGCTATAACATTTCTTATATTTCATATAATGCCCGCTTTTTAGTTTCATTTAACACACTTCGGGGCATTACCACATAGGGTTTAATATCATCATTTATCTTGTTGTATTCATGGGAATAGAGAGCATTATCCTAAAAACCGGATGTTCCTTTTATGTCCAGAGCTATGGTGTTTGGAACTTCCTAAAAGCCTCGAGAAAAAGAAACTAAGATAGAAATGAGCTACTGAAACAACAGGCTTTCAATACATGCTCAAGAAAGGATTATAATCATGTAGCCTTCTGTGTCAAACATACAAAAGGGGCTTAGTAGTTGCACTGCACTATTCTGCTAAAAACGCTAAATTTTCTGAATAGGCATAGTGTGTCTCTCTTCGATAAATTCTTCTTGTAATAAGCTGACTTCCATTTAGAGTATTTTTCTGAAATTTATCCTTACTCCAGTAGTGGTAGGTAGCCTGATGCCATGCTATTCTACTATAACTTGTTCCGGAGATAATGCTGATGTTGCCTTGGTGTGGACATTGCAGGAATAACATAGGTGTTGGTGGAAGGCACTTCAGTTGTAGGAGGCGGGATTGCACTCTAAGTCGTACAAAATGGCTAGTAATAAAGTTCAAAAAGGTCGACGCCTCTGCTTAGATGCTAGAGGGGCCTATACTGGTGAGTTTCCATATTTTAGCTTTATTTTAATGTTGTTTGCCTTCCTTAACTGTTGAGCCCCATGATGAACATTGGATATTTAAACCTGATTTGATAGTTTAGTTTGGCCGTGGGGATCCAACTGTATACCCGGATGTTTGGTACCATAATGGAATTTGTTACTGAGATATAATTCTTGCTGTAGGATTATAATGTTCCAAAGTAGAGACATTAAAAAAGAGACAATTATCATGGCAAAATGGAATTCTGGACCAGCACCACATCAAAGTGTGAAGGCAATACTGGACACACAATCTAGAGTAACACAAGTGAGCAACAAAGCTAGCAGGTACGCCCTCTGTCCCTCTCGGTGTAATTCAAGATGTGCATGCACACGTTTTTTGGCATTGTGAAAAATGCATTGTTTAACCTCATCCAAAGGCAATAAATGCATTGTTTAACCTGTCCAAAGGCAATACTGCGCCATCGAGCAAAGGTATTATTTCACATCCTGTTTCATGATTTGTACTACCTGTTTTATGAATGACATATCAGCTGTTTATTTGTGTAAGCACGAATATGCAAGCAAGTTGGTATCAAACTAAATACCAATGTATATTATTTTCGGAAACAAGTTAGTGTGACATGTGATCAAATTTGGTGGTGTTATAAGCCTACCGCAGCAGCATTTGGAGCGTAAAATTAATTGCCACTGGACCATTTAAGGTAGGCATCTGGATTATAGGGTTTTCAAGTAGTGACTATTTTTATGCTATTATACCTTTATGTAACATCTAACGGAACACTGTACTATTTTTTTCTCATGCGTCTATGGGCGCTTGAGTCGGAACTATATATCTTGTTCTTTCAGTCAAAATACATCTTACACAGAGAAAGTATTTGCACATCTTATACTTCTTCAAGTTGTAATTACATTTTTTGTGATTAACCATGACTGATCTGAATGCTCACCTTGCCGCTTCTCGAGCATAATTATAATTTGTGAGCATCGTGCATTTGTTTATATGCTAAGTTCTAGAATTGGCAGACTAATGTCCGGCTTGCCATACATCCGCACAAAGGCCATAGCATCCATGTAGCGACGCCTCTTGTCACGTGGACCACCGATAAATGTTCCAGACAACACTACATGCCTCTTGTCACTCTGTTATCATTTTCCTCAATCTCTTCCATTCGAATATAAGTTGACCTCATCTATGAAAGGTAGTCATAGAGTTAAAAAATAAAAAAGATAGTCAGGAATTTGATGACTGGCTTGTATTGCAGACATATATGCAGATAACAATAAACTGAACAAATGATAAGACCGATGTCAACATGGAAGAGAAGTGAAACATCAAACGGCCTACTGGTTTACGCCTTAGTGATAGCTGCAGTTGTATCACTATTTTTAATCTATCCGAACAATCTTTGCCTTAGACATATTGTTCTACTACTGTATTTACCATTGCCTTCTATATGTATATATGCTACTCGTAGTAATGGTAAGGTAGTTTAATTTCTACTGTTTTCGTGTCTAAATATATTTCTTCTCTAATCTTAAGTTTGACCCTAGTTAAGATCCAACAATACAATACAGTACACATGCAACAGTATAGTACAGCTAATCAGGCATCTAAATTTTTTTTTTGAAAACATCAGGCATCTAAATTTATGTTCTTAAAATGTAGAACCCACGCAAATCAATTGGCAACATCCGCTGGTGCGTATTAAAATGATGCTAAAACTCAGATCCAAAATGTCACCTAAGTTAAAGTACTGATTTGGACCATGAAAGCAAGTAAATGGGGCTAGCATGTTTGTTACTTGGTACACATTAGACTACAACAGCACAGTTGGATGGAGAGAGGGTGATGGTGCATCAATTTGTATTAGAGGTGTGATTACATACCTTGAACTCGCCAGAATTTTCTGCAGATCCAACTTGTGACCTCCCTTGAAATTTTGTTTGAAAACTGGGCAGGTTGAAATCTGGATACACGAGATCTCTCGCCCCAGCCATGCTTGAGGTACCTTTTATATGGCTGCTTCCTTATCGCAATTATGGGAAATGCTTTAATTACCATTACCATAGCGTGATACATAGGGGATTATGGGTAATGTTTTAATTACCATAGCATGATGAATGGGTCGAGTTAATTTCAGCCTGCCGAGATACTATTTAGGGCGAGTTGATTTTCTCATTGAATTGATGAACGTAATATAAGGGTTTATTAATTGTGATGATTTGATGAACGAAATTTAGGTGTTTATTATTTGAGATGATTTATTAAAAATACAGGGGTAGGGATATCGTCAATTCATGAATATTATTGTTGAACAAATTTAACTCTCCAGTGATATATGACATTTTATTGAAATCTGTTCATGAATATTATTATAAGACAGTTTTTTCTCTACCATCAAATGTTGAAATAGTGAACAGAGGCGGTATTTTCACTTTCAAAGCATATTATAATAGTGAACAGAGGCGGTATTTTCGTTTTCAAACTGTGATTAAGTCGATATTCCAGACCGAGAATTCGTGATTCGCAGATGTGGTTCTTCTATCGATTGGTTCGCTAGGAGAAAGACCGAATCATACTTGAAGAGAAAAATAAAGAAGCTTAAGGTACTCGATCCCATGTGCTTGATCCAAAGTGCAAAAATAAAGGAGAAAGACCGAATCATACATAATGACTGAATATTGTGCTAGCTATTGGAACACTAACATTATATCACCTCCTCCGTTGTCTTTGATTCGACCGGAAATAAGTTTCGCAGTTGTACATATGCAACTCTTCCACGTGAGTAAAATGTGATTCTAAGAGCTGCAGTATACTTACAGATTTTTGAACATGACTGCAGTGAGCCTGGGACTCGCCTCAGTGCCATCACCCTTTTAGAGGTGTGGCGACTAACAAGATATTGACTCAGCATGGTGGTAGAGGTAGATTGAAGATGAAGATGGATGAACTCGAAAACAATGAGCCTCGTAAGATGGATAAACTCTAACATTAACCTGGAGGTGTATTTTATATGATTGGGAGCGTGAAAATGGGATCGTGATTGGGAGCGTGAGACTGGATCCTGATTGGGAGCGTGAGACTGGTAAGTTTTGAGTCATATTGTTGCCTTCTCAGAAAAGGAGCTATCTATGGTAAGATGATAAATTCGTCATTATTTTGCCTTCCCAGAATTTGAGCCTAGTCTACGGTAAGATGATAATTAGTCATTATGTTGCCTTCCCAAAGTATAGAGCTTTATTTTTAGGAGATTTCGAGAATTTGAGACATGTCGAATTTGATATAGGTGGTGCTGTCGATGGATTGGCCAGAAATCACCAAATATAGAGCTTTCTTTTTAGGAGGAAACCAGATTTTATGCCTTTTGTCAGGTTTATATTTAGGTCAGATGGATTTTATGCCTTTTTGTTTACACGCTGGATATCCTGCTTTCAAAGCACTATTGATCGTTGTTCCTTATATGTCCACTATTCTGCAGGTTTCCTATTCTATAGGTTTCCAGTTCTATAGGTTTCCTATTTTTGTTTACACGCTGGACATTTAGGTAAGATGGTTATGATGGCAATAAACAAAATGCCTCTGATTGTAAGATGGTTATATGGTAAGATGATTATGTCTCCGATTTTTTTTGTCTGTCCGGTATGCTAACGCACGGGAATGGTTCGGTAGGATTAGGATGTAGCGATGCGGCCCATTATGGCTCATTCGGGATTAACGATAGGATTAGCGATGGTTGACGAAAGATGATGGCAGAAAACGGAGGAAGTTCCTCCTTTTTATATAGTAGAGATTACCTTCGTCCATAGAAATATTTCACAATATCAAAATTAAATTAAATTTTTAGTTAAATATTTAGATGAAAACTAATAGTTGACGTTATACACCGGAGAACATGTCTGTACACAAAACGTAGGAGCGCCGAAGTATATGCCATATTATGGTCCTCGGATTTATATCAATATGTTACAAAAAAACATACATGATATTTTAGTTGATAAAGTCAAATCTATTTGAAAATTGGATAATCGTGACACAAACTTAAATATAGAACTAAAAACAATCTAATCACGATTGGACAGATGCATATGATTGCATTATGTCTTTAGGGAAACCAAGTAAAATCACTACATCTAAAAGAAAAAAGTAAAATCACTACATAAGCATCATAATACATAACTCTCTTTTGACAATTTTTTTTATTTATATGTATACTAATCCGTCCAATGCATAATAAGTGTTGGGTCGTTAATTAGAGACCATGATTTTTTGACACTTATTTTGGATAGCAGGGAGTATTAATGTTATATACTCCCTCCGTTTCACACGAAAATTGTCTGACATTTGTCAATATTTAGATATATCTACACTTTATATTAGTATGTAGATACATTAAAATTTAGATAAATCTAAGACAAATTTAATAAGACCGAGCGAGTATATAAAATAGCTAGGTCGTGCAGTTGCACGGATCGAAGACTAGTATATTAAACGAGGGTAAACACAAGTGCAATCAGTGGAAGCCAGTAGAAAATGTGGTTGGGCAGTGGGCGAGCGACGAGGCTCCTACAACCCAACCCAATCGCATCAGGGCATTGCCACATCAACCACAATGAACTGAATTGAAAGCAGGAAACGGCGATCTCACATTGCAGGCTGCATGGATATTCCTTCTAGAGGCAGCCTTGGTGGCGAAAGCGAAACCCTAGGTGGCCAAAGATACCTTTTTGCCACTGTCCGACCCATCCACTCTTCGTGCAGCTCAAGAAAGAATAAATTTTGAAGATCTTGGAGAAAAGGATTTGGTTTAGTGGTTTGGGCAATCTCATATCGTGAGAATCTGGAGACTAGCGCCAGGCATATATGTGGTCGACATCATCAGCGCTGGCGGGGGCGAGGGCGATGGCACGCTCTCTGTGTACACCCGCAGCATGCCGCATTCACCTCTGCAGAACTCGTGGACAAATGATGCAACCGGCCACGAATATATTTCCTGCCAAATCAAGTCAGAAACTTGTGAGTTCGATATCATTTCAATAAGTACAAATGCATGAGGAAATTTGATAGCCAGCACACATAACATACATATAATATCAAAAGCATCGTGATTAATTTTTTTCTTCTCGAAAGGGGGGTATCCCCGGCCTCTGCATCGGTTGATGCACACAACCTTTTATTAAAAAAACGAATATTCAAGAGTTACAAATCACGGATTAACAAAGGTCGATACGAAAATCAACCATCTGAAAATAATAAACATGCTAAGTAATCTAAGCATCGTGATTAATTACATATATATACTTAGGGGAAAATAAATAAAAAAACATCACATGTGCATTCAGTGGCACCCTACTATAAAATAAGAGTAAGAGATGATCAAAATGACAAACCATGTTGCACAATTTATGATTACTATAAACTTGCAGACTTTCTTACATGCCTAGATTAAATTCAAACCACCGAGTTGAGCTGTTAGCCTGTTATACACAAACAGAAGGTAGAATATCTTTATATGAAACTCATCCCCGTCCATACTATACCTGGTTGCCTCCAATTACTTGTGTTTTAAGTTTCAACATGATTTAACCACATCATCTAATTGTCTGTCCACATATGGAACAAATTATGGACCATAGGAAATAAAGAGTTCCTTTACGAATAAAAAATAAGAGCTTGCACTAGTCAATTGGTTAATGGACCATTTGCCTTCTCTGCTACGTCCTCTGTTACATTCATCTTATTTCCACAGGAAACTGAACGGATATAAAACACAAGGAAAATCAAGAAACTATCTGAAGGCAATTTAGTGCATTAGATAGGATCTTTCATCACTCGTGGCAACCAAAACAATCCAGCAGTGTAATGGAATAGTAACACCAATATAAATAAAATGTATGTCAGGCCGTCATCACACCACCACAAGAAAATAGTACACCTAATATTTTTTTATTGATCACTCTCAACTTACCTCTCCGGCTGAAATAATAGTCACATGAGGAGTAAAGCCTGTTATAACAGAGCCAAGAAACCACTTTCCTAAAAAAACAAGATAAAATAAAACCTCACATGAGAAAGAGAAGAAAATGGCTGTAGTACAAATGTCTACTTTCTCCTTTTTTGAAGGAAAAGGCGGATGCAAACTGGTTGCTAAACATAATTGAGTCAACATGCAACCTGAGTAATTAGGTGGATTCAAGATATAGAAGATGACCTTAGGGAGTATAGTTATTCCTTTCAGTTTGAACATCTTAACGGTTAAAAATAACATTTGTGATAAAAAAAAAGCATAACATTTCAGAGAAAGGTCAACACATGTAGTGTATAGCAGGAGACCACATTCAAATAATGAGGATAATTGTATTTGGCATTAACAGCATATCTTCCAACTGACAATAGAAAAAGTTGAGTAACAACCAACTAACCATGGGTAGGTAGTGTGTGCTGGGGAGCAATATAGGAAAAGCATAAAGTAGAAAAACAATACAAACATGGTTTTCGTATTTTATCTACATACTAGATATAAGCCAAATTGTTTCCATATCTATGAGTAAAATCTATCATGAAAAATGATAGCATTGTTTGCATCATACAATTGCGAAGTTTCAACCAGCTACCAGATATACATGCCAAAAATATCTAGGAAATACATTTTTCTCAATTCCATGAAGTGGTTTCCTACATGGATACATAGCATTAACGTAAATACTTCGACACTCAACATACTAATTAGCATCAAGAGCACAACATAATAGATAAGCCCCGATTTCTGTTTTCAATTAATACATGGAATGCTCTTGTGGCATTATCAGAAAGTTGACCTACGGAAGATTAGAAGTTTCCCTTTTTTTTTCTAAGTTGTATAACCATAATTTAAATGATAGATGTAATCTGTTGTTATCTAGTTCCTTAGCCAAGGGACCACATTAGCAAGAAGTGGCCATATTAAGCAGATTAGCAGATCATTTCAAACATTATATTTGTATGATACAAATGAGCAAGAACGAAATGAACTAATAAGCCTTTACGTTATGGCTAGAGGTATTCTAAGTACCAAAGTCCCATGGAAGATAATCATCTCATAATTGAATATGAAACGTGAGAAAAATTGAACTCATTGCTTCCATCCAAGTAGAGCACAAACCATACTAATCAATTATCGTACCATTTATTGTATTGACCACATCTGTTCTGAAAAGTTACTCAAATAGTAATATGACTATATGAGGCGCGAGTACAGAATAGATTTATTACCAATCTGTAGTAAAGAGGTACCTGATGAATTAGAACTAAATCTTGCAGCAATTGGCTTCTTTTAATTAGATTCTAGGATGAATGAGACTACACAACTTAACAGGAATGAGATTCAGTTGGAAAGTTAGAACTAATGAAATGTATTGAGCACCTTCATTTACCCTGAACAGCATTGTAATTTCCTATATTTAACCTTTTGAGTATTATTTGGTCGACACATAGTCCATAAGCTGATGATAAAGATCATGCATGGTAAAGAAATGATAGAGTACCTTCTAAAGGTTCTTTAAACAACATAAACTCGAAATTTGATAAGAGCACAGTGTCATTAAGTAACATTAGAAAGCAAACTCATACAAGCAGAGCGTGATCAATTTGAGAAGTTCCAGAAAGTACAAACCCACACAATAAAGAAGGATTTGTTAGAAGAAGTTGCAATAGCCTACATGAAGTTTGAATTATTTAAAGGAAGATAACCATGACTAAGTTAAAAAAAATTGAGTCCAGTCACTCATAACCATAATAGAAACTCATCATTTACTAAAAATTTGCAGGACCTAAGGTAAATAAATTACCACAGCTATACATCCGTATTTACAGAGAAATGTACTTTCGTATATTCCTACACATTGTATAAGAATCTTTATAAATATATTACCATATATTTCTATACATTGTATCTAATAAATTTTAATAGTATAACTCATCAGCGTATGCACAGAGATATGTCTATTGTGGAATGACTATGGTATGGCGAAGCATAGCTGGACTGCCACTTTTTTATGACCTGCTTTTAGCTTATTGCTACCACAGCTAGGTCATCCAGTGGCGTACCTTAGTGCAAGTCGGGGGGGGGGTGCCCCCCAGCTTTGCATCAAACTCTAAAGGGAATTATTTTGGAGCACCTACAATGGAAATTTCCTGAACTTTTGCCCCCCCCCCCACCCAAATACTTGTACTTTGTTTGTTGCCCCCCAAATATTATGGTATGGAATTATTTGGATGAGAAGAGATTTAATTACCTTTGAATGATATGACAACCGAGACAGATGTGCTCGAAGAAACGGTGAAAAGCCCAATAAGTATGATGTTAAGTGGGTAATTGTTCTTCCATTTCAACATTACGCATAGGACTGATCAAATTAATATATAATCAATATTTGCATAATCAGACATATGCAATGTTTTGAATTGAAAACAGGGTTTATTACCAACGGGCGGGGTTAGGATGATCACAATGTATAATGTCCATGACAATTGACAAGGTGGTATGGCTGGCAAAGAAAGTGATGACACACTGGAACTTGAAGAAGATCGTTGTTATCACCGTCGAGATCATGCACTGGAATGCGAATATCTTGTACATACCTCTTATAAATCCCTACCTGATGTCGCTTCTATCTTCGGCAATAAATTTGGGCCTTGGTGCCAAGCTTAAGAGGCACACCATGGGGATTTTGACCTCGGCCATTGGCGGCGAGGCGTGGGCTGGCCGCCGCCTATCACCAAGTCTCTCCCCACCGTAGAACTATGTCATTGTCAAAGGAGAATTGTTATTGCGAACATGTGGCATTGTCATCACCTTGATGAGAGCAGCCCTGACTATGGCTCAGAGAATCGGGCACCATTGATGTCGAAGTAGCCAGCGGCGACGGGTGTTTGCACCTTATTCGCTTCAGCCCAAGCCTACCGATGATGGGCCTTGCTTCGCTCTGTCATTACCCTTCTTATTGAATTTGGATCCCTATATAACCGCGTTCAGCAAGCTCGATGTCGGATGAGCGGCTATCGTCAATTTCGCTGGAGAAGGTGGATGTACGGTGAGGGATGACTCCACCTTGGGGGAGAGACTTGATCTGTTCCCTCCCTCCACATCTAGTCCATTAACCAACACCCCACGTTGTTTCAGTTCCAGCGAGTTTTGCACTGTTCGAGGAAGGAAAAAAGAAGGCGATAGAGAGGGAGGCACGTGGAGGCGACAGTGGCGGTGATCGCTCGAGCAGAATATGTAGTGACTGTTCGAGGACGGGATACGACATCGAGGCAACACATAAGGTTACGCTGAATGTGTCGGTGATGGATCTCAGCTGCCACCACGAAGGGGAACTACTGCCTTGTTTCGGTAAGCCTGTCCACACGTCGAATCATCCGCTGGCGTTTTTATTTTTTGCAACAAAAGAAACCACTTCAGGACTATTTGTAGAGTAGAAACGACGCTTATTAGTTCGGTAGATGATTGATGGAGAAATAAAGTTAAGATTACGGATTTGAGGAACTGGGGAGTTTTTGGAGCCTAGAATATCTATAAATAACAAATGGGGGTCGCTAAATAACCTGGAGGGAGATTAACCAATTGTAACAGATAGATGCGAGAGGGGCTATGTGCAAATTTCCAGGGCAGCTGCTCTTATCAATGTAGGACCCACGTCCACATGTCGTCCACATCAGCACAATTTCAACGACAAACCTAGTTTAGAATTAAATAAAACCCACTTGACAAATGCGTGAGTAAAATTCTCCAAACTGCAAGTACAAGGACTAAATCAAGCCACACACAAGTATAAAGACTGATAGTGTATTTAACTCTAAAATAAATATGTATGTCTACCGGAACAAGCAAATCCTGCCTTTTGTACTCCATCCCAGCATCAAGGAGGCTACTCTTTGGGTCATCACGCGTTCTAAGCGATTGAGCGAAATTATGCTGAAATAGCAGGATTTTGTAATGTTTTTTTCTTCATGAATCTTCGTATAAAACTTCTTAATTAATAGATAGGGCAAAAAATATACCTCCATCTTTAGAAATATATATTCAGGCGGCATGTGAGATTCTGCAAAATGTTGGGGTCAATTTTTTTTTCTAGGTACGGTTGCTGCTTAATTCGTGGAGAAGCTCAGGATCAGCCGATCAGAATATGGTAAGGAATTCGCTGCGCTGCAAGATTGCAATGTTTCCAATAAACAGTTAGGTGTGCAATTATCGCTCAGACCACTTACAGAGCTGAGTGGCGAGAGATGCTTAACAAGCTGGCCATCTCTTTTGTTCTAGCCTGGCAAAGGGGACTAATCGCTTTTGCTGTTTTGCAATGGCTCGTGCTTGTCAAAACAGTAATTTCTGCGAAGCCAATACATCACTTCCTGGTGGCTGACGCCCTGACTTGGCTGTTTGATGAGCTAAAGAAATGGAGGAAGCACTAGGGGAAACCAGGACTTTGCAATGCAACGATTTGCACGGTAAAGATCCCTATATGCACGGCAAAGCTTTTGCCGTGCGTCGCCGCACGGCAAAGCACGGCAGTGTCATCGACGGCAACGAATTCTTTGTCATGCGCCTCGCCAATGTTGCACGGCAAAGGCTTTGCCGTGCGTCCCAGTCGCTGCAGTGCGCCCAGAACTTTGCCGTGCATGCTGCCTTTGTCATGCGCCAAACATCTTTACCGTGTGCGCTTAATTTGCCATGCGCAGCTCGCGTTGCCGTGCGCACATGCTTTGTCGTGTGCATGCCCTGTGCCGTGTTCCGGGCTTTGCCGTGTGCCCTACCCCCAGTGCACACGGCAAAGACACCTCCAACAGGCCCACTGCCTCTGCCAGGAGCACAGGCTGACGACACGTGTGGCGAATGTCCTTTGTCGTGTGCATACACACGGCAAAGACACCTCTATTTTTCAGTTTTTGTTGTTTTTCATTATTCCATGCATACAATTCAATATATATGATATATATCCATAACCAGAATATATGTAGCACTTCAATAACATATAACAAGTGCATATAGTAGAACAACGACATATAAAGTGCATAGAGTCCATACAAGTGCATATAGAGTCCATACAAGTCCATTACAACATAGAATCCATATGGTTCATAGAATCCAACGACGACAAGAGCATAGTCCAAAGGGCCTTGTCCACCATCTCATGCCATCAACCTTCCCCTCCTCCATTGCTTCCCATGGCACCTTCCCATTGCTTTGTCCTTCTCCTACAAGGTGAAATGGAAAAGCATGACATGAGATGCATTTTCAACAAGTATTAGCATGGCATGGCAACATTTTCAAGTCTAATGGCATGAAAAGAAAAGTCATGATGTTGGTACGATTTCTACAAGTCTAATGGCATGGCTACATTTTCAACAAGTGATGGCTAAAATTTGCATATTGACACGGAATTAAACATGGTGGCATGGAATGGCTAAATTTTCAAGTTGAAAGTTTACAAGTGGCATGACATGACTAAAAATAAAGTTTGGGCACAAGTGTAATGACATTCTGCAACCTAGAAGCGTGTTGGGCACAAGTGTAGGAGAACTCACCTGAGATCAGGTTCCAGATGATGTTCGTGTTGTTGACGGTGAAAGGTGTCACGGGGCTCTGAGTGGGCGGTGCCTGGATGAACGACATGTTCGGCATCATCTGCTGCTGCATGTTCGGCATCATCTGCGGTGACGTCTGCATCTGATGTCATGATTAGTCAATAAGACAAAAGAAAATAAGATGGAGATATGGAGTTAACCACTTACCCACGGGAATGCGAAAGGAGGAGTAGAAAGCTGTTGAATCCCCGGTGGAGAAGATAGAGCGGCTTGGCTCATCATCCAGCTCATCGTCTGCTGCTGCTGCATCTGCTGCATCATCTGCAGCAGCTGCTGCTGGTAGTCCCTAAGCTGCTGCTCCAGCTGCGCCTGCCGCTCCTGGGCCTGTTGTTCCCTTGCTGCCATCTCCACCTACGTTATGTTGCCGCGGTGTCATTAACATTTCAATGGAAAGCATGTAAAGAAACGTAGAGAACCGAGGAAGAACATACCCATAACCACTCGACAGCTAGATCCGAAACCCGTGGCCGGGCCTCTACCTGAGGCTGGCTGCTCTGACGACCACGACAGATCTAGCGGAGAGTTGGAACAGTCGTTGGGTCCACGCACCCATCACCAAGCCATAGGCGGCCATGCTTCATGCCTTCCCCCGCAATCACCACAACCTCAACGTCAAAGTTCTCGGCCTCTGACTGGGAGGTCTCGCCGTGCTTCTCCTTGTACTTCGAGACATACGCCGTACACTGGGTCTCGGCTTGCTCATTGACCCACATGGACCCCGTCTCAGGATGCGGTGTGCGCCTGGTCTTCATATTTTGAATCAAGCTAAATACGTTCGGCTTCGCTCCTGTCCTGACTTCCTACAAAAGAGAACATATAATTAAGTGAAGTGGGACACCCTTGCGGAGTTAACAATATATAACGTGAATTCAAAGAATTAAGGAACCATTTGCTCACCTCGGCCTGCATGTGAAGAGAGAGGGGGATGCTTCCTTGGATATGCAATCCACCTCGCATCTCTGCTCGCTTCTGCTTGCCCTCCTCGTGCTTCTTGAGGTACTGGGAGCATGTCCACCACATGACCATCGCCAGAAAGCACGCGTTGTCGTTGCCGACGTACTGAGGAGGGTTATACATACACAAGACAAACCCATTATGGTAAATAAACTACATGTCGATAAAGAAATCAATAATACATAAATGCAAATACCTGCAGGTACTGTCACGGTACCATGAACGTGTCCTGAGCGTCCTCCTTAGACATCCAAACTTTGCGGTCGGCGTGCCAGTTGCGGACGCACTGAACACGTGCCTCGTAGTGCATGCCAGTCACCCTCGTCCTGCATATCTTGTGTATGATATTATCGCACGCAAGTTCCTTACCCTCAACCCTCATGAAGTATTTCTGCAACCATGCACATAGGTAAAATAAGGGGCATTAGTGCAACTATTGTCAACCAATGAGTGTTTGAATGCTAAGAAGTCAAAAGTCACATACCCAGAATTCGTGTACAACTACCTCCTGCATGTTGGCGTGCTTCCCATGAGGATCTGGCGCAAGGATGTAGTGCGCCCACCTCCAAGCTACGTTGCGGCCACCAGTAGGGAGATTGACAATCCCAGGGAAATACTTTCTAATTAGGCCCCCAAGGATGTTCGCGTAGGCACGTGCCGGCCTCCTCAACGGGTCGCCCAACTTGAACGAACGGCATAATGAAACGACAACATCAGTATGCATGTGATAATTTTTTTGATAATGATAAAATTGCGATAACGAAATGCCAAAATTAGCATGTACCTCCTTCGAGCGGGCACTAGAACAACATCGATGTAGGGCCACGTTCTTAGCTTGGAGAGCTGTGTTTTCCCACGGTGATATAGCTTCCTATCACGTGGCTTCAGCCTCTCCCCAGCTGCAACGTATTGTTTCTCTGCCAGCAGTTCCCAAGCTAGGCTTGGGTCAAGCTCATACGGTAAGTCCCCCAACCCCTCATCCTTCGAGAGGTCCTCCTCGTCCCCCTCACTCCCTCCTCCTGATCCTCCTCGTCCTCCCCACCCCCATGCTGCTCGTCCTCCCCACCCCTGCGCTCCTCGTCCTCCTCACTCCCATCCTCCACCTCATCATCATCCTCGGCTGCGGGAGGGCTAGGAGGGGGCTAGGAGTGAGTGCCCGCATCACATTCTTCCTACGTGCTCCACGCCGTGCGAGAGGGCTAGGAGGGGGTAGGAGCTCGGGGTGCCCGCCTCGAAGAACACCCACCTACCAAGTCCGCGAGCTTCTTTCGAAGACCCCTTTTTTTGGCGGCATGTTTCAATCACCTGCAAACACAATGAAGAGAGTGGTTTATTAGTACGCAATGTAAAAAGATGAATATTAGTGAAAGCAACAAAGATATAAGTAGATGAATATTATTGAAAGCAACAATGATGCAAATAGATGAACATTAGTGGAAACAACAAATAGCTAGCATAGAGTTCTCTCAAACATAGCATGGATTTCTTACAAATAACCTAGCTCGACAATCACTATTACACAGAGGTATTAAAAATAGGCTAGCCTCACAATTACTACTACATAGATCAGTAGCCTGTGTCGCCATCCGTAATTGGACCGCATGTTTTGTCATCGTCATCAGGCTCGACGAACCAATAATCATCAATGAAACCTGGAGGTGGTCCATCTGCATCGAGGTCCATCCCTGCTTTGAACACCTCGAGCAAACTTAGGTCTTCCGGGGCACAAATATCCTCATCTTCATCTTCTGCATTGTCTTCATCCATGCATGCATCTTCTTGTTCATCATCTACGACCATGCCATCGACAGCTGGCAAGCCGATAGTGAAATGGCCGGGGAGCCCTTCTTCCTGATAAAACTTGACATTCTTTGTTGAGGGGTCTACGCGGCGGTAATCGTCCTTGTTTGGCGGGGTGGGCTATGGCGTGAAGGTACCGTCATCGCAACATCCCATCCATGTAGACGTTTTGCCGGGTTTTTGCACGCGTACGGGAGATAGAATACTTGAAAGGCCTAGGTAGTCAAAATGTACACATCCTCTCCCTTATGAACAGAGCTTCTTTCAACTTCGACCGACCCAATTTTAGGATCCCGTCTCACCCGACGTGGGTCGAACCAATGACATTTGAAGATGACAGGATTTAGCCCTTTGTCAAACCCGTAATTCAGCTCGTATATACTCTCGACGTAATGGAGCCCATCATCACCTTGACATACCACCCCGCTATTTATTGCCTTCGCGTTGGGTCAGCTTGTTGTGTATTTATTGGTCTGGAAGCGATACCCGTTCACGTTATAAGAGTTGAATGTGTCGACATAATGGTTAAAGCCCCTAGCAATTTTTCTTAGCTATGGCTTCATCTCTTTGCCAGTTCTTGCCTACAAGTTTAGCACGAGAAATGACCGATAAATGTCAGAAATGCAAGCAAATTTGGATAGAGTAGTACGAAACCACAGAACCAGCTACTGAAACCGAAACCGCTGCCCTTATCGAAAATTTCCTTGGATTCTTCCGGGGTAGGTTCCCTGTAGGTATTCTTCCAATGTATAGCCGTGAATTGTCTATACCGATGAAAGGAGGAAGAGTTAACCACGAACAAACGAGTGAATCAAGGCCGTGAATGTTTACGAATAACTAAGTGGTTAGCACTTACTTGATGTACGGCTTCATTTCCACCATGGTGTTCAAGACATACGAGTGGATAAAGGTCAGCTCATGTAGGTACGTTCTGTACGGTTTCGAGCCACTTGACTTGCCAACATGCCCTATGAATATGCTAAGCTTGGGTACTTCTTTATTGTTGGCGGCATTGTAACGGGGGATCGGATTGTGCTTTGTAGGAATGTTGGGATCATAGTGCTTCGTGGTGAAGTTTGCCACCTAGGACTGCCTCGGCTATGGATGCTTCGATCTTAATTTATTGACTGTCATTTGACGAAGCTTTTGTGTTTCTCTCTTGGGCGGAAACTGCCAACGGCCCCAATTCGCCCCCCTTTAAGCATTCGTCCGCGAGGTGCAAGATCAGATGTTGCATCGAATTAAAGAACCTTGGAGGAAATGTCCTCTCTAGATTGCAAAGCAACATGGGTGCCTCTTTATCCAGCTTCTCAATCACTTTAGTGTCTAACACCTTAGCACAAATCTGGCGGAAGAAAAAGCTCAACCTCGACAGCACTTGCCAAGTCTCCTCAGGGACATAGCCTCGAATCATCACCGGCATTATCCGCTCAAGCCATATGTGTTAGTCATGACTCTTAAGTCTTTGTACTCGCAATGTTTCCATGCTCACACTCCTCATCCAGTACTAAAAGAGGTTCTACTGGGTAGTTAAATTGGTGAAAAACATTCAGCTCAGTTTCATGTTTTCAGCAGCTTGGCTCCCGGAGGTGGCGTTTTGGCTCATACGTGCATATGCACCTATTATTGAAAATATAAAAAAGAAAATTTAAACTATCAAAAAATTCTGAAATAAATTTTGAGGCGTACATGCTGACATTCTACATTTATACACAAGTTTTTGTGGGAAAATAACATTTTATGTGGCATATATAAAAATATAAAAAAATGTTGTGTACGTAGTCGTGTAGGAGCATCAAAATTTATCTTTTTTACACGAAAAACAAAAATATTATTTTTTCCTGAAAACTTGTGTGCGAATAGAATGTCTAGATATACATGCAAAAATTTATTTTAGAATTTTGACACTTAAAATATATTTTCACGCAACGAGTTCATATGCTCCCGTGAGCCGAGTTGGATTTCCCCTTGGCTACCCTACATGAAAAACTAACAATATTTGTAGCATATTGTAATGAGTTTTATGTGTAACTGAAATATTTTTTTTAATTTAAACAACATGGAGATTACGATCTGAATGGAATGGATAAACTAATGTGTTAGCCTTGATTGTGATTAAATTTTTATACTGCCAGAAGGTCCACGAAACACGGAAAAAATAATGTGCCACACCTTATATACATGACATTAAATTTTGCATCGTCTGTATAGAGGCGTATTGGCGTGGTGCCTTCATAGGAGATCGCGCGTCAGATCAAAAGTGCCACGAGAAAAATGTTGCGTTTGCACTTTCCCCAACACAGTTATTTGTGACATCTTTTATTTTCTGCCTCGAGATGAGCAAGACAATTAGGCATTCAAACCATCAAGTCCCACTTGCCTTGTTGTATGTTGATTGATCCTCTCATGTATTACAGTTTTATTAGTATGTATGAGTTGTCCACAACATGATTAATGTTTTATATATGTAATTCCTATGGTGATATTGTCTTATTACATTATATATGTTATGCATTTATCATTATGTTAAGATGTATATAGATACATGTTTATAAGCCCCACTTGTAGCACCTCTTAATGTGGAAGTATAGGGTATTGCACCAAAGAAGCAAGAATGTAATTAAAGGGCTATTCATTCTCTCCAACTAAAGTGTCAGAGTTCTAGTTATCTATGCAGTAAGTAAAATAAATAATACATGTTAATTGGTTGCTTGAAAGTAAAATGCATGAAAAAAATGTAAGAAGCTTAAAATGGCCCAATCCTATAGAATGCAAGAGGACAAGCCAAAGGTATACTGATATGAAAACAGTGGACACGGGTTCATGGGTTTAGTTGATCTCTCTACTAAAAAAAAGTGGCATGGTTATGAGAACTGAATCATATACAAATGTTATGCAAAATATTCATATGTGAATCATGTTTTAAAACAGAATTGAGAAGGGAAGTACCATATGGTTGCTATGTCACTTAGCGTGTCAATTATTTCACTTGGCCCAAATACTTGTTCTCCGTTATCCCTAGATGTCTCTGTACCAAAAGATGTGGTGCTATTGTTACTTAGCGGTTCCACTTCTATTATTTGGTTGCACCCCATTACCGCTATAGTCCAACACATGTCATACTCTCCATTCTATTACACAACATAGATGAATTGTATATATTAAAACTATGGTGGAACCATAAATTTGTTTTTGTCCCGTATAATTGCAATCACGCCCATAGTGATTGATCCCAAGGCAATTGTTATGCTAAAAAGCGATGAGTTAATACTAACTTCCAACCACTACATAAAATTTGGAGGCCCCCATATAAATCCCTACAACATGCATCCAAAGAATTGGGTCACGATGTCACCTCAACTAACCCACTTCTATTTCAACAAGCCATAGTGCAACCATATCTAGATTCAAATGGAATGAGAGTACACGATGCATATATAAATCATATCAACATAACAACAAGTTCATCATCTCATAACTAAAGATCCACCATAGAAATTACGTCTACAGTTTTGTAATCATGTAGGGTAGCTCATACATACTAATACGATGGTAATACATAGAGGGATTTGATGAAGTTACTATCATGAATCCCAAGTGTAGGGGCTAACTACTCAATCGTCTTGGTGGAGAGTGACGTGGAGAAAGAGTTGACGGAGAGACGGACGGAGGCGATTCCGGTAGCAGTCCACCCCCCTCCAATCTTCCTCTGGCTTCGTTTCTCTGGTTCATCTTTCCACCTATGTACATTGCGAAATAAAATCCCCGAGAGTATATATATGGTTTTATGTGAAAACCAATCCGATGGCACAAAAGAGGCAGTCGGACACTCGGGGTTCTAGGAAGCCTCCATGGCGCAGCCAGAAGTGGGGCATGAGTCATGGGTCTGCTAGCCAAATTGTTGGTCTCTCGATGTCCTACTTCAGCTCGTTGGAATAGTCTAAAAAATTCCGAAGCATGCTCTTTGACCTAGCCCTTTTTAAAGTCTGAAGCTCCCAAGAAAGTCAAAAGTACTAACATGACACTGGTGGAAAAAGGGCCTTTGGTCGCGGTTCGCAACTGCCATTAGTCGCGGTTGCGCAACCGCGACCAAAGTAGCCCGACTAAAGGCCCCCCCCTTTAGTCGCGGTTCCTTACGAACCGCGACTAAAGGCCCGTCCACGTGGGCGCCGGGCGACCGTCGGGGCGGAGGCCCTTTAGTCGCGGTTCTTCCGGCCGACCGCGACTAAAGGCCGCCGCAGGTTTAGGGTTTTAGGCCCCCCTAAACCTGCCCCCTAAACCTGTTTTCTGTTTAATTTGTATTGTTTTATTTCTTTTGTGCTTTATTGTAATTTTGAAGGAGTACGTTTCACATATTCTACGGTACTACATACATGCATGCATATGAATGTACAATTTCAAACAAATTTGAAATTAGAACCAAAAAGAATTCAAGAGGAATATACAATATATATTCAATATCATCGGATGACCATATACAAGTTTGAACAAGTTTCCATACATAATTTAATGCATGTATAGTTCTACGTCCTCTACGTAGTGTTGTCCTGTAGGATCGATGACTTCCCTCGCGAACCATCCAGCTAGTTCCTCCTGAAGTGGTGGGAAGCGAGCTTCTGGACTAAGCGTCTTCCGGAGGTTATTCCTCTTGATGTTGATCTCATCCGACTGGTCCCGCTCATTGGTGTATCTCCGAATCCTCTCACAAACATAGTATCCACATAGATTGGTCCCCGGTGGCTGAATATCCCCGGTCGTCCGCACTTGCCCTTTTAAAATGTAGCTCTTTTTTGAATTCACCGACCTTTTCATCTACGAACCGTCTCCAAACCCTACGAGGCAAAGAAAATTAAATGAACAAGAGAGTTATTAATTAGTTACTTGATATTAGGAAATGATGAACGAAATAGGCCGATCGATATAGAGCGCAAATGAATGAAAACAATTACTTTTGCATCATTTTTCTCATGTCGGCCCAAAGCGCCGCATCCATATTCGAGAGAGTCGTGGACGAGAACTGTGGAGGTGTGAATTTGACTTACCATCGGAATTCGGTGGAACCTGCGGACACGATACATGCACGATCATGCATATATAACTCATCGATTAGCCACATACCATGCATGGAGTAAACAAAAGAGAATGTGCTCAAGACAGAAACACTCACCCAAAATGGTAAGGAAATAGAATATCACTTTTGAGTTCCTGTTTTCTAAGAAACCGCCACAGGTCTTCCTCCACGTCGGCGGGGTGGTGTTCTAACACATATGAATTAACGATGTGTGGGTCAATGAACCCAACATCATGGATGTTCCTTATTTGCATTTCCCGCTTCTTCATTCTCGCATAATAGCGTACACAACAAGATAGTTAGGACAATATATAGTGCGAGGCAATGAACGAGATGGGGTAGAAATTAATAAATCACTTACGAACGTAGCAACTGATGATAGATTTGTCGAGGTCGCGCAGATTGAACAGCTGGAACAATTCACTCCGATGAATTGTTATATAGTAATGTTTGAAGTGATGCTCAGCTCTAACTTCCGCATAAATATAGTCTTTGGTGTTTTTAAGTTTTATGTAACTCTTGTACCAATTTAGCAGACCTTTCATTTGTCGAGGTAGATCCTCTTCTCGCGCAGGCTCGACGAGAGGGCCATTCTTCACATATGTAAATACTACGTCCTTCATTGGCGCCTCATCAAGGCCTAACGATTGCACGAAGAGTGATACCTAAGTCGGCCGCTTGTTCTCTGGCACTCGTTACAGTCAATCCATGTGCTGTCGCAGCTGCTATGATATCGGGGGCATCCGGACCAGCGGCTTGCACTATGAGCGGGGCGATCGATTATTTACTTTGTTCCCCGAGCTGGGCAACTTCTTTCCCCCTTTCTAATTTTTTCTCGGCCTCCTCCAAGGCTTTCTTCTCCTGCTTCTCCGCCAAATCTTGGTTCCTCTTGAACGCGAGTGCTTGCCTACGAACTTCACGTGCATAGTCGTCAGGCAGATTCTTTGCGGCTTGGGACGGTGTGTTCAAAAATGATTTAGCCCACTTCTTTTGCTCATCAAAAAATACTGGCTTGGGCTCGCCCTCTATTTTCTTCTTGCAGCTCGCCTTCCATTTCTCTAAATCAGCAGCCGCGCCCGGCTCGACTTCCTCGGCACTATGTTCCCAAGGCCTCGTGGGGAGAGGCTTCAGTGATACCTCCGGTACCTTTGTTTTCTTAGGTACGTAAGGGTCCGGGTTAATAATCCAGGACTGCTGCTTCTGCTTCTTCGCCGGAGGTGGATTGGGGGGCGGCGTCTGCTTACCCGCCCGGGGCGGACTAGGGGGCGGCGGCTGCTTACCCGCCGGAGGTGAATTGGGGGGCGGCGTCAGCCCTCGTGAAGGAGGTGTAGGTGAAGCACCACCACCACCGCCGCCACCGCCGCCACCACCACCACCGTAGGGGGGTGGACTTGTTGGCGCCTCGCCTGGAAACTTGATAAACTTCTTCTGCCATAGAATGAACTGGCGCTTGACATCTCCAAGTCTTGTCGCCCCTTCAGGTGTAGCAATGTCAATGTCCAGGTCCTCAAACCCTTGGACTATGTCCTCCACCGTGACACGAGCATAGCCATCTTGAATGGGGTTGTTGTGGTGGAGTGCTCCAGTGGTAAAGCACTGCCGATGGCTACCTTCATGGACATGTTCCCGATAGGATAATACAGATGACATGCTTTCAGCTCCTTTATATCGTCCACGGGGTAGCGAGGAGGCTCCGGTGCAGTAGTGTCGACCACCGAGAGGCTCCGGTGCAGTAATTTCGATCGTCGGTGCACCAGCCGATGGGGCCTCCGTGGAAGCCACGCTGCTTCTCCGCTGCTGGCTTCCGAGATCCAATGGATGATCTTCATGCTGCGCCCGAGCTGCATCTCTTTCGACTACTAGTACACTCACGGTTTTCTTCATGACATCCATTTCCGATGCCAACCGCGCCACAACATCTCGCTTCCCGATCCATCTTTCTCTTACGGCTTCGTAACCGTACGGGTCATCGTTCAGGGGAACCCTATTTTCCACGGAATGTGCCCCATGCCTCGTACACGTCCTCCGTGTTCGGGATTCCCGAGGGCTTTTGTCGTGGCGTCGTTCTCTCTGTTGAACTTGATCCTCCCCTCTTGAGCATCTCTCATTGCCTCAATAAGCTTTTGGGTGGGTGTAATTATTTTGCCCCGGTAAACACACTCCCCTGTCTCCGGGTTCGGCGATCCCCCATGCCCGTACCACCAGCTTTTGGCCCTTGGGTCCCATCCCTCCGTGCACTGGACGGATTCCTCGCGCCCTCGGCTCGTTCTCCATCTTCTCCCACCTAGGCTGCCAAAAGCGATACCCTCCTGGCCCCATTTTATGATTGTACTCCTTCTTGGCCGCATTATCCTTATTTTTTTCGATATTTCAAGGAACTGCTCCGATTTCTTTTGCTTCACAAATTCTGGCCAATTATGTTGCAGTTTCTCATATTGTCCTTTGAAATCCGGAGTCTTGCCCGGCTTGACAAAGTCATGGGCTAGATTTTGCTTGTATTTCCGGAATGCGTTGGCCATCCTAGAAAGAGCGAACTGTTTGACTAGCTTGGACCTCTCCTTGTTTTCCGCAATCTTGTTATCCTCCTCATCGTATTTGCGGTATTCCGGAGGTAGAACGAAATGTTCCATAAGCTTTTTGAAGCAATCTTTTTTTGTTCTCTTATCGACAAAAGTGAAACCAACACGTGCCTTCTTTGGCTCATTCCACTCCTGGACGGTGATCGAGACGTTGTCTCTAACAACGGCTCCGCATTGGCCGACAAACTTGGTGGCGTTCTTGCTGGGCTCCAGCGGCCTGCCGGTTGCTTCCTCGACAACATCGATGGTGCATGTTTCTCCTGCTTTCATCGTCTTGGTTGCGCCACGCTTTGACGATGACGTACTCGATTGTTTCGATGATCCGGCCGAGGGCTAAAATAAGAAAGAGAGGCGCGCGCGTTAGTACACACATATTTATTCAAATCAGTGAGTTTGTATCACCAGAGGCTCAATGTATATATATATACCTCGGCGCCGGAGGTGGTTGCTACTTCCAACTGAAGATCGTCGTTTATCGACGTTTCTTCGACACCATCTTGCTGACCATGCCCTTCATCTTCACCCTCAAAGTTCAGATAAGAAGAGATATCATCTTCTTCTTGTCCGGTCGACACATATAGAACATCGCCTTTTATGATGCCGAAGATATGTTCTTCAGCGTCCGGATCATAGTTGTCCATAATCGGGTCAGCTCTATCGTCCGCCATATGTCAGTCCTGAAAAGATGTAGTAAAAACAAATTAATTGTGTATATGCTAGCATTATCACATCTCTTCTACATATAAAGAGAGAGGGCGACGAGGGAGGCGAGAGGGGGGACGCGTGTATTAGATGTGTATATGCGGTCGATCGACCTCGCCTCGCAGTGACCGCGTGACCGAGAGACCGGTGGCGGTGGCGAAAGGGCGGTGGCGGTGGCGGTGGCGGTGCCGGTGCCGGTCCTCTCTCTCGTAAAAAAACAAAAAAAAACCCGCGCGTATACGGAGGGGGAGGCGAGGGCCTCGCAGCCCCCTCCGTATACACACGGGGTCGGTGGCGAAAGGGCGGCGGTGGCGAAAGGGCAGTGGCGGTGCCGTGTGTTCTCCTGTCCCCATTACCCCATCCCTGTTTGTTGTGGCTGTGCGGTGGTGGGATTGGCCGACTAGTCCGTCGTTAGCATATATATGCATGCTGCAACCCACCGGACTTCTTTCGTGTCATGGGATTGCCCGTCTCCTCTAACATGTACCAATTTACAAAACTTTACATATTGTGATGAAACAACAAGTTAATTCGTTTTTTGTTGGTTCATCAAACATGTTTATTTGGTTCACCCACTTTAGTTACATATTGTGATGAAACAACAAGTTACATATTGTGATGAAACAACAAGTTTATTTGGTTCACCCACTTTAGTCAAATTTTAGTTTTTTAGTCAAATTTTAGTTTACAATTTTAATTAACAACAAGTTAATTCGTTTAAGTCAATTTTTAGTTTTTTTTACAAAATCTTTTTAAGTCAAATTTTAGTTTACAATTTTAATTAGCAAAAACAAAAAAAACAAAAAAAAATGAGATCGGGGCGCCGTACGTGTGTACTGGCGCGCCCCGCGCGCCCTCTCTCTCCCGCGGCGGTGGGCGGCGGCGGTTCGAGGCGGCCGGCGCACGGTGGCCGTGTACTGCGGTGGCGGCGTGTGTGCAGCGGCGTGTGTGCGGCGGCGCGTGTGCGGCGGCGCGGAGATTGAGGCGGCCGGAGAGTTCTCGCGCGGCGCGGCGAGTCGACGACGTACGGGGGGCGCCGGGGGGCAGCGAGGTCGCTCGAGGGCGGCGGCGGCTGCGGTCGTTGATGGCGGCGGGCGAGGGCGGCGACGTGCAGAGGGCGCGGGGGCAGCCTGACGGCGTCGGCGAGCAGGCGAGCGAGGGCGGCGACGTGAAGAAGCTTCACAGATCGACGGAGAAGACGAAGACTGAACCGCCGTCCGCGGCGCGCGGTATTTATACCGTCAGGGCTTAAGGTCAGGAACAAAGTCAACACAAAACTCAATTACCTCCTCATTTCCATAGCCCTTGGCGATGCTTCCTTCTGGCCTAGCACGGTTACGAACATATTTCTTTAATATTCCCATGAACCTCTCGAAGGGGAACATATTATGTAGAAATACAGGACCGAGAATGGAAATCTCATCGACTAGGTGAACCAGGAGGTGCGTCATAATATTGAAGAAGGATGGCGGGAACACCAACTCGAAACTGACAAGACATTGGATCACATCGTTACGTAACCGTGGTAGAACTTCGGATTGATTACCTTCGAGAGATTGCATTGAGGAATGCACATAGCTTCACAATGGCTACTCGAACATTTTCCGGCAGGAGCCCCTCAAAGCAATCGGAAGCAATTGCGTCATAATCACGTGGCGGTCGTGAGACTTCAGGTTTTGGAACTTTTTTCCGCCATGTTTATTATTCCCTTTATATTGGACGAGAATCCGGACGGGACCTTCATACTTGCTCGGGCATTCAAAAAAGATGACCTTCTCTTCTTTGGTGAGAGCGTAGGCTGGCACGACCTTGAAACCGTTCCGGATGCCGGTCATCGGGGTCTTTCAAAATTTGCTCGGTCCTGCCGTGCTTCCTTTGTATCATTTGACTTCCCATACACGCCCAAGAAGCTTAGGAGGTTCACGCAAATATTCTTCGTAACGTGCATCACGTCGATTGCGGAGCGGACTTCTAGGACTTTCCAATATTCTAGCTCCCAGAATATAGATTTCTTCTTCCACATGGCTGCGTGCCCGTCGGCTCCCTTCGGAACCGATTGTCCGCCGGGACCCTTTCCAAAGATGACTTTCAAATCCTTGACCATATCAAATACCTCAGCACCGAGTGTGTTCCGCGAGGCTTCGGTCGGTGATCTGCCTTGCCGTTGTAATGCTTGCCTTTCTTTCTTATCGGATGACCTTTCGGAAGAAATCGACGATGCCCAAGGTACACGTTCTTCTTACAATTTGGCAAATGTACACTTTCGGTCTCATGTAAGCGAGTGCGTGCATGCATTGTATCCCTTATTTGACGAGTCCCGAAAGGTTACTAAGAGCAGGCCAATCGTTGATGGTTACGAAAAGCAACGCTCGTAGGTCAAATTCCTCTTCTTTGTGCTCATCCCACACACGGACACCGAGGTCTGCCCCACAGCTGTAAAAGTTCATCAACTAATGGCCTTAGGTACACATCGATGTCGTTGCCGGGTTGCTTCGGACCTTGGATGAGCACGGCATCATAATGAACTTCCGCTTCATGCACAACCAAGGAGGAAGGTTGTAGATGCATAGAGTCACGGGCCAGGTGCTATGGCTGGAGCTACGCTCGCCAAAAGGATTCATGCCATCCGTACTTAGACCAAATCTTATGTTCCTTGCGTCGGCTGCAAAATCTTTGAACTCTCTGTCGATCTTTCTCCATTGCGTTCCATCTGCGGGGTGTCTCAACTCCCCGTCCGACTTACGGTCCTCTTTGTGCCATCGCAACAACTTGGCATGCTCTTTGTTCCTGAACGAGACGTTTCAACCGTGGTATTATAGGAGCATACCACATCACCTTGGCGGGAACCCTCTTCCTGGGTTTACGGCCCTCAACATCGTCACCGGGGTCATCGCCTCGATCTTATAACGCAATGCGGTGCATACCGGGCATTCATTCAAATTCTCGTATTCACCGCGGTAGAGGATGCGATCGTTGATGCATGCATGTATCTTCGAACCTCTAAACCTAGAGGGCAGACAACCTTCTTTGCTTCGTACGTACGGCGGGCAACTCGTTATTCTTTGGAAACATATTCTTCAACATTTTCAGCAAGTTTTCAAATGCCGAGTCAGCTACACCTGCTGTGCTTTCCATTTCAGCAAATCCGAGTGTGCAGCCCAGCTTTTTCGAGACCATCATCGCATCCGGGGTACGGCGCCTTCCTGTGATCCTCTAACATGCGATCCAAATTCTCCCTCTCCTTTTCAGTTTCGCAGCGTCTCCGTGCATCAGTAATGGTCCGACCAAGATCATCAACGGGATCATCACGTGCCTCTTCTTCACCTTCCCCTTCACCTTCCCCTTCACCTTCCCCTTCACCTTCAGACATCCTCCATGAAAGTATCACCGAAATGAGCAAGATAGCTTTCATCGATGAAATCATCCCCTTCTTCATCTTCTTCCATTATAACCCCTCTTTCTCCATGCTTGGTCCAACAATTATAGCTTGGCATGAAACCGTGCCGAAGCAGGTGCATGTGAACATCTCTTGAGGAAGAGTAACCCTTCGATTCTTACAGTTAACACATGGACAGATAACAAAACCCCCACTGCTTGTTCGCATTAGCCACTACGAGGAAATCTTTCAAACCCGTACTGAACTCGCCGGAGAGTCGGTTACCGTACATCCATTGCCGATTCATCTGCATTATTATAATATAAAATATATAATTAACCATCATGCATTTGTTAAACTAACTAGCTACAAACAATATAAATTAAACAATGAACTACACACACATGCATATTGTATCAATGACACATCAAAGGTTCAAGTTGCTAACCGCGATCGAGGAGGAAAAAATAAATGAGAAAGCTCAAGTGTGGCTCCAACACTTCATATCATGTTTGTTTCATGCTCTTGGGGCATTTCATCAAACACCTTATGTGCATAAGAGGAACCAAAAGCAAACCTAACACTCACTTGTGAAGTTTGTGAAGAGAATGGCTCCAAATGGCTAAGTGTTGGCTGCTTGGATGGGTATATATAGGGGAGGGGCTTTAGTCCCGGTTGGCACTGGCCAACCGCGACTAAAGGCCTTCGGGCACTGCTAGTCGCGGTTGGCCTGGCCAACCGCGACTACAGCCCCACGTGCACCAGCTGGCCACCGTGCGCCCTGGGCCCGGGCCTTTGGTCGCGGTTCGCCACACGAACCGCGACTAAAGACCCCATTAGTCGCGGTTCCTTTACCTTCGCGACTTATGGGGCTTCCCGGAAGCCTGTTTTTCTACCAGTGTGAGGTTCTTCAGCCATCCAAAGTTTATTACCAAAATAATCAAATATTTTGGAAAATCTCGTCAATCATTAAGAATAGTGGTAATATATCTAAATCAGATGCAAATATGTTGTAATATTACCTAATAAACTACAAAGTTCATGGATACATTTTAGAAGTATCAACATCCCCAAGTTTATCCTATGTTTGTCCTCAAGCATAAAGGTGATAATACAAACATGTACTTTGGAGTTTATTATCAATAGATACAAATTTCTAATATGATCATTTACTCAAGAATGTGAAGAAGTATCAAAAGTAAATATAGATTTTACAAGTATATCAGAAACTCAATTCGGCTCCCGGGTCCGTATGATCCCTCTACCATAAAAACATATTTCTAAGTGTTAAAAAATTTTGATAAAAAAATTTACATGTACATCTCCATAATATATGTGTATTCGTCAAGTTTCACGAAAAAATGATATTTTTTGTAGTCTAAGCGAAAAAGAGAAAATTTATCTTGTGACAAGTCTTTGTTTCAGCACCGAATTTTGTCTTTTTTACACACGTCACATGACATGTCGATTTTTCATGAAACGACTTTGTGAGCGCGTAGCACATGAAGATGTACGTGCGAAATTTTTGTTTCAATTTTTTTGACATTTTAAAATGTGTCTAACATGTATTTCAAAATAAAGGGAGCATATGCTCCCATGTGCCAAAACATCACTCCCCAAGTATATCATGAAGTTATAAGTAGATAGCATAGTCCGTAAGGATTGTAGCAACAACATAAGATATCATGCACTAAATTTACTCTTTCTCAAGATACATGAACAATGAATCAAATTTGTTCAAGTGAAGTGCATGTGTGAAACTATATTGTTTTGACACGTTAAAATGCCCTTTGCACAGGGAAGGAGAAATTAACATATATGCAAACTGCTTTAACTTCGAAATCCTGTTAAATGTTGCTCGTTCATGGCAACGGTTGGCAGTAAAAAAAAACTCATGATCGTTAATTCTATCACTGTTTAGAGTTTTGAAAATGGTGCCCAGTTTTTGGCCCCCCTCCTCACTTGTCTCTCGATCTTGGAGGAGTGTCAATCACCTTGGCACCAGGCTCCCGTTTGCAGATACTGTAGAACCTACGCTACTCTCTCTTTGCAAAATTTAAAAACATACATTGTTCATGCTCATTATGTTTCAGCACGAGGGTGGAAATTGTTTAGTTTGAAAGATCATGATCCTACCACCACTTCCCCCAGAATAAACATGGGCACATACACGAGGACTTGAAATCTAAAGAAAATAATAGTAATATGAAATTTTACTTGGAATGTCAATGCATGCCACATATATAGGACTTGAATTCTAAAGAAAATAATTGTAATATGAAATTTTACTTGGAATGTCAATGCATGCCACATATATATAGATATAATGGACACATGTAACGAAAAAAAGTTGGTTCAAAGGTAATTTGGATATACAAACACTATATGATGCATTAATGCTTAGTACGTGAAAGGCTATGAAATAGAGAAAGTTAGCCTCTACCATTTTCTATAGCGCAAGATAAATTAAGTGTCCGACATAAATAAGCTAATGCAGCTATTACTAAATAAAGACACGTGCAACTACAATATACTCAACAATAAATACAATACACAAAGGAGTAGAAGCAATCATACTTTTTTATGAGAACCAACATGTTGTTGGACGGTCGGGAGGGCAGTGGCACCCCCCCCCCCCCCCCCCCCAGACACACACACCAGCCCACCAGAGCTCAAATACCAGATTTGACACTTTGATGTCTCATAAATGTGGAATATTCTTTAGTGGGAGGCGACATTCCCGTCGACAGCGAGGCGCCTGTGGTGACTTCGTCAATCTCAAGACCTGCCAAATCAGTTTCGTCGATGCAGTCTCTCGAAGGTGGTCATAGGGGTAGGATGTACATGTGTGAGCGTCTTTGGTTGTATTGCGTTTCGCAAAAAAAATCATACTTTTTTTTTATTTCTTGTAACTATTTTCCCTTGCAAATTCTTTTTATGCATTCTATTTGTTCTACAATTTTTATTCCAATAGGTATAAAATAAAATAAAGCATAATGGTGACCTCTATTCGAAATGTAGATATGCAAAAATAAAACCTAGACACATCTGCTCCAAATTTTTACGACTTTCTTATGGTGCTTAAAAAACAAAGTAAGAAGATTCGCAAAGCGAGAATGTGTTGTTGAGGAAGGGATGGCTTGGGAATACCCAACCTTATGTTTTGAAGTATTCTTGGATAGATCTTGTTTTGGTTTGTCTTCATTCCTTGTGAAAGAACTTCACCACAAAAAATTCTCGCACTATTTTCTACGGGTGACATTAGCGGTGGAAGATACAAAAAATATTTTTTGGCTCCCGAGCTCCAGTACTCTCTCTCCATTTAAAAAAAATAAAACTTATTTTTACAAGTTACTAAAAAATCTGAAAATAATTTTGGGGATTTTCAATGATACATCTCACAAACATGCAAAAATCTCAACCCAAAATTTGTTTTATTTTGTGCTAGACAAAAATAACAAAATCTGACATGTTTGGGAGATTTTTTCAAAATGACTACTCAGGTCTACACTTTTGACACTTTTGTGTAGATCAGAATATAAAGTATTTGAAGTTGATATTTTACAAGTTTGTAGAATATAACATTGACTATATATGGATTTATTTTTAGAATTTTTTGAAACTCAAATATATGATTTTTTATTAAAAAAAAAACAGGATGACGGGTGCCCACATGCACCAAATCTTTGTCCTGGAAGATAGCATATTTGTTGTCCTTGTAACAACCAAGTAAATTTGGTTTTATATGTCTAGAGAGTTTCCTAAGTGGGTAACATTCATAAGTAACCAAAAGATTCAAAAAGAATCAAGTCGAAACTCGAAAGAGTAGCTTATGTAACAAAAAAAAGTAGAATCTATCATAACAAACAGCTACAGAAAAACGTAATTTTTAAGGCCACGTACGAATGTCAGAAAACTAAGTCATTTTTACATGTACATGACTAAAATCTGTTTCTTTTTTTTTTGCGAAAAGACTCAAATATGTTTCTAACTTGATTGTCTTGTTATTTTACAGTATCAGACAGGAAACTGCAGCTCATGCAGTTGTGAACATTGATGAATATCTAAATGGGTAAATGTTGGCACTTTATTTAGAAACCTGGGCACGTGCCCGGGCTCGACGCCGGCGCGTACAGGCACTCCGACGATCTCTCCATCCGACCTATGGAGCTGGAACAACGATATTTAGATTTTTTTTTTAGGGGGGCAACGATATTTAGATGGAAAACACGATGAAAATTACCTGTATCGTCAAAGCTAGGCCAGCTTGGCCCATTACATTGCATAGTCCCTACGTGGGCTGGTCAGTGGTGACCACGTTCGACCGTTGTATTGATCGGTTCGTCTCGAGACTCTGTCTCTAGACTCCCGTCGTTCTCGCGATTTGAAATCGACGGGAGATCAGCTGCTGCGCGCGGCCCCGTCGTGCCCTAGCTCGTGGAACGGAGCAAAGAAGATGGAACCAGGCCGTCGCTCCCGTCAGGCTGCCACTTCGCCGCATTATACTGACGCACGGAAGCGCAAGCGGCAAGGCGGCGATAAGAGCACTGGAGACGCGAGTTTCAATCTGACGGACGGGGGCTCGCCGGCGCTGCAGCTAGGACCGACGATTCCCGAACCAGTGCAGGGCCAACACACAGAGGCGGGAAGTAGCAGCAGACCGACGATGATGCCGATGACAACCGGCATCGGTCGCACACGGCAAGTAGGTGAGTTTTATTTGTAATTTACAGGGGAATTTCGTATTAAACAGTCGTCTTACAGTTTGAATTATTTAAATTTTAGACTTGGGGAGATTTTTTGTTTGTACGAGGAATTCACCTCAAGTTGAACCGCCGCAAGACCCACAACCTCCTAATGGTTGTTGAAATATTGGGCCCACTTTTAGTGGCCCAAATTAGATTTCAGTTTTTCCTATAAATCTCAAAGCCCACTTAGTGGCAGCCTGGTGAGTTTGAGCCCAAGTTGGTGGCAGCTCACTAGGGAGTGGCAAGAGGTGGGAAGTTTAGTCCACATGGAAAGTTGGGAGGAAGTTAGACCACCTTATAAGGTGGGTTGTTCCACCACTAGTAAGTGAGTGAGAATAGGAGTGCTACACGCGCGCTCCTCCTCCTCCTCGCTTGTCTCGTCTCGTCACGACACGACACGCGCCGCGCTCGTGGTGAGTGGATTGAGCCTCGAGCCGAGACTTCCTTACTTTTTGCAGCTCAGGAAAACGAACAGAGTCCTAGACGGACGCGTCGCAGTTAGTCGGTTCGGGTCGCTCCCGGATCGTGGGTTATCTGTAACCGACTCGAAACGTTCATGCGACGTGGGCGTGGCCCACGTTGCCTAGGGTTTCCCGAGCCTATATAATCTCCTGCCCGGCTACCGCAGAAATATCATCCAATACACGAGTTAGGGTTTTCACCTCTCTCTGCTTGCGCCGCCATCGTAGCCTACTCCATCCCGCGCGCCGACGTGCATCGGCGAACGGGAGAGCAGGTCTCCGGAACCGCTCGTCCTTGCGATCCTGTACGGGAGAGGGCGAATTAGGTTTTTGGGAAGCGCTCTGCGCGACTGCTCAACCTCTTCATCACGGGTCGCCTTCCGTCCAAGTCGGGCGGTGCTGTCTACCGACGTCTTCAACGCCGTCTACTTCGACCCGTCGTCCCCGTCATCAACAACGTTGTCATCAACAACGTTATTGCTGCGACATCATCTGCTACACCTCCACCGCCACCTCCACCAGATCGGTACGTGTGACATATCTCGATCTGTTTAGCGATGGATGCTTTATCGTTTGCACTGCTGCTACTCATGTTGATTAATGCATCTAGTATGTTTGAGTTTCACATGTTAGTAGTTGCTGCCATCATGTTTTATATTCTGGAATTAATCATGGAAATTGTGCCTAATTATCCAACAATCCAAAAACCTAATTGTAGGCAATTTCCGAGTTAACTATGGCTGGTTTCTTTGATGCACTGAGGCCGGATAAGTTTACTGGTGTGCACTTTAAGAGGTGGCAAGTTAAGGCCAAGCTCTGGCTTACTCATCTGAAAGTGTTCGAAGTTAGTGATGGTTTACCTGAAGGAACTATATCTGACCAAGATCAGAACAAGTTCAAGGAAAACAATACTCTCTTCGTCGGATGCGTTCCGAGTATTCTTGTCGATCGTCCGTGTGATGTGTACATGCACATAACAGATGGTAAAGAGCTCTGGGATGCACTGAATGCTAAATTCGGTGCAACCGATGCAGGCAGTGAACTGTATATCATGGAGAGCTTCCATGACATCAGGATGGTTAATAACCGTTCTGTAGTCGAACAAGCTCATGAGATGCAGTGCATTGCGAAAGAGCTCGAACTCCTTAAGTGTGCCTGTTATCACCGGATTTTAGCCAAATTAGGAGATGGGCCGTGATTGAGATGGGCTTGGAGGATATGCACATAAAGTGTTTCTGAATCGGCCTCGTGCGAGAATTTGGGCTAGATTGCCCGTATATTTGTACATTATGGAAGATCGCGTTTCAGTTTAGAATTAAGAGATAGAGTTTGGTTCGTACACAGTTAAGTTTATTCCAAAGATAGAAAGTCTACGGACTATAAATATGTACCTAGGGTTATTGAGAAAGGAGGACGATCACGTTCACAACAAACACAATCTAGGCGCATCGCCACCCCTTGTTTCGAGGGTTTCTTCCGGGTAAGCGTCGTGCTGCCCAGATCGCATCTTGCGATCTGGGCAGTATCAGTTTATTCGCTGTTTTGTGTTGCTCGTACTGAAGCCTTGTTGATGGCGAGTAATACCGTTATCATAGATGTTTTTGGGCTAGCATCGATACTTTTCTGATATGTTTACTTAGTTATGCGGCCCCTAAATATCTAGCTGCCTTTGCACCTATCTTGGGTGTAAGGGCAGCATCTTGCTTGGACTTTATTTAGTAGATCTGAGCTGTTATGGTTGTTCCTTGTTCTCCAAGGATTAGTTTGATATCCGCATGGTTAGGCCTTGCAAACAGGTTGAACGATCCAGTAGTGCGTAAGGTATGGTTTGCCGATCCAAGAGGGGTTGTTCCGGGAATCGACTTTGTGTTGGTTTTTAGGCCCCTTCTAGGATTAGTTTTCTGTTATCTTTCGTATCTGCCAGGCTCAACTACGTGTAGGACGTTCCAATTATGCGGTGAAAGCCCTAGACTGTCGTAGATTGATTTAACTTGGTATTGATCAAGCAGGATCCCCATGTTATCGTAGATCCAATACAAACAATGGATGAATCGGCTCTTTGAGCTGATTCACAGGGTAACCTGAGAGCCGATCGAGGCTCGGATTTAATGTTTACGTGTCTGCCATGCAGGAAATTAATTGAAGCAATCCATCACCTTCCTGACCAGGTATAGGTCAGGTGGCACGCCCTCGCAATAGCCAGGACGTGTGCCGGAGCTTTGCGGGCCGTCGCCCGAGGGACCAGGACCCACCAACAGTTCTGGGAGCCTCCCGGCTCTTCGTGTTGCTCGTCGCTGCTCGCCGGTGGGTTTTGGCAGGCAACACATTCTGGCACGCCCGGTGGGACTTTCTATAGCAACTACGTCAACATCTACAGCTGAGATGGCGGACGGACCAATCACGTACGAAGATCTGCCTGAGGATCACAAGAAGAAATATGATGAGATTAAAGCTGTCTTCGAAGCCGATCTCATCGGCTCTTTCGAGAGAACCCGTAAACATGGCATTAGGTGGAAAGGGTTCTCACCCGAAGGCGGTCTCGATGAAGTAGATCTGTCTCTCCCTTCAGAGGAACGCACCAGAGCTCTGCGCCAGGAAGTTAATTACATGGTGGCTCATTCTCTACACCGTCATTCTGAGAGCCTGGTGAACGCTTTCGAGCGTATTGCGGTTCGCGTGGTTCAGGAAATCATGAAGCATCAGTACTCTCCGTCGGGGCCTACCTTAGGGACTCACCGGGGAGAAATACCGTTCCGGACCGGACCGCAGACTGCCATTCACGCTTGCAGCTCCGAGCCACAGGGTTCACCAGCATACGTCGTCTACAAGGTTGGAGGCGATCCTGGCGATTGCCAATTCCTGTATGAGCCGCCTAAAGAAATCCCACATGGATACGTGTGCACATACGTGCCGGACAGCAATAATTGGGCGCGCACGAACCAGATTGCAGCAAGAGGGATTTCTGGAGCGGACACCGATAAACAGGCGTGGCTAGCTAAATATGCCACCGGAACGAGTCATGAAAGCTCAGCCCCTGCAGCTCACACCGTGGAACAAATCAGTACAATCTTGAGAGACCAGTTCGGCATCCTGCCAAAGAGGAGAACGATCGGCTATTCCAAGCCGTACCCTAACGAATATGATTTGATTCCGCTGCCGCCCAAGTATCGGCTTCCTGAGTTCTCAAAGTTCAATGGATCAGAAGGGTCTAGCTCAATTGAGCATGTGAGCCGATACTTGGCACAGTTGGGCATGATTTCAGCATCAGACCCGTTACGTGTAAGGTTTTTTGCGCAATCTCTCACAGGACCAGCTTTTGGATGGTACACCTCGTTGCCACCAGATTCAGTCCGGACGTGGAAGCAACTGGAAGAGCAGTTTCATGTTCAATATCACTCAGAAGCTACCGAGGCTGGCATTGCCGACCTAGCACAGGTGCGGCAGAAGCGGGGAGAAACGGTGTCGGAATACATTCAGCGTTTCAGGACTGTCAAGAACCGATGTTATTCGGCTCCTTTAACTGAGAAAGAAGCAGTCGATCTGGCAGCGTTGGGCCTCGCAGCGCCGATCAAGGATCTGGCTTTCCAAGTGGAATACAATTCACCGGCGCACATGGTCCAGAAATTAACATTGTATGAGCAGCGCCACCCGAATTGTACCAAGATAAGTTCAAACGCCCGATAGGCCTGGTCGAGACGGAAGAAGTTGACGACTGCAGGAGACCAGGAAGTAGCCGTGGCTGAATGGGCTCGGGGGGCAGCTCCCGTGTCCTGCAAATGGGTGAAACAACAAGGGCCAGCAAAAGGGTTTGACTTCGATGTAAGCAAAGCTGAGCAGATATTCGATTTATTGCTTAAGGAGAAACAGCTGAAGTTACCCGAAGGCCATAAAATCCCTACGGCGCAAGAAATGAACGGGAGACCGTACTTCAAGTGGCATCACTCGTTCACCCATATCACCAATGACTGCAAAGAGTTGCGTCGGCAGATCCAAACGGCGATAGAACAAGGCCGTTTGATCCTTGGTCAGTTTGCCATGAAAGTGGACACGCAACCGTCTCCTGGCGTCAACATGGTGGAACACAATCACTCCATGAGGCGTCAGCGAGATTTCTCATTCGATGTTAACATGGCAGGGCCTGTATACCACCATGGCAGGGATAAAGAAGAAATCGGTCCCTCCCGTGGCAAGGAAAAGGAGGAGGCAGGCCCACGCGACCGGCCCCGATATGATGACAGACGGCACATCACCGAGGAACAAGTGAGAAACGTGCGGTATCAACGACCGCTCTCCGCGCATCTCCTTAACAAATATGAGCGTCAGTACGACCGACGCCGGCGGTACGACGAAGATGACGAAGGATATCGTCGGTCTGATGTAGACAACGGAAAATATCGTCGGTATGATAGAGACGACGAAGGATATGAGCACCGCGCTAAGGGGAAGTCAAGAGAGCAGGAAGACATGGACAGACACTGGGATTGTCCTTTCTTTAAGCACTGCTGGGATTCAGGAATGAGCCGATTGCCTACAATCGACAACTGCCCGGAATGTAGACAGCAGAAGAAGAACACAGGTGAGGTTTCAGTGTTCAAGCGTCTAGGGCCTCTCCCATCTCAGAACAGACGAGCTGAGTCATCTCGAGCGGAAGATTTCGAGGAGTCAGAAGATGAAGAAGAAGATAGATACCACCGGCCAAGGTGGTGCCCTGATGGACTCAGTCACTCCCAAAAGCGTAGGGTTCAGCGTCTACGTAGCTTGGAGGAAGCCGAGGCGCAATACCTGCACACGTTGAGGAAAGCGCGGCCCGATCTGGCCGTGAAAATTCAGCAAACTTTGGAGGCGGAGAATCGTCCACAGAAGAAAGAATGGCGCCCCAAACAAATAAAAGCCGATGCGAAGGCATCGGCTGGCACAAATATGGTGTTCATACTTCCGTCGGAGTTTTGTGCTCCAAGAACCGAAGAAGTACCGGTAGCACAGTTTGACTGCGGCCCGCGGCCAGTTATCTTTGAAAAGCCACGAGAGAAGAGCTACAAAAATTTTGAAGGCCCTGTACCTAAAAGGTTATATCAACGGGCAGCCTGTCGGCAAGATGTTGGTTGACACAGGAGCGGCAGTCAATATAATGCCATACTCCATGCTACGGCGTTTGGGACGCTCTAACGCAGATCTGATCAAAACCAACGTCACACTAAGCGACTTCAACGGCCAAGCATCAGAAACGCAGGGCGTTCTAAACGTGGATCTAACCGTGGGCCGAAAAACCATCCCTACATCATTCTTCATCGTCGACAGCAAAAGCACCTACGCTGTCCTGCTAGGGAGGGATTGGATTCACGCCAAGCTGCTGCATTCCATCCACAATGCACCAATGCCTGATACAGTGGGATGGAGATGAAGTGGAGGTCGTTCATGCAGATGACTCGATCGAGATCTCAATAGCTGGCATGAATATTTGGGACGCAGACGACCAAGAGCCGATCTCTGGAGTCAGTTTGGACGGCTGTGAGCGCATCGAAGCTACAAAAAACGGGGTGAGGCTGGTCTTATCCACCAGCCTGACAGAGTAGCAAGACCAAAGTCAATGGACGTACGTGGCAAGGCCGATCCCCGCGATCGGCCCCAAAAAATAAAAAGCAATGATCTCACCTCAAGCATGTCACGTAGTCGTAGTAGGGAGACTCCCTCCCGTGGTAGAGCACAAATAAGCTGTAAACCTTCATTGAGCAATGCAATCGAAAAGGGGGCCGATTCCAGCAATCGGCCCAAATTATCCTCACCATACGTTTTGCCTGTGTTCAGCATCGATCTAGCAGGCGACGGAAAGGTAGGATATGGGTTTACATCGGCTGATGAGCTAGAAGAAATTGACATTGGTCCTGGGGATAAGCCACGACCAACATTTATCAGCAAAAAGTTAGATCTGCATCTGAGGGGCCTGATGATAGCTTTGTTGAAAGAATACCCAAATTGCTTTGCCTGGGATTACATAGAGATGCCCGGGTTAGACAGGAGCATCATTGAGCATCGGCTCCCTCTGAAGAAAGGATTTCGGCCGTTCCAGCAACGAGCACGACAGATGAAGGCCGAAATTTTAGAAGAAGTCAAAAAAGAGATCGGGAAAATGTTGAACGCCGGGTTCATAAGGCCATGCAGGTATGCTGAGTGGATTTCTAGTATCGTGCCTGTAGAGAAAAAGGACGGCCGATGGCGCGTCGCCATAGATTTTCGGGATCTCAATAGAGCCACTCCAAAGGATGAGTATCCAATGCCGGTAGCAGAGACATTGATCAATGAAGCTGCTGGTCATAAGGTTTTAAGTTTCATGGATGGCAATGCCGGTTACAACCAAATTTTTATGGCTCCAGAGGATATACACAAGACTGCATTCAGAGTACCAGGTTCGGTGGGCTTGTTTGAATATGTAGTCATGACATTTGGACTGAAAAATGCCGGCGCAACATACCAAAGAGCCATGAATTACATCTTTCATGATCTGATTGGCAAATTGGTGGAGATTTACATTGATGACGTGGTAGTCAAGTCTGTTTCAGTAGAAGGACACTTGGAAGATTTGCGACGCATCCTGGACCGAACTAGAAAATTCGGGCTAAGAATGAATCCAAAGAAGTGTGCTTTTGGTGTAACGGCCGGTCAATTCTTGGGTTTCTTGGTTCATGAACACGGAATTGAGATCGGCCTAAAAAGTCAGGAGGCAGTGCGAACAATGAAGCCACCTACCACGAAGAAGGAACTCCAGTGTCTCATCGGCAAAATTAACTTCGTCAGAAGGTTCATCTCCAATCTGTCAGGGCGAATCGAGCCATTCATGGGATTGGTAAAAATTAAGTCTGATGAGGAGTTTCGCTGGGGGGCAGAGCAACAGCGAGAGTTTGATGAGATTAAAGAGTATCTAACGAAGCCACCTGTGTTGGTTCCGCCCCAGCAAGACAGACCATTCTATATTTACTTGTCAGTAGCTAACACTTCCATCGCCTCAGTGGTGGTGCAAGTTAATGATGGTCTGGAGAAAGTCGTTTTCTACCTCAGCAGAAGGATGTTGGATGCAGAAACTAGGTACCCTGAGATCGAGAAGTTGTGCCTCTGCCTATTTTTTACCTGCACCAAGCTTCATCACATCTTGCTGTCAGCGGAAATCGTCGTCATATGCAAATCAGATGTCATCAAACATATGCGTCGTCGGCTCCCGTGTTGAAAGGCCGACTCGGTAAGTGGATGTTTGCATTATCGGAATTTGATATCCGGTATCAGCCTGCGAAAGCAGATCAAGGGACAGGCGTTGGCCGATCTTATTGCTCGAACGAATCAACATCGATATAGCAAGACTGTCTGTGCGTGCATGGGCCATGTTTTTCGATGGATCGGTTTGTGATGATGGTTGCGGCATCGGCATTCTACTCGTGTCGCCCCGGGGGGCAACATATTCCTTCTCCATCAGGCTACCTACCCCTTGCACCAACAATGTCGCCGAGTATGAAGCAATACGCAAGGGAATGGAGTTGCTATTGGAATCCGGGGCAGAAGCAGTGGAACTTTTTGGAGACTCCAAATTGGTGATTTCCCAACTCACGGAGGAATACAAATGTGAGAGCGAGTCGCTCTTCCCATTATGGATGCAATGCCATGAGCTGATGGCACAATTTAGGTACATAAACTTCAACTGGATCCCGAGGTCGCAAAATACCGAGGCAAACGATCTCGCACAGATGGCGTCAGGCTACAAGGACGTAGCAGGTGGAGCCGATGTTCAGGTACAGCTTCCTAGAACCGGATGATCGGAGAGCCGATATCTTCAATTACTTGAAAGATTCGGCTCGGGGGCACCTAAACGGATAAGGTACAAGGCCAAGAAGTATGTCCTTATTGGGGATGACATGTTCTACGGGACTTTGGAAGGGTTACTTCTCAGATGTCTGGGACCAGCCGAGTCAAATCGGCTCTTACACGAGGTACACGAAGGCGCCTGTGGAACTCACCAATCGGCTCATAAGATGAAATGGTTGATCAGGCGATCGGGGTTTTATTGGCCCACCATGCTTGAGGATTGTTTTAAGTACTATAAAGGGTGTCAAGCATGTCAGAAGTTTGGGAGAATTCAGACGGTACCCGCATCAGCAATGAACCCCATCATCAAGCCTTGGCCATTTCGAGGTTGGGGCATGGATATGATCGGCAAAATCAATCATCTATCAAGCAAAGGCCATGTGTGGGTTCTGGCTATTACATATTATTTCACTAAATGGGTGGAGGCCGTCCCTATGAAGTCAGTGGCATCGAAAGATGTTATCAATTTCGTGAAAGAACATGTCATTCATAGATTCGGGATTCCCCAGACTATCACGACCGATGGAGGTTCGGTCTTCGTGTCTCACGAGTTTAGAAAGTTCTGCGAGGACATGGGAATTAAGTTGATCCGATCGTCGCCATACTATGCTCAAGCAAATGGGCAAGCTGAAGCGTCCAACAAGAGCCTTATCAAGCTGATTAAGAGGAAAATCGACGAGCACCCTAGACGTTGGCACGAGGTATTGTCAGAGGCTTTGTGGGCTTATCGCATGTCATGTCATGGATCGATAAAAACCTCGCCATACCATCTGGTCTATGGACAAGAAGCCGTATTGCCCTGGGAAATCACGGCTGGGTCGAGACGTATTACGTTTCAGAATGATTTAACAACTGAAGAATACGCAGCCCTGATGAGTGATAGCATTGAGGATTTAACGGAGCTTAGACTGTGGTCGCTTGAGAAAATTAAAGAGAACAAAGCCAAGGTAGCTCGCGCATATAATAAGAAGGTGAGACCAAAGGAGTTCCACGTTGGTGATCTGGTATGGGAAACTGTATTGCCATTGGGGACTAAGGATCCAACGTATGGTAAATGGTCTCCAAATTGGCACGGGCCGTACAGGGTCGACCAAGTTTTAAAGGGTAACACATAGATGCTCGAGGAGCTGAGCGGCGTGAAGTTCCCAGTGGCTGTCAATGGTCAGCATCTCAAGAAATATTTCCCAAGTATGTGGGATGATGGACAGTGAAATATGGGGGCCGATGCATGAAACCGGCCAGTAAAAAAAATTTCACAAGTATGTGGGATGATGGATAGTGAAATATGGGGGCCGATGCATGAAATCGGCCAGTAAAAAAAATACAAAGCAACAGGATGCAAAGCACAGCCGATGCACAGATATCGACTTTAGACTAAAAAGCCGATGCGCATCCATCGACTCTAGAGGTACAAACTGTTACAAGGTATCAGGTTACATGGATAGGCTCTACTGAAGGAATGCCTCGAAGGCATGGAGGGCGTCAGCACGGACACGATCCACCTCGGCGATCTCGGCCTCGTCATCTTCGTCCTCGCTCGTTACTAGCTGTTTGCTCGGTGGCACGTATTTCCGCTAGATCGGTTCTCGGTTGAGCTTTGAGACCTTCTCGCCTCTTCTTGGGAGCGGGCAATAAGAGCTTCCTTATCAGAAATAAGCTGTTTGGTTGCCCGGACCCTCTCTTCAAGGTCCTCCAATTCCTTTCGCAAGGTCTCAAGTTCAGCGGTGCTGACAGAGGTGTCAGTTTTGGCATCTAAGGCCGCCTTTTTCTCATTAAGCCACTGACATTTGTCTGCAATATCGGCTTTCAACGGAAGTTGGGCGTGGCGTAGATCGATTCTCTGACGAGCTAACTTCACCCTTGACCTGTAGGCAGACAGAGTCACAACTGGCCAAAGTTTCACCTGCAACGTTACCGGGAGGTGGTGCTGGATTTCTTCAAGAACACTCTTCACTTCCTCGGGGTCTTCGACCAACGTCTCGATCGGAGAAGAAAGCAGGGCTTTGAGACGCTGAAATTGACGTAGGACAGCGCTGGGTCGTGGTTCATCGCATGCCGTAGAAGGAGCTGGTTCGATGGATGATGCGTGTAGTTGACACGTCCGTTGGGAACCCCAAGAGGAAGGTGTGATGCGCACAGCGGCAAGTTTCCCTCAGTAAGAAACCAAGGTTTAATCGAACCGAGTAGGAGTCAAGAAGCACGTTGAAGGTTGATGGCGGCGGGATGTAGTGCGGCGCAACACCGGAGATTCCGGCGCCAACGTGGAACCTGCACAACACAACCAAAGTACTTTGCCCCAACGAAACAGGTGAGGTTGTCAATCTCACCGGCTTGCTCGTAACAAAGGATTAACCGTATTGTGTGGAAGATGATTGTTTGCGAGAGAAAACAGTAAAAACAAGTATTGCGAGCAGATTTGTATTTCGGTATTAAAGAATGGACCGGGGTCCACAGTTCACTAGAGGTGTCTCTCCCATAAGATAAAAGCATGTTGGGTGAACAAATTACAGTCGGGCAATTGACAAATAGAGAGGGCATAACAATGCACATACATGACATGATAAGTATAGTGAGATTTAATGGGGCATTACGACAAAGTACATAGACCGCCATCCAACTGCATCTATGCCTAAAAAGTCCACCTTCAGGTTATCATCCGAACCCCCTCCAGTATTAAGTTGCAAAGCAACAGACAATTGCATTAAGTATGGTGCGTAATGTAATCAACAACTACATCCTCGGACATAGCGCCAATTTTTTATCCCTAGTGGCAACGAGCACAACACAACCTTAGAACTTTCGTCACATCGTCCCAGTGTCAATGCGGGCATGAACCCACTATCGAGCATAAGTACTCCCTCTTGGAGTTAAAAGTAAAAACTTGGCCAGAGCCTCTACTAGAAACGGAGAGCATGCAAGATCATAAACAACACATGTGTAATAACTTGATAATTAACATGACATGGTATTCTCTATCCATCGGATCCCGACAAACACAACATATAGAATTACATATAGATGATCTTGATCATGTTAGGCAGCTCACAAGATCTAACAATGAAGCACAATGAGGAGAAGACAACCATCTAGCTACTGCTATGGACCCATAGTCCAGGGGTGAACTACTCACTCATCACTCCGGAGGCGACCATGGCGGTGTAGAGTCCTCCGGGAGATGAATCCCCTCTCCGGCAGGGTGCCGGAGGAGATCTCCAGAATCCCCCGAGATGGGATCGGCGGCGACGGCGTCTCGGTAAGGTTTTCCGTATCGTGGTTTTTCGCATCAGGGGTTTCGCGACGGAGGCTTTAAGTAGGCGGAAGGGCAGGTCAGGGGCGTCACGAGGGGCCCACACTATAGGTCGGCGCGGCCGGGGCTTGGGCCGCGCCGCCTATAGTTTGGCCACCTCGTGGCCCCACTTCGTGTGTTCTTCGGTCTTCCGGAAGCTCCGTGGAAAAATAGGGCCCCGGGTCTTCGTTTCGTCCAATTCCGAGAATATTTCGTTACTAGGATTTCTGAACCAAAAACAGCGAGAAAACGAGAACCGGCACTTCGGCATCTTGTTAATAGGTTAGTTCCGGAAAATGCACGAATATGACATAAAGTGTGCATAAAACATGTAGGTATCATCAATAATATGGCATAGAACATAAGAAATTATCGATACGTCGGAGACGTATCAAGCATCCCCAAGCTTAGTTCCGCTCGTCCCGAGCAGGTAAAACGATAACAAAGATAATTTCTGAAGTGATATGCCATCATAACCTTGATCATACTATTTGTAAACATATGTAGTGGATGCAGCGATCATAACAATGGTGATGACATGAGTAAATAGGTGAATCATATAGCAAAGACTTCTCATGAATAGTACTTCAAGACAAGTATTAATAAGTCTTGCATAAGAGTTAACTCATAAAGCAATAAATCAAAGTAAAGGTATTGAAGCAACACAAAGGAAGATTAAGTTTCAGCGGTTGCTTTCAACTTGTAACATGTATATCTCATGGATAATAGTCAACATAGAGTAATATAACAAGTACAATATGCAAGTATGTAGGAATCAATGCACGGTTCACACAAGTGTTTGCTTCTTGAGGTGGAGAGAAATAGGTGAACTGACTCAACATAAAAGTAAAAAAGAATGGTCCTTCAAAGAGGAAAGCATCGATTGCTATATTTGTGCTAGAGCTTTTATTTTGAAAACATGAAACAATTTTGTCAACGGTAGTAATAAAGCATATGAGTTATGAAAGTTATATCTTACAAGTTGCAAGTCTCATGCATAGTGTACTAATAGTGCCCGCACCTTGTCCTAATTAACTTGGACTACCGGATCTTTGCAATGCACATGTTTTGACCAAGTGTCACAATGGGGTACCTCCATGCCGCCTGTACAAAGGTCTAAGGAGAAAGCTCGCATTTTGGATTTCTCGCTTTTGATTATTCTCAACTTAGACATCCATACCGGGACAACATGGACAACGAGATAATGGACTCCTCTTTAATGCATAAGCATGTGGCAACAATTATTATTCTCATATGAGATTGAGGATATGTGTCCAAACTGAAACTTCCACCATGAATCATGGCTTTAGTTAGCGGCCCAAAGTTCTTCTCTAACAATATGCATGCTCCAACCATGAAGGTGGTAGATCTCTCTTGCTTCGGACAAGACGGACATGCATAGCAACTCACATGATATCCAACAAAGAATAGTTGATGGCGTCCCCAGAAACATGGTTATCGCTCAACAAGCAACTTAATAAGAGATAAAGTGCATAAGTACATATTCAATACAACAATAGTTTTTAAGCTATTTGTCCCATGAGCCATATATTGCAAAGGTGAATGATGGAATTTTAAAGGTAGCACTCAAGCAATTTACTTTGGAATGGCGGGTAAATACCATGTAGTAGGTAGGTATGGTGGACACAAATGGCATAGTGGTTGGCTCAAGTATTTTGGATGCATGAGAAGTATTCCCTCTCGATACAAGGTTTAGGCTAGCAAGGTTATTTGAAACAAACACAAGGATGAACGGTACAGCAAAACTCACATAAAAGACATATGGTAAACATTATAAGACTCCATACCGTCTTCCTTGTTGTTCAAAACTCAATACTAGATGTTATCTAGACTCTAGAGAAACCAAATATGCAAACCAAATTAGCAAGCTCTAAGTATTTCTTCATTAATGGGTGCAAAGTATATGATGCAAGAGCTTAAACATGAGCACAACAATTGCCAAGTATCAAATTATCCAAGACATTTTAGAGTTACTACATGTATCATTTTCCAATTCCAACCATATAACAATTTAACGAAGAAGAACTTCGCCATGAATACTATGAGTAGAGCCTAAGGACATATTTGTCCATATGCAACAGCGGAGCGTGTCTCTCTCCCATAAAGTGAATGCTAGGATCCATTTTATTCAAACAAAACAAAAAACAAAAACAAACCGACGCTCCAAGCAAAGTACATAAGATGTGGCTGAATAAAAATATAGTTTCAGGGGAGGAACCTGATAATGTTGTCGATGAAGAAGGGGATGCCTTGGGCATCCCCAAGCTTAGACGCTTGAGTCTTCTTAATATATGCAGGGGTGAACCACCGGGGCATCCCCAAGCTTAGAGCTTTCACTCTCCTTGATCATATTGCATCACACTCCTCTCTTGATCCTTGAAAACTTCCTCCACACCAAACTCGAAACAACTCATTAGAGGGTTAGTGCATAATAAAAAATTCACATGTTCAGAGGTGACACAATCATTCTTAACACTTCTGGACATTGCATAAAGCTACTGGACATTAGTGGATCAAAGAAATTCATCCAACATAGCAAAAGAGGCAATGCGAAATAAAAGACAGAATCTGTCAAAACAGAACAGTCCGTAAAGATGGATTTTATTAGGCCACCAGACTTGCTCAAACGAAAATGCTCAAATTGAATGAAAGTTGCGTACATATCTGAGGATCATGCTCGTAAATTGGCGTAATTTTCTGAGCTACCTACAGGGAGATAGACCCAGATTCGTGACAGCAAAGAAATCTGGAACTGCGCAGTAATCCAAATCTAGTACTTATTTTTCTATCAAAGACTTTGCTTGGCACAACAAAACATAAAACTAAGATAAGGAGAGGTTGCTACAGTAGTAAACAACTTCCAAGACACAAATATAAAACAAAAATACTGGAGTAAAAACATGGGTTGTCTCCCATAAGCGCTTTTCTTTAACGCCTTTCAGCTAGGCGCGGAAAGTGTGTATCAAGTAACATCGAAAGATGAAGCATCAACATCATAATTTGTTCTAATGATAGAATCATAAGGTACCTTCATTCTCTTTCTAGGGAAGTGTTCCATACCTTTTTTGAGAGGAAATTGATATTTAATATTACCTTCCTTCATATCAATAGTAGCACCAACGGTTCGAAGAAAAGGTCTTCCCAATATAATGGGGCAAGATGCATTGCATTCAATATCCAAGACAACAAAATCAACGGGGACAAGGTTATTGTTAACCATAATATGAACATTGTCAACTTTCCCCAAAGGTTTCTTTTTAGCATTATCAGCGAGATTAACATCCAAATAACAGTTTTTCAATGGTGGCAAGTCAAGCATATCATAGACTTTTTTAGGCATAACAGAAATACTTGCACCAAGATCACATAAGGCATTACAATCAAAATCTTTGATTCTCATTTTAATGATGGGCTCCCAACCATCCTCTAGCTTTCTAGGAATAGAAGTTTCAAGTTTTAGTTTCTCTTCTCTAGCTTTTATGAGAGCATTTGTAATATGTTTTGTGAAAGCCAAGTTTATAGCGCTAGCATTGGGACTTTTAGCAAGTTTTTGTAAGAACTTTATAACTTCAGAGATGTGGCAATCATCAAAATCTAAATCATTACAATCTAAAGCAATGGGATTATCATCCCCAAAGTTGGAAAAAATTTCAGCAGTTTTATCACAAGCAGTTTCAGCAGTTTTAGCAGTTTCGAGTAATTTTGCGCGCTTTGCACTAGGAGTAGAAGCATTGCCAACACCAATTATTTTACCATTGATAGTAGGAGGTGTAGCAACATGTGAATCATTAGCATTGCTAGTGGTGGTAATAGTCCAAACTTTAGCTACATTTTCCTTTTTAGCTAGTTTTTCATTTTCTTCTCTATCCCACCTAGCACGCAGTTCAGCCATTAATCTTATATTCTCATTAATTCTAACTTGGATGGCATTTGCTGTAGTAACAATTTTATTTTCAATATCATCAGGTTTAGCAGCCATTTTATTAATTAAAGAAGATTGTGACGCGGACATGTATGAGATTCGGTCTTCAGCATTTGCAAGTTTAGTTTGCAACCCAGAAATCTCCATATTCAAATTTTCAAGTTGATTTCCTATTTTCTTCAACAAGGTAGATTGCTCATTCATAGTTTTAGTAAACAATTTATTTTGCTCATACTGTGATTGCATGAAGCTCTTGGTGGACCTTTCAATTTCTAACATCTTTTCCTCATTAGGTGAAACATATCTACCATAAGAATTACCATTAGCAGGATGTTGTCTAGAATTTTGAGCAACCAATGAAGCTAATGGAATATTATTAGGATCAACATTAGTCCTACCATTAACAAGCATAGACATAATAGCATCAATCTTATCACTCAAGGAAGAGGTTTCTTCAACAGAATTTACCTTCTTACCTTGTGGAGCTCTTTCCGTGTGCCATTCAGAGTAATTAACCATCATATTATCAAGAAGCTTTGTTGCCTCACCAAGAGTGATGGACATAAAGGTACCTCCAGCAGCTGAATCCAATAAATTCCGCGAAGAAAAATTTAGTCCTGCATAGAAGGTTTGGATGATCATCCAAGTAGTCGATCCATGGGTTGGGCAATTTTTAACCAGAGATTTCATTCTTTCCCAAGCTTGAGCAACATGTTCATTATCCAATTGTTTAAAATTCATTATGCTACTCCTCAAAGATATAATTTTAGCGAGGGGATAATATGTACCAATAAAAGCATCCTTGCATTTAGTCCAGGAATCAATACTATTCTTAGGCGGAGATAGCAACCAATCTTTAGCTCTTCCTCTTAATGAGAAAGGGAACAATTTTAATTTTATAATGTCACCATCTACATCTTTATACTTTTGCATTGCACATAGTTCAACAAAATTATTGAGATGGGCAGCAGCATCATCAGAACTAACACCAGAAAATTGCTCTCGCATAACAAGATTAAGTAAAGCAGGTTTAATTTCAAAGAATTCTGTTGTGGTAGCAGGTGGAGCAATAGGTGTGCATAAGAAATGATTATTATTTGTGCTAGTGAAGTCACACAACTTAGTATTTTCGGGGTTGGCCATTTTAGCAATAGTAAATAAAGCAAACTAGATAAAGTAAATGCAAGTAAACTAATTTTTTTGTGTTTTTGATATAGCAAACAAGATAGCAAATAAAGTAAAGCTAGCAACTAATTTTTTTTGTGTTTTGATATAAGTGCAGCAAACAAAGTAGTAAATAAAATAAAGCAAGATAAAAACAAAGTAAAGAGATTGAGAAGTGGAGACTCCCCATGCAGCGTGTCTTGATCTCCCCGGCAACGGCGCCAGAAATTTGCTTGATGCGTGTAGTTGACACGTCCGTTGGGAACCCCAAGAGGAAGGTGTGATGCGCACAGCGGCAAGTTTCCCTCGATAAGAAACCAAGGTTTAATCGAACCAGGTAGGAGTCAAGAAGCACGTTGAAGGTTGATGGCGGCGGGATGTAGTGCGGCGCAACACCGGAGATTCGGCGCCAACGTGGAACCTGCACAACACAACCAAAGTACTTTGCCCCAACGAAACAAGTGAGGTTGTCAATCTCACCGGCTTGCTGTAACAAAGGATTAACCGTATTGTGTGGAAGATGATTGTTTGCGAGAAAACAGTAAAAACAAGTATTGCAGCAGATTTGTATTTCGAGTATTAAAGAATGGACCGGGGTCCACGAGTTCACTAGAGGTGTCTCTCCCATAAGATAAAAGCATGTTGGGTGAACAAATTACAGTCGGGCAATTGACAAATAGAGAGGGCATAATAATGCACATACATGACATGATAAGTATAGTGAGATTTAATGGGGCATTACGACAAAGTACATAGACCGCCATCCAACTGCATCTATGCCTAAAAAGTCCACCTTCAGGTTATCATCCGAACCCCCTCCAGTATTAAGTTGCAAAGCAACGAGACAATTGCATTAAGTATGGTGCGTAATGTAATCAACAACTACATCCTCGGACATAGCGCCAATGTTTTATCCCTAGTGGCAACGAGCACAACACAACCTTAGAACTTTCTGTCACTCGTCCCGGTGTCAATGCGGGCATGAACCCACTATCGAGCATAAGTACTCCCTCTTGGAGTTAAAAGTAAAAACTTGGCCAAAGCCTCTACTAGAAACGGAGAGCATGCAAGATCATAAACAACACATGTGTAATAACTTGATAATTAACATGACATGGTATTCTCTATCCATCGGATCCCGACAAACACAACATATAGAATTACATATAGATGATCTTGATCATGTTAGGCAGCTCACAAGATCTAACAATGAAGCACAATGAGGAGAAGACAACCATCTAGCTACTCGCTATGGACCCATAGTCCAGGGGTGAACTACTCACTCATCACTCCGGAGGCGACCATGGCGGTGTAGAGTCCTCCGGGAGATGAATCCCCTCTCCGGCGAGGGTGCCGGAGGAGATCTCCGAATCCCCCGAGATGGGATCGGCGGCGGCGGTGTCTCAGTAAGGTTTTCCGTATCGTGGTTTTTCGCATCAGGGGTTTCGCGACGGAGGCTTTAAGTAGGCGGAAGGGCAGGTCAAGGGGCGTCACGAGGGGCCCACACTATAGGTCGGCGCGGCCAGGGCTTGGGCCGCGCCGCCCTATAGTTTGGCCACCTCGTGGCCCCACTTCGTGTGTTCTTCGGTCTTCTGGAAGCTCCGTGGAAAAATAGGGCCCTGGGTCTTCGTTTCGTCCAATTCCGAGAATATTTCGTTACTAGGATTTCTGAAAACAAAAACAGCAGAAAACAGGAACTGGCACTTCGGCATCTTGTTAATAGGTTAGTTCCGAAAAATGCACGAATATGACATAAAGTGTGCATAAAACATGTAGGTATCATCAATAATATGGCATAGAACATAAGAAATTATCGATACGTCGGAGACGTATCAATGGACTCAGGGTCGAACGTTAGCAAGCCCGAGAGGTCACAACCCTGACAAACAGAAACAGCGTTAGTAGGTAGCAAAAGGGAAGGGTAAGCCAAACGAAAGGAGTATACCTCTCTTGAAACCAGGGGGACAGCCGGTAATGAGGTGATCGGCTCTTGTGTTTCTGCTGGGGGCTTGGCCATATTGGCGACCTTGTCAACGGCACCTTGAGGGATTACTGGATCCAGGTTTGCGGAGGGCATTTGTACTTCCTCGACTCCCCCACTAGAAATGTCATCTGTCTGCAAAGGAGGTGGTTAGCCGATGTGAGAAACAATGGATTAGCATGAAAAATGAGCTGGGGAGAGTATGGAGGGTAATTACATTTGAAGCCTCTTGGTTTGATGAAGGGGCTCGCGGTTCCTTTCGAGTCCTCTTGGTGCATCGGCTCTTTGTGCGTAGACCGCCTTGCCCCACTTTGATTGGAGCTTGGGGGACAACAGGTTCAGGAACTGGCCTTTTCCTGGAAGCCGATGGTGGCAAATCTGGCTGGCTCTGCGTGGTGATTTTCCCAGAGTTACCTGAGCTCGAATCCCCTCGACTGGATCGTGTTTCCTGGCTGGAGTTGTCTTCGGTGGAGGCCTATAAAAGAAGATTTAGTAAGCACAAGCATGTTTGCAGAAGCCCATAAGGATAGATGAAATCAGTCGAGGCATGGATCAACGTACGTGCAAGCTCTCTTGACCTGGAGAAGGGCTCCGGCGCTTCAAAGTTTTCCTGGCGGCTACCTTCCTCACCGTCGTTCTCGCCTTAGTTGGGGCTCGGGGGACAGCTGGCCCGGAAGATACTTTGCTCTTGGAAGCCGATTTTGGTGAAATCGGCTGGCTCTGCATCACGACCTTTTTCAAGGGTGTCGAGCTTTTGCAGAAGAGGACCACAGGAGCCGGTGGGAAGAATTCAAAAGGGGAGCCGTCATCACGTGTAGGTTCTGGACCGTCTTGTTGCTGCAAGGAGACAGAGCAAGGTTATAGAAATCATTGTAAGCCACCTCAAGAAAATTTGCGAGTGGTAGTACCTGTTTTGCAGGGATATCATATTCAGCATCGAGTTGTTTCAACAACGGTCCCAGAGCTCTCCTGAAGGCATGAGTTTTCCACATTGACCACCAGGTCTCAAAACCATCGGTTGACGAGGTGAAAGAGAGGTTGTTAGGGACTGGAATGGTTAGAGCATCAAAGAAAGAGTAACACCTCTGACCGGTGAGGAGATCGGGCAAGTCAGCTCTGCTCTCTGTTAAGTGGTGGAGGAAGAAATGGGGAGACACCTACCCAAGACCAAACTGCCGGGCTGCTACGACCGGCTGATAGGACTCATAACCAGGTTTGATTATTCTGTTTGATGTGCTCATGCCAACTGGAAGGAAGCAGGGACGGATCATGGTGGAATACAAGTGCCGGGTGCTGGGGTCATCGGCAAAGCTGTCTAGCCTGAAGGAGACTGGATTTTCAAAATTTCAGCTTCTGTGTAAGGAAAGAAGAGAGGATTGCCCAGGCCTTGGAAGAAAAATGCTGAACCACTTTGATGCTTCCTTGGGGACCAGTTTACTACCTGGAAGGCTATACAAGGCTTGGCCGTAGCTGGTGCATCGGATCTGCTTCCCGTTAGCGTCTGGAAAGGTGCAAGTGGCCAAAGGTGGGAAGTTTGGAATATGGTTCTGGAAATACAGCTGAGCCCATAGCTGAATAAACCACCAGGGACCTCCTGTTTTGACTGTTTGTTGGGAGAATAATTTGACAGACATTAGTTGGAGATATCGATAGACCTCTCCAAGGAACAGCTTGCCGAGGCTAAGCTGGGTGCCTCTGGCAAGTTCATAGGCCAAGGAAAGATAATTCTTGGTCGGAGCAAGTGAAGGGCCACAGAATATGAAGTGTTCCAACCAGAAATTTAGGAAGGTCGTGTGTTCTTTCTCTGTTACAGGGCCTTTATTTTTCATATGGCGTCGAAGATAAGCACCCCAGCTTGTGCACTCTGTTTTGGAAGAGAGTTTGAAAGGGACCCTTGGCAGCATAAAAGCAGAGGGGCTGGGAGATGTAATGTCTAGACAAGTGATCATTACCACATCTAGCAGAGTTGGTGTCATGGGGCCGTGGCCAAACATGAAGCAGTTCAGAGCATCAGACCAGAAGTAGCCGATGGTTTTTAGAAGGTTTTCATGCTTCTCAAGGGGAGACAATGATAAGGACAGAGCATCGGCCATTCCTGTGGTTTCCCATGTGGATTGGTAAGTTTTGGATACTCTACTATACCAGGAAACCCAATCTTCAGGAGGGTTAGGCCAGGCTCGTAAGCAGTCGGCCCAAGAAGTTAGATCTAAATTTTGGCTCACGAAGGGGATCCTATTGGCCTCGCAAGAAATCAGATGGGCAGGACTCTCGACAGTACGGGGTCCAAGACAAAGAGAGTTTGGAAGAGAAGGATGCGGCAACAGAATGTCTGATACCTAAAATTAATGGTGGAATAAAGCATTAATTCAGATGTTTGCTATTAGTTCTAACACTCTGCTCGGATGGTGAGGGGCAGTTAAGGATTACCTTCAGGCCAGAGACCGTTGCGTTGGCATTGGACGATTCCGCCATCTGATTCGTCGGCGGAGATGAATCTGCACGGTTGGGGATCTGGGATTCGCGTTGCCGCGAGTTGAATCTGTTCGATGGGCAATTGGAGATCTGAGACGAGGGTCACAGGTTACCGTTTGGAATTTGGGGAATGTCCGCTTGGACTTGTCTAAATAGGTAACTGAGTCTGGCCTTGCTGGCGTTTTTTGGTAAAGGACCGATGCGTTGCTATCGGCTCTTTGTGCGTTGACCTACTTTGACAATCGGAAAAATCTGACATAGAAGCATTCTTCATTGATTAAAAGGGGGATTTTACAATAAGAGCTGATTGTTCACAAAAGGAGGATCTGCTGCCTAATGCACTACTACTAGCCCTATTCTAGTAGTCCCTAATCTAGGGGCCGTCGCTGCCCTCGTCGTCGCCGTCCTCGCCGCTATCGGCGCTGCTGCCGGCGATGTCTTCGTCGCTGCTGTTGGAGCCGTCGGTAGGGGCTTCTTCGTCGTCGTCGTCGTCTTCCGACCCGGCGCGGAAGCGCTTCGCCGGGGGATAGTCATCGGAGGAGGTGTCGTCCTCTGCTTCATCCTCTCCGTCGGAGGAGAGGTCCTCGCCCCAGGAGAAGGCGTCGTCGTCGCTCTCGTCCTCCAACTCCCCGTCAACGAGTAATTGGAGGTTATCCTCCCCGTCGGTCAAGGATTCGTCATCCTCTGACCCGACGGCGAAGTCCCAATCCACCTCGTCCCACCATAGTGGGGCGCGGGCCTCGTACGCCGCTATCGGGTCGTACTCCGGCGTCGGCTCACGAGAGGAGGAGGATTGGAAGGAGAGACCCGAAGAGTAGGAGGCAGAGGAGGAGTCCATGGGTGCAGAGGAAGGGGGTTTTCGATTGCTAATGCAGAACAAGAGGATGAGGAGGCGAACTGCTCAGATGAGGTTAAATAAAGGGGATACAGTGGAAGATGATTCAATGATGTGGCAGTTTCGAGGATGCGGTGCCAAAACTGTCAAATCGTGCAGAACGGAGAAGTTGAGAAGGCAAGGCATCATGATGGAAGGGCACTGTAGCGGTTCTGCTCTGCAACGCGTGACCCGATGAAGGAAAACAGAGTGGTTTTGGAATTATTATTGCCAAAACCAGGGGGCATGTGTTATCACCGGATTTTAGCCAAATTAGGAGATGGGCCGTGATTGAGATGGGCTTGGAGGATATGCACATAAAGTGTTTCTGAATCGGCCTCGTGCGAGAATTTGGGCTAGATTGCCCGTATATTTGTACATTATGGAAGATCGCGTTTCAGTTTAGAATTAAGAGATAGAGTTTGGTTCGTACACAGTTAGGTTTATTCCAAAGATAGAAAGTCTACGGACTATAAATATGTACCTAGGGTTATTGAGAAAGGAGGACGATCACATTCACAAAAAACACAATCTAGGCGCATCGCCACCCCTTGTTTCGAGGGTTTCTTCCGGGTAAGCGTCGTGCTGCCCAGATCGCATCTTGCGATCTGGGCAGTATCAGTTTATTCGCTGTTTTGTGTTTCTCGTACTGAAGCCTTGTTGATGGCGAGTAATACCGTTATCATAGATGTTTTTGGGCTAGCATCGATACTTTTCTGATATGTTTGCTTAGTTATGCGGCCCCTAAATATCTAGCTGCCTTTGCACCTATCTTGGATGTAAGGGCAACATCTTGCTTGGACTTTATTTAGTAGATCTGATCTGTTATGGTTGTTCCTTTTTCTCCAAGGATTAGTTTGATATCCGCATGGTTAGGCCTTGCAAACGGGTTGAACGATCCAGTAGTGTGTAAGGTATGGTTTGCCGATCCAAGAGGGGTTGTTCCGGGAATCGACTTTGTGTTGGTTTTTAGGCCTCTTCTAGGATTAGTTTTCTGTTATCTTTCGTATCTGCCAGGCTCAACTACGTGTAGGACGTTCCAATTATGCGGTGAAAGCCCTAGACTGTCGTAGATTGATTTAACTTGGTATTGATCAAGCAGGATCCCCATGTTATCGTAGATCCAATACGAACCATGGATGAATCGGCTCTTTGAGCTGATTCACAGGGTAACCTGAGAGCCGATCGAGGCTCGGATTTAATGTTTACGTGTCTGCCATGCAGGAAATTAATTGAAGCAATCCATCACCTTCCTAACCAGGTATAGGTCAGGTGGCACGCCCTCGCAATAGCCAGGACGTGTGCCGGAGCTTTGCGGGCCGTCGCCCGAGGGACCAGGACCCACCAGCAGTTCTGGGAGCCTCCCGGCTCTTCGTATTGCTCGTCGCTGCTCGCCGGTGGGTTTTGGCAGGCAACAGTGCCTTACCTGACAAGTTTGTGGCTGGATGCATCATTGCTAAGTTGCCCCTTCATGGAGGAACTTTGCCACAACTCTCAAACACAAGAGACAGGAGATATCAGTTGAAAATCTGATAGCGTCTCTTGATGTTGAGGAGAAAGCTCGGGCTAAGGATAATGCGAGAAAGGAGAGGGTCAGTCTAGCGCCAACATGGTGCATAAGAAACCCTACAACAAGAACAAAGGGAATAACAAGCCCTCCTTCAATAAGCCTATGAAGACTACAACCTTCAAGAAGAAGAAGATGATAAACAAAGCAGATCTGAGCTGCTTTACCTGTGGAGAGGCTGGCCACTTTTCTAAGGACCGTCCAGAGAGGGCAGACCGCAAGAAAAAGGGGAGGCAAGTCAACACGGTGACCGCTAGCAATGCTGATGGGTACGGTAATCTCTTTACTCGTTCTTTCGGTATTTCAATCTCCATGTTGGTGGATTGATACGAGGTGCTAATGTTCATGTGTGTGTCGACATATCCATGTTCACTTCTTACCAGGTCGCCCGGGATTCTTCCGTCTTGATGGGGAATGGGTCACATGCTTCGTTCGTGGTGTTGGCACGGTAGATCCGAAGTTCACTTCGGGGAAGATCGTGCGGACTGAGGAACGTGCAGCATGTCCCTACTATGAACAAGAATCTCATTAGCGGCTCCCTTCTATGCAGAGATGGGTTTAAGGTTGTTTTAGAGTCGAATAAAGTAGTTGTTTCCAAGTTTGGACAATTTATTGGTAAAGGCTATGAGTGTGGAGGCTTGTTCCGCTTTTCGCTTTCTGATTTCAATAATAAGTCTGTAAACCATGTTTGAGGCAATGTTAGTGATGATACCAGTGTTTGGCATTCTCGTTTGTGTCACATTAATTTTGGTTTAATGTCTCGGCTATCCGAGTTTAAGTTTAATTCCGAATTTCACCATTGCCAAAGGTTCTAAGTGCCATAGTTGTGTGCAATCAAAGCAACCTCGGAAGCCTCACAAGGAGGCCGAGGAGAGAAACTTGGCACCTCTAGAACTCATACATTCTGATCTATGCGAGATGAATGGTGTGTTGACAAAAGGTGGAAAGAGATATTTCATGACATTGATTGATGATGCGACTAGATTCTGCTATGTTTATTTGTTGCGAACTAAAGATGAAGCTTTAGACTACTTTCAAATTTATAAAGCCGAAGTTGAAAATCAACTAGAGAGAAAGATCAAGCGTCTTAGGTCGGATCGTGGTGGCGAATATTTTCCTAAAATCTTTGATGAATTCTGTGAGGAACATGGCATTATTCATGAGAGGACGCCTCCCTATTCACCCCAATCAAACGGGGTTGCCGAGAGGAAAAACCGCACGCTGACTGACTTGGTGAATTCCATGTTAGCCACTGCTGGTTTATCAAAGGCATGGGGATGTTTGGCGAAAGTCAATATTCCAATTACTAAGAAGTGCAAACTTGGACCAAAGACAGTGGATTGTATCTTTTTAGGTTATGCTCCTCGGAGTGTAGGATATAGATTTTTAGTAGTTCAATCCGAGGTACCTGATATGCATGTTGATACTATTATGGAATCTCGTGATGCAACATTTTTTGAGAATATGTTTCCTATGAAAGATATGCATAGCATTGCTAGAATTTCTACTGAGATAATTCCTGAGTCTAGAACATCTAATGAGTATTTTGAACAATCACATGAGAATGTTACTGAGAAGGATGACAATGAAGCTCCTAAACGGAGCAAGAGACGAAGGATTGAAAAATCCTTTGGTGATGATTTCATTGTGTACCTTGTGGATGATACTCCCACATCCATTGCAGAGGCATATGCATCTCCAGATGCAGATGACTGGAAAGAAGTTGTTCATAATGAGATGGACTCGATTCTTTCTAATGGAACTTGGGAGTTGTCAGGACGACCCCATGGATGCAAGCCAGTAGGCTGCAAATGGGTGTTCAAGAAGAAGCTAAGACCTGATGGTACTATTGAAAAGTACAAGGCACGGCTTGTAGCGAAAGGCTACACACAGAGAGAAGGCGAAGATTACTTCGACACCTATTCACCTGTCGCTAGACTTACCACCATTCGTGTACTACTATCCATGGCTGCCTCCTATGGTCTTATCGTTCATCAAATGGACGTAAAGACAGCTTTCCTTAATGGAGAGTTGGAAGAGGAAATCTATATGGATCAGCCTGATGGGTTTGTAGTAAAAGGTGAAGAAAGAAAGGTGTGCAAGTTGCTGAAATCTTTATATGGCCTCGAAACAAGCACCTAAGCAATGGCATGAGAAGTTTGACGAACTTTAACTTCCGTAGGCTTTGTTGTCAATGAGGTCGACAAGTGCGTTTACTATCGCCATGGTGGGGGCGAAGGTGTTATACTATGTTTGTATGTGGATGATATTCTGATCTTTGGTACAAACATGAGAGTAATACACGAGGTCAAGTCTTTCTTGTCAAAGAGCTTTGATATGAAAGATGCGGGAGAAGCTGATGTGATTACGAACATCAAGCTTATTAAGAACGAGAGTGGGATTACTCTAACGCAATCCCATTATGTTGAGAAGATCTTGAGCCGGTTCGGCTATATTGATAGCAAGCCTTCTTCAACACCTTATGATCCCGAGTGTGACACTACGCAAGAACCGGAGGATTGCCATAGATCAATTGAGATATTCTCGGATCGTTGGCTCACTCATGTACTTAGCGAGCGCGACTAGACCCGACATCTCTTTTGCTTGTTAGCAAGTTGAGTAGGTTCATGTCAAACCCGGTACTGATCATTGGCATGCACTTGATAGGGTCATGCGCTACCTATGTGGTACAATGAGTTATGGGATTCACTATTCGGGACACCCAGTTCGTGCTTGAAGGATATAGTGATTCGAATTGGATCTCGGATGTAGCTGATCCGTACGCCACAAGTGGGTATGTATTTACCTTTGGAGGTGGCGCAGTGTCATGGAGATCTTGCAAGCAAACCATATTGACGAGGTCAACTATGGAAGCAGAACTTCATTGCTTTAGATACAACCACTTGTTGAATCGGAATGGTTGCGAGAGCTCTTGATGGACTTGCTCGTGGTTGAAAAACCTGTTCCGGCAATCCTTTTGAATTGTGACAATCAAACTGTAATTGTCAAAGTGAACAATTCTAAGGATAACGCGAAGTCATCAAGACACGTCAAGAGACGTTTGAAGTCTATCAGGAAATTGCGAAACTCCGGAGTAATAAGCTGTTACATATATTCAAACGGACAAAAACCTAGCGAGATCCCTTTACAAAGGGACTATCACGTAATGTGATAGAAAGTGCATCGAGGGAGATGAGTTTGAGACCCGCTGATGTTACACCATAGTAGTAACCCAACCTTTGTGATCGGAGATCCCGTGAATTAGGACGTGGGAAAAACAAACTAGTGGCTTAATTGAGGAGACTATTATGTAACCCTCACTATGTGAATATGCACAACTCTCAATTGATGCAAGGTAGGTACGCAACAAGCCTTAATGTGTTTATGTTAGCTATTTTAGCAAAGATGCTGTCCTACAGAGCATTCTTGAAATAATACACCTATATGAGTCCGATTGTTAAACGTCGCAATCTATGAGATTTGGGTGATCTCTAGTAAACTCATGAAGAGACCATGAAGTATGACGCATATGCTTCACCCGCGGGGTAGGCTACTAGCAGCCATGTACTGGTCATGACTTTGAGTGAAACCATGTTCACGCAAAACTTGCAATTCAAGGCTTAGTCCATTGTTCAAGTGTGAATGGATGTAGCTTAAGGTTCTAGGCGGAAGTTCAACTTAACAGTCTCCGCTGAAACACTGGTATATAAACAAGCAACGAGTATTGGTAAATCTCTAAATGGGGATTTGAGATCTGGTGGGGGATTGTTGAAATATTGGGCCCACTTTTAGTGACCCAAATTAGATTTCAGTTTTTCCTATAAATCTCAAAGCCCACTTAGTGGCAGCCTTGTGAGTTTGAGCCCAAGTTGGTGGCAGCTCACTAGGGAGTGGCAAGAGGTGGGAAGTTTAGTCCCACATGGAAAGTTGGGAGGAAGTTAGACCACCTTATAAGGTGGGTTGTTCCACCACTAGTAAGAGAGTGAGAATAGGAGTGCTACACGCGCGCTCCTCCTCCTCCTCGCTCGCTCGTCTCGTCTCGTCTCGTCTCGTCTCGACTCGACTCGACACGACACGTCACGACGCGCGCCGCGCTCGTGGTGAGTGGATTGAGCCTCGAGCCGAGACTTTCCTTACTTTTTGCAGCTCAGGAAAACGAACAGAGTCCTAGACGGACGCGTCGCAGTTAGTCGGTTCGGGTCGCTCCTGGATCGTGGGCAATCTGTAACCGACTCGAAACGTTCATGCGACGTGGGCGTGGCCCATGTTGCCTAGGGTTTCCCGAGCCTATATAATCTCATGCCCGGCTACCGCAGAAATATCATCCAATACACGAGTTAGGGTTTCCACCTCTCTCTGCTTGCGCCGCCATCGTAGCCTACCCCATCCCGCGCGCCGACGTGCATCGGCGAACGGGAGAGCAGGTCTCCGGAACCGCTCGTCCTTGCGATCCTGTACGGGAGAGGGCGAATTAGGTTTTTGGGAAGCGCTCTGCGCGACTGCTCAACCTCTTCATCACGGGTCACCTTCCGTCCAAGTCGGGCGGTGCTGCCTACCGACGTCTTCAACGCCGTCTACTTCGACCCGTCGTCCCCGTCATCAACAACGTTGTCATCAACAACGTTATTGCTGCGACATCATCTGCTACACCTCCACCGCCACCTCCACCAGATCGGTACGTGTGACATATCTCGATCTGTTTAGCGATGGATGCTTTATCGTTTGCACTGCTGCTACTCATGTTGATTAATGCATCTAGTATGTTTGAGTTTCACATGTTAGTAGTTGCTGCCATCATGTTTTATATTCTGGAATTAATCATGGAAATTGTGCCTAATTATCCAACAATGGTGACGAACAAAATGTGATCAACAATGACGACTATGTCGATGTGGGTCCTCGTACTTACCGGTCCGAAACTCCTGTTAAGCATACAATTTCACGATCCCAAGATCATTCCATCGTGAATACATAACCGAACTGATACCAGATTACATCATCCATTACAGTACCAAATTGAGATTATTACAAAAGTCTTACATCATAGGCCATCAAGGCCGTAGTTCAACAAAAAACAGCGGACACAACTTGACTTCAAACAGCGGTGGAACCCAAGTCAGGCCTTTACCCTACAGGCGGCTGACTGGGAGAGCGTCCTAGTTCGCGTCTCCGACGTCGTACTCTTCTTCTTCTTCTTCTTCTTCTTCTTCTTCTTCTTAGTACTTCTCTTCAAAGTCTGGCCAAGTAAATAGCCAGGACAACAATGCCAATGAGTACGTTTGAATGTACTTGCAAACCACCTTAGAGATAAGTAAAGGATATACAGTATGGCAGTAGCAAGGAACAGGCACTATCTAGGGCGACAAGGAGCAAGAGGTGGTTCCTCTCGAGAGTATGACATCTCTATATATTTGTTGAAAACCTTTTTGTAAACCAATTTGTTTGTAGACTAACAAGTAAGGATAACCCATGCTTGTTTCCGGCCATCTCAAATGGCCAACACACTTCTTCCATATTTTCCACCGTACCTCCAAGGTACTTTTCCACCAGTCCCACATGCGTCACTTTCCCAAAACAATATTTGAGAAAACACTTTTATAAACCAAAAACTCATTTTGATACTTAGCACTTCCTTTCCCACGTCCATTGCCGTGGACACGGCTATTCGGATAGATTTAAACTCGGCAGCGATTGTACACTTTCCCCACAAGATGCGAATACTTATCGTGTGAGCATTATCCCTGCATAACAACATATGCCACGACAAATACCCGATCGTAGTTTTTCGCCTGCTCGCCTTAGCCTAAGACATGCCGCCCAGAGTTGTATCTCCCAACACCAGAGTCCGAGGGGTCATTTACCTGGGAGTAGCAAATTCCCCGACCAGCTCGACCCTCCGGAATGCCGCGACCAACTGCGGGGCATTATGCAAGGGGAGCTCATAGGTTGTACCCCTGCCATCGGTACACAATGGAAAGGCGTTCCCAGTTCATCGGGAAGGCCACGGTTGATAGGTGTCCATGGCCGGACTACCCCTTACATTTGCAGGACCCAAACTAAGGCGAGACAAACTAGTACACTACGCCCTGTCCCACTAAAAGGTAATGTGGTTGTACTGGCTAGGTCCGGTGATGTACTCAATCAACAAAAGGTTTTTCGAAAACAATTTTCTTCACTTCTCTTGCTCCCAGCAAGTCCTTTCTACTCAAAAACCATTAATCAAAACCACACTTGGGCAGGGCTACCCCATTCCAAGGTTTTTCGAAAACTTCTTTTCAGGAAAACATTTTCATAATCATTTTTTCCAGGGCTCCCACCTATAGCCCAGTTCTTCTTTGAAACATGGCGACAAGGATGACAAGGTGATAAGCACCATATCACTAATGGAGGTGGTATCAGTAGGTACCAATGAGGGTTGCACCCTAAGGGTGGAATAATAAAAACTCCGAGCGGCACTAACCACCGACATAAAATTAAAATATATGCACTTTATAAAACCTGTAATAATGCAAGAGCAAGATATATAGGATCAGAGATGCATCAAGAGGTGGCTTTCCTTGATCAGCAAAGTGTCCTTGGTCTTCCTCTTCAAATCCCCCTAAGTCACCTCCTCCTTCGTTTTCGGCGGCGTTCGAATCTATCGTCGCAAAAATAAAAGAAACATGCCACACTAAATCAACAAACCATTCAAGAATAATTCACAATTTTTTTTGATAAAATTACAGTATGTAAAGGTTTACAAATGCAAGCTACTGAAAGTGGTTTCACTACTTTATGGTTTTCAAAACTAAAGATATGATTTTTACAATTCCAGAAATGACTTAGGAACCATTTAAATGTCCTAAATCTTTCTGTGAATCACAAAAATACATGCATCATACCTACAGAAAGCTAACAACATTTAGAACACACTTGCACAAGAATCACTTGCAGATTAATTTTTAATCAACCTAGACAAATTAAACAATACATAATCTAGAGAACATAAACAGCTAGGCACACCAGTATAAAAGCATCACAAACCAGAGCCAAGCATACCCATGGATAGATAATACCAGTAGCACTTGAATTTGCTTCAAAATCATTCGTAGTTTTTAAATTAAAATTCATTTACTGGCTCTCTGAACAGAACTTGTTTTGTAAATAAACTAAATCTAGGAAGCTCCTGCATGTGAGGCTAATGCCAAACTAAAGCTATTCACATCTACTTCACAACAAAATTAACCTCGTGCATAAAGGTTTTATAAATATCACACACTAAATAAAATACACAATCAGATACTTTTTAGGTTTGTATTTAACATCACATATTTACAGCACTAAATCACATGCATGCAATTATTTGTGGTAGATATTTCATTTGTGAGTATCTAGAAATTTAAACCGTAAAATTTAGGAACTCGACGAATAAATGGAATTAGGAATCCTACTGCAGATGCTACTGGCAGGTTTAAACTGGAAAAGAGGGGAAAAGGAAATGGGTCGGGACGGGAAGGAGCGGCCCAGATCCCAGCGGTAGAGCCACGGATTGGGCCCAAACTACCGTTCTAGCGCGGGACGCCGCGGGTTTGAACCCTGCTGATGTGGCGGCCACGCTGGCGTGCGGGGCCCACGCCAATCGCATGCATGCAGAGGTTTCTTCCACCTCGCGACGTGGGACGCCGGTGACGTGAAAACTCTAGCAGCTACTGCTCTGTGTGCTCACCTCGGTTGACAGAAATCGACGGGGGCGGGTGCGTTGGACTCGGCGGAAGCTTCTCTTCCGAATGGAGGTGATGGCGCTGAAAACAGCACTGGCTGGAACCGTTGTTGATGGCGACGGGGCCTCCCTGCTGCTCACGGTGCCGACGGTGTCGGAGGGTCCTAGGGACAAAACGAGAGTGCATGAGCGAGGGAGTGATGCGGCGCATTAAATGAGCAGGATAGGGAGAGAAACGAAGGGGTTTCCGCGTCGGCAACCTTCACCGGTGCCCACGGACGGCGAGCGCAAGCACAGGCTGTGGGGAGGAGAGGAGCCCCTCTCCTCTCAGGAGGTGATCTGGTGGAGGGTGGAGGGTTCTGTGGCGAATGGAGAGAAGGGATAGTGGCCTGGGCCCTTTTATATCGGAATGGCCCGGTGCACCGTGCGCCGGGTCTGTGCGTGGAGGAGAGGAACGGTGGCAGCGAGGGGTTGGTCAAGCTGGGCGGTGGAGCGACGTGTCCGAGAGGCCATGTCCAGCTTTGGAGCGTGGCGGAGGTCGGGAACGTGGGGTTTCTGCGTGCACGGACAGGTCCCGTTCGCCTGCAGCCTGTTCGACGAAAAGCCACGGAATACTTGGGCTCGGTGGAGGGTAAGCTGAGGCGGGTCGCAGTTGTCCTGGCGTGGGGGAGGTGATGGCATTACTCTTGTCCACCGCGCGGCGGTATCCGTGACGGGGGCGAGACGTGGGGGTCGCCAGTGTGGCCGTGTCCGAGATGGTGCGCGCGGTCACCACGAGGGTGGCGTGAGGTGGGGGAAGGCAAGAGAGAGCTCGGGAAATTGTCAAAGAGGGAGAGAGAAGCAGTGAGCATCGGCTGTTGCTGGCGTCGTGTGCATGCTCAGCAAAGGGAAGAGAGAGGCGGGATGCAGCCGTGCGGTCCTTGCCAAAGTAGGGATGCGATGGGAGAATCTCTAATTTGAGTAGGGATGCAGGAGGGGTGCAGGCTCGTGAGTGTCTTCTGGTGGGGAGAGATGGGAAAGTAGAGGGAGAGAATCAGGCTCACACATGCCCCATGCCAAGATATGGCCGGTTCTCCTCTTTTCCAAGCAAGGGAGGACAACAAGAAAGGGCTAAAAGTTGTGCATGTCGATAAGAGAGGGGGATAGTGCTGGTCACACGGTTTAGCAGGGAGAAAGGACAGAGAGGGATGGGTGCATGGTGATTACTCGGGATGCATGGCCGGCTACCTCACTTGAGCATGCAAAGGTGGTTCCCAATTTTGCTAAGCTAGGCTAGCTAGGTGGTGATGCTTCTGAAAACCAAGGACATGATAAGATGAGAGGTGGGTTAGAGAGAGTTTAAGCATAGTGAGAAAGAAAGAAGAGAGGAGAGGGAAACGTGGTTCATGCCATGGTCGGCATGACCATGTCATCAAGGGTTTGGGTTTTCATTAGGGTTATCCTTAAGAGAGGGAGAGAAGAAATAAAGGTATGAGGGTATGGTCTACTTGACCATTTCTTGATTTGTGCATACTTTCATAGTGCCTTTGTTCCGGACTTTTCTAGAACCTTCTAGAACCTGCCATAAATGCACCGGATCATTTCCAAACTTGGAATATGACTTCCTATATATGAGTCTTATTCTCCGGACCATTCCGGAACTCCTCGTGATGTCCTGGATCCTATCCGAGACTCCGAACAAAACTTCGAACTCCATTCCATATATCCATATCTACTTAAACGACATCAAACCGTAAGTGTGTCACCCTACGGTTCGCGAACTATGCAGACATGGTTGAGACTTCTCTCCGACCAATAACCAATAGCGGGATCTGGAGATCCATAATGGCTCCCACATATTCAACGATGACTTAGTGATCGAATGAACCATTCACATACGATACCGATTCCCTTTGTCACGCGATATTTTACTTGTCCGAGGTTTGATCATCGGTATCTCTATACCTTGTTCAAACTCGTCTCCTGACAAGTACTCTTTACTCGTACCGTGGTATGTGGTCTCTTATGAACCATTCATATGCTTGCAAGCTATTTAGACGACATTCCACCGAGAGGGCCCAGAGTATATCTATCCGTCATCGGGATGGACAAATCCCACTGTTGATCCATATGCCTCAACTCATACTTTCCGGATACTTAATCCCACCTTTATAACCACCCATTTACGCGAGTGGCGTTTGATGTAATCAAAGTACCTTTCCGGTATAAGTGATTTACATGATCTCATGGTCAAAAGGACTAGGTAACTATGTATCGAAAGCTTATAGCAAATAACTTAATGACGTGATCTTATGCTACGCTTAATTGGGTGTGTCCATTACATCATTCACATAATGACATAACCTTGTTATTAGTAACATCCAATGTTCATGATCATGAAACTATGATCATCTATTAATCAACAAGCTAGTTATACAAGAGGCTTACTAGGGACTCCTTGTTGTTCACATAACACACATGTATCAATGTTTCGGTTAATACAATTATAGCATGGTATGTAAACATTATCATAAACACAAAGATATATTATAATAACCATTTTATTATTGCCTCTTGGGCATATCTCCAACAATTAGTAGTAGTTCAGATGCATCAGTAGTTCGCATACAAGGTCACACATGCATGAGGTCGAATCTATATGACCCAAACAGCACAAAAGAACCTCCAAAATAACAATTGCATCAAAAGAAACCATCTGATAATCACAAGCTGAGCCTTCTTTTGCTTCTTGTGCTCATTGCGGGGCTCGCAGGGCTTAAAAATTTGCTTCTTGTGCACATAGCTGGGCTGTCAAGTGGAACCGCCGGAATCTTTTTAGCACACTTTCTCTTTTTGCTCTTGCCCGCCTTCACTGGAACATCTTTCTCATCGCCGGGAATAGGAAACTCTATGGAAATTGGCATCAGTTGGTTTGAGCCGGTTCCTGATCTGCACTTATACATGTATGGCAACAATAGATTTTAGCAACTGAAAACAAAAACTATACATAAATGTGAAGTACGAAACAAAAACAATACCTTTTGGATCCAACCGATTCAGAGTTGCTCCCTTTCCTATTTTTTTTACTTGTATTCTCCAAGCTTTTGGTACTGTGAGAAGGAAGTAATCAGCAAAAGAACAAGTTGTAGTTTAAGTAAATACAAAAATCTAAACTAGTTCTAATCACCTTTTTGATGCTCCATCACTTGAGTTAGCATGGTTTTCCTTCTTTTCCTTCTTAGTTGTAGTTTCCAAATTTTGGCTATGGTGAGAAGGAAGCTACTTAGAATTCAAGCAGTGTTCTCATGTAATCTTGAGCATAAGTGTCAAATTACTAACCTTGGGGGAAAACACATTCTTGTTGGTTCTTCATCATAAGGCACAATGGATGAGTCGGCTGTTTGGGATGTCTTTGTCCTCTTCTTTGGTGGTTCTCTACACGAACAATAAGGAAGTAGTGAAAATGTACATCTGGCTGAGTAATGCAAGAATGAGTAAATCGATATTACCTCACAGCCGTCATCGCAGCAATGTCATCGGGGTTGCATTTCTTACAATTATGCCAGTGATGCCCATATTCCTTACAAATAGGGCATAAGAGTTTGCCATTTTTCCTTTTCTTCTCACCGCAACCTTTGTACCTCTCAGTTTTAGGCCTACCAGCAGTAGCCTTTAATAGTGGCGGATGCATGAAGAAGCCATGGTCAGATTGAGGCCATTGGTTCTTGTCAGGCATAGCAGGGATTAGTTGGGCATAAGCTGATCTGAATTTTTCAAGGGAGTAATACACGTCCACATATTGTCGTATGTGTGCATTGGTAAGTGATGTGATGAATGCAAGAGCATGTTTGCAAGGAAGGCCGGAAACTTGCCATTGTCTACAAGAACATGTCCTCTCTTGCAAGTTGATCACAAACCTAAATCCGCTACCACCTAATGCAGTCACTTCAGCAACTTCTTCTGAGCTTTCTACAACCTCCAAGTTTAATTCCCTAGTCATTACATTCAGCCTCTTCATTATGTGGGGGAGAATCAAACCATCTAACTTCTTTGCAACTTTTCTCCTTCGGTTCCACAATATCATAATCAATTGCCTCGCCTTATCAAAGAAGTCGTCCAAGTTCAAGGACTTGTGGTGCTTGATCCAATTGTTAAAGCTCTCAACCAAGTTGTTGGTTACATAGTCCACCTTGCATATAGTTGAGAACTGGCTCCTAGACCACAACCTATTGTGCCACTTCCTTACATGTGTTGTTGCAGCTGGCTTTACTGTCTCCATAGCAGCCCAATGTTTGCCAAATAAATATGTATTCCATGAGTAAGCAGCAGCCCAAAGGTGGTCATCAAACACCTTCCCATGGAACTTCTTCTTGAAGTTGGTCACCAAGTGAAACATACACTCTCTATGTTCTGCCTCTGGGAACACTTCTTTTACCCCTGTCATAACTGCCTGGCCAGCATCAGTGCATATGGCTAAACCTGTTGGTGATCCTATGGCTTGTCTTAGCAGTTGCATGAACCAAGTCCAATTCTCATTAGTTTCAGAGTCAAAAACTCCAGAACTAACCGGATACATCCAATTATGGCCATCAATGGCAGTAGCACTAGCCAACTGCCCCTTGAACCTGCCTGTCAAGAATGTGCTATCTATTGCCAAATACGGTCTGCAACCACCAAGGAACCCATCTATGCAAGGTTTGAAAGCAACAAAAAAATTTCTAAACTTGATTTTACCAGATACCGTGTGATGATCGATCTGCACTATGCTACCAGGGCAGCAACTTTCAACTTGTGCTTTAAACCTATACAAATTGTCAAAGCTGCTGTCCCAATCACCATATAGTTCCCTCAAGGCTAGTAGCTTGCCCATATATACTCTCTTGTAGTGGATTTTGACCTTGTGGTGTTCTTTAAACTTTTTTTGCAATTCCGTTGCTCCTAGAGTTGCATCTTCAATGAGCCAGTTCTTAACCTTCTCACATATCCAATACTTAGTTGCGTTCTTCACCTTCTTTTTCCTTCTTGTACTAGAGCAATCATGATCACAAGGTTTTTTTTTTCACCTACAAAAGAAGAATATATGTAGTTAGCTACAAATTCTTAAACAATTATGCAAAAGAAGTTCCCAAACGAGCAAAGTTAGACAATTACCACTACAGTACATATATTATCTGTTGTAGAAGCATGTATCCTCCATGGACAATTATCTTCATCTCTTCTTTTACAATATCCCCTGAACCTACATGGTGTACTCTTCTCTGTGTTAAACTCAAGTTAATGTTTGATTGCATGCTGAGAAAGGGCCAACTTAAACTCATCCATATTGGGATATGTGGAACCTTCGGTCATACATGGGTCTTCCTTATCATACTCTATATCTGGGGCATGATTTGCCTCATGCAACTCTTCCTCCTCCTCTAACTCAGACTCATCCTTGTTGTCATCCTCGCTCTCATCTTCGCTATCATCCTCGCTCCCATCCTCGCTCCCATCAGCAGCAACATAGTCTTTGTCCTTCTCTTTATTAGGAAAAAGAACCACATTTAGACATGTAGGTTCTTTCTCCAAATACATACTCTCTTCATCAACACCAACATGTTCATTCTCCGGTATTGGGTTGCAAAGATAACTATTTTCGTCAGTACCACATCAATACCAATTTGTTCATACTCCATGATAGGAACATAAGGTTCAGAGGGGTCACAATATGCAAAGAACATCTGCACCATCTTCGTCTTACTGTGTTTCTCAAACATAGACATCAACTCTTGGTCTGATTTTATTTCTGGGAATGTTTTGAGAACATCATCATAGTACTGAACATGTGCAACTTCCAAATAACGTGCCGGGTACTAAACTAGAACTGATTCAACCAAAACTTCATAATTTGTCAAGTCAGAATCAATAACCTTCTCAAAATAAAAAGATTTGATCTCCTTTCTAGCTTTTTTTGGGTTGCCAATCATTCTAATTTTCAGCAAATAGCTTGAATTTGGATCCATCCTGTGAATAAAAATGAAACCTATGCATCAGAATTGCTACTGGATATTAGGTAATCTGCTCATCCTTCCACTCCTACTGCATTCGTAGATCGATTCGTGGAAACTCACCATTGTAGACATGCTGGTGACGCCCAACCTGAAGCCGACCCTGAAGTCGCGCCGTCCCTTGAGCGAGCAGCTGCGACATCGCCCGAGCCCGCAGCAGCGTGGCAGAGGTGCACTGCTAGTGTCTCTGTAGAGAAGTGAAATGGCCTTTGATAGCACGTGCGCTCTCTCCACATGACCATAGAAACACTCGTTGGAGTACTATGGCGGCAGTACCTGTTTTCATGGAATGACAAAGGCTCAACCGATCGATCGATGAAGACACCGAAGTAGGCTTAGGCGAGGAGCTGCCACCTTTTGTTCACAGCTAAACTTTCCGGTGTGTATTGTAGAAAGACAGAAAAAATTCCAATGCCGGAGTACTGTTGCTGCCTACCATAGCCTTAGCTAGCATACACAACAGCTGAAAACACGTTGATTCCTCCTATAATTGGCGATGAAGGCGAAGGTGGGGACGATCTAGCCATGGAAGAGATTCCCATTTCCCTTCGGTTCGCACCGTAGCCATCCACCCATCGTTGTGAGGCAGGCATTGTCCGAATTCCGATTCCCAAACAGCACCCAGTGTCTCCTGCAAGCATGCCCGGCCGGTTTGGTATGGTTTGGTATGGTTTATCAGCACAAAAGCAGCCGCCCAATTCGCCAGGACCAGCTCCCAACACCTTGATTAACATATCAACATCTATTCCAGAGGAAGCTAAGCTACCGTCGACTAATCTATTTTAATCCCAGAGGAAGCTACTCCGATTAATTATCCATGGAAGAATAGCATATATGTGCGTGTATAGCATAGACAGCCCAACCAACGGCCAGGGGAAGATTCCCTGCCTTTCCTTTCATCTCCATATCATGCACTCGTGACACGAATGTGCTCTATCTATCTAATCCCAGTTGCCATCGATCACATTACTGCTAACTCACGATCAATCTGCTACCTGAACTTGTCAAAGAGGAAGGAGCTCAGAAACGAGAGGCAACTGCTGCATGCGTTCTTGGTTGCGTCGTCGCAAAAGTCAAAAGACAAAGACTACAAGTAAACCCTATCATATACTACTACACCCCTGACCTCACGGCAAAGTCGTGTACTCATTACACGTCTAGTGTTGCAATACTCCAATACATACTGATCTCTATATGTCACCATATTATGTAATTAAGCAGCAGCAAATTAGGAGTAGCTACCAGTACTTTGTAATATACCTGTACTTGCTACTAGTACTACAATGACTATTACACTTCACGGCCTCGGCATACTTAGCGCAATTTCATGAAGCCGGCAATTTTTTTTGCTAGGTTTATCCTTTAAAATAGGGTATTGACTGCCACAAAATGGACAAAGGAAGAGAGCCCATTACGCCGTCGGCTATGGCCTATGGACCCTGGTGATAGAGGCATGGAGCACCACAATTCTTGAACCGAAGCATACCTATTCCATTGAGAGGTGTCGAAATCAGCTAACCAGCCACTCCTTTATGACTCTCCAAACATGGAGGGAGTATCTACATTTGAACATTTGATGCTCCGCGGTCTCCGGCCTCCTCTTGCAAAGTTTGCAAAGACCACAATTTCGCGTAGAAGAATTGTGGTCCTCCGTCACCAGGGTCTCTCTTTCTTGGTCCCTTCTTGGTTTTGCCATGTTACAGAAAAAAAGGTATACTTGCAGTAAGAATTTTAGGCCTAGCTTTATCCAAACTACTACTCCAAATCCACACCCTTCAAATTCTTGAATACAAAAACCTTTGTTCTTCGGTCCTATTTGCAACCCTTGTGACCGGCTCATTTTCGTCAATCTGTAGCAAGCTCATTTGGGCTGTTTCGTCAGAAAAGAAAACGAAAAGAAAAATGAACACACCTCTCGATGACCAATTATTGGCGGTTGCAGGTTGCGCTCATCGATAAATAAGACGATGCTACTATATCTCTTGATCCAAAGAAAAGCAGCCGAACTACTTAATCAACAACTGAGTTTTGCAATTGAATAAGGAGATCATCCAGAAACACACGGCAACAGGCAGGCAGGCAGCGCCTTAGCTTGAGTGAGTTGAGGCTGTCGCCTTCAGCTTTTAGGTCGACATTTTCTCTCGCGGAAATTGCTTCCCATTGCTTTCGCAGATTCCAATTGCTACCACATCATTCATGAATTTTATTTTATTTTTTGCTGGCACACCGTACCACATCATTCTTGGATTTTATTTTATTTTTTGCTGGCACGCCGTACCACATCATGAGTAGAAGGTTGCGCCGATCGATCAAAGTTCTGTAATATTTTCATTCCAAGAGTGTTCCTGCTCATGATGGCACTGCCGCTGGCTGGTTGCCTCTGTTGGGGAACGGAGAGACAAGACTGGAATCCACCGTGTGCATGCCGTAGATTTGTATATCTTTCAATCGGGACTCTGGAGTCTGGACACCGGTCCAAGTCAAGCATGATTTGCTGCGATTTTTCGCCGAAGTTGCTCCTCTCTCTGAAACCAGAATTCATTCAGCCGCTGACAGAGAGAGAGCAGTGACAGACGACATTTCAGACAGAATTCATTCAGTCTTTTCTTTTTGAAACCAGAATTCATTCAGTACTGTGGATGTCTGAATCGAGCCAGGACCTCTTTGATACGAACAAGAGATAGAAACACAGATACCTGCACGTACGGGCGTCGATGGGTCATTTATCTCGTGGCAATTCACATCCACGGTCGGCAACGGCGACGGCAATGTCGCTGCCTGCATTTTCCTGCTAATTGCCCGTCGATTCCATGGGCAGCAGCAGCGACTTATCAAGCGCGTGCCCGCCGCCCATTCATCTCCTCTCCTCTCCCTTTCCTCCTTTCCTTTCCCTCCGAGAAAGGTCTCGCGCATTTCTCCAAAGATTTTCTCCATGTCGTTTTCAGCGTGTTATCCTCTGAATCCATCCACCGAGAAGCCTTTTGTGCTGCACAACCAAATCAAAATGTATGTTGGCATTATGACACTCTTATGACATTTTGTTGTCCAAGTGGGGCTGCAGATCACAGGGTTACACACAAGAAGAAGAAGCATGCTCGATTTGGCCGCGCATAGGTTTTCTCGGGAGCCAAACACAGCATGTGCTGGCCCTGCATTCCTGGGGATGGCCTAGACATACAATACAACATCTCATCAGGAGTGTCATTAAGGTTAACGGCTCCACTGACCTCTCCTGCTCCCTCACTGCTTTAACAAAACACCAGCGGCAGGAGAAAGAATCAATGCAGCGCCATGTGAATAAAGAACGAGCAAAGCGCCTTTGATGATGATGATGATGATGATGATACTTGCATGATTGAGTGGCGGCAGAATCTTTTCAAAAACCCAAACTTTCTGCTCATCACTGACCTCTCTCCTACTATTTTAGTTCCTGCTGCTGCTCTGTTCGAGTTGGGAACAGAGAGGCTCTCAAACGAATTCGGCAATTGAAAAAACAGGGAGGAACACCTACAGTAGAGAGATTTTGCAAAGCTGTCCTTTTCCCCTTTAATTGTTTTAGATAAAGCTGTATGTGTCGTTTTTAGCAGTTGCATTAATAGGGCAGCCGCATTATTGGTGGTAGGAACTGAAGGTCTGGAAATGGGCAATGAGAGGTGGAAGGTGGCAGAACCGATGGCGCAACCGATCCAACCTAGGCATCAGCGCAACCAAACAAAGGGAGGAACGAACGAATGAGAATTATAACATAGAGAATAGTTGGCGGCTAGCAAAAGTTTAATCAGGCCGTCTTCGCGAACACGAGGAAGCAACACCATTTGTGAAAGATAAGCTGAGAGCAGCTGAGAGCTTGTAAATGATGCACTAGTGTATATAGCCACAATATACTAGTGCTGCCCAGAAATCAATTCGCCGGCGGACGGGGCGGCGGCGCCGTAGCTTTTGTAAAGTTCTTGCTTGGGCTTTTCTATTTGAAAACACTCACTTTGTCTATTACACCGTTTCTGTTAGGTCATCCTTTCCGGTGCCTCGACGGTAAACAGACAGAGGATGCCTTATTATGACCCGAGGGAATAGGATGACACAAAATACCTGACCCAGCAGCACGGTAGAAACAAACCAAGGTGCGTGGACCGAGCCATTCCTGACCCAAATTTAGCATGGTAGTGGGTCTAGGCGGATAGTACCCGCATCTATCAGCCTATCAGCCATTTGCGCCGATGTATATATTGAGTGATAATTATAAGACCATTTTGTCTAATGTTTACCTAGATGAGCCAAATTAGCTCGATCGAGTTTTTCTGCAAAAATGTTATTGATACATAGTCGAACGATGATGTGGGCGGTGATACTAAACTGTCGACGGGCACAACGAGAGACGGGTGCCACAATTCAGTGGCTCGAATAGGCCACGCAGGGATAATATCAAGCATAATCCAGAAGCATGCCATAATTGTCTCTTCAAACACTACTTCCACCGTACCTGATTGCCTGGTACGTTTCTGAACCCTCCCCCGACCTAACCCTCCCCCGGGTGGCGGCGCCGCGCCACTCCGAGGAGCCCTCCTCACCGGCCCTCCCGCCCCCTCCAGTCCCTCCCTCCCCTCGCCGCCGCCGCCGGAGGTGTCGCCGGGCAAAGCCCGTGTGGCATGGCGGTGGCGGGGGCTTCAGATGGTCGCGATCATGGGGGATGGGGGCGGCGCTCCTGATCTCTTGTGGTGGTGGTGGTGCGCGGCGTCGGCGGCCGGAAGGCGAGGCGGTGGCGGTGGTGGCGTGGCCGGATCTTGGTCCTTGGGGCCTGGAGGCGGTCGTGCTGCTACACCTTCTCCTCCGCGTGACGGGCCGCTCCGCCCGCATCACATGGGAGCCGGGGCAGCGGCCCCGGGCATGGCGGCGGCGACCTCCTCTCCGGAGGGGGACGGCCTCTTTGGGATCTGCGGTGGGGGATTTTGGGATCCCACTCAGATCTCCGGCGGTGAAGATCCAGTCGACGACGAGCTTTGGGTGACGGAGCAGCCGGTGAAAACCGCGCTTCGATCTCGGTCTTCGCGGATGATGGCGGCGTCGATTGGCGTCGTTACCTTGTCGAAGGCATCATCTTTGCTTGCCTCGGCACTACGCTCAGCGAGTTGGGGATGCGCGGCTGTCGGTGAAAACCGTGCTCCGACTTCGGTCTTGGCGGGCGATGGCGGCGTCACACGTCGTAACCTTCTTGAAGGCATCGTCGTCGCAGCCTGCTTCTACCCACTCGTGCTGCTCCGGGGGAAACCTAGATGCGGGTCTCTCGGATCGGACGATGGCGACGCTACCTACGTCGTTCTACCTGCGGGGGCATCGTTTTTGGAGCAGCTCGCCGGATGGTGGCGGATGTTGGTGGAGTGGTATTCATCTACCACATCGACGGCGCTGAGTCTCGGTGGCATGGTGCTGCGGGGTATCGACGGCGGATGCGGGATGATGTATGCGGGCAGGATGGTGGAGCCGTCTGGCGTCATGGTGGCATCGACGGCAGGTCTTGCAAGGTTAATGCGATGATCTCTCTTGAAGATGGAGTCGAGGAAGACGGCGGAAGCAACTCCGTGGCGTGGGCGTTGGCGTACGCGCGAGTACTCGCTTGATCGGATGTGCTTCTCACCTGCTATTGGGCGGTTTGGGGAGGCATTTAGTTTTGGTTGATGTGAGTTGGTGTATTGTCACCCTCTTCATCCCACTGTAGGTATAGTTAGGTTGCTTCGAGATTGGTCTTTTGTATTGTTTCTTGTAAGGTTCGTGAATAATCTAATAAAAAAGCCGTGTGCATCCTTTGGATGCAGAAGCTGGGGCGATATTTCCCCCATTTCGAAAAAAAAAACTTCCACCGTACCAATAAAATATTTCTGAGCACATATTTCGGCGCCGCTATCAGATGTCAAGAAAGTCCTTCTTGTGAATTCCCGAAGGTGTGAGGGACCATCAATTATTAAGTCATTTTTTATACATGCCATATAAAATGTTTTTTCAAACGAAATCTTGTGTACGGACATGGAATGTACATGCAAAATTTTATTTCAGATTTTTGACATTTTAGATTTTGCTTTTAAATTATTTAATTAATAATAGGTTCATATGCACCTTTGACCCAAAACACCGCCTCCTTGTTTTGTCTTTCAATAAACTTGGTCAAATATATAGAACAATGACTTTTGACTAAATTTATGTGTCTTATATTTTGATGCGGAGGAAGTATTGTATAAGGTATGCCAAACTAACATACATAAAAACTCATAAAGCTAAGCATAAGGTTGAAACTTAAACAGTAGCATTACCAAATTATCATTTCCAAAAAAAAAACTTAGCAAATGGTGATTTAAATGAAATTATACATGGGTATGTTTTAACCCAACATCTACATGCGTGCTTTTTTTCTCAATTTTGTTTTACAAAACTTACATGTGAGTAAAATGATATGATATGCACGAATCCCCCGATTTGGCTGGTGGCTCAGATCTTTTGTCAAAACGTCCCTTGGATCAGATTCATATTTCACCCCACTCTAACTAATCCAATTGCAGAATGCCTATATTTTCCCTAAAAAGATCAAGGAAATTCTTGATTTTTAAGTGCATTTTTTGCCGAGAAAGGAGCCACATCACACATGGCCCCCAATCTAATATTGGAAGGAATTGTGGTTTCATAACCACAAGGTCAGTTCTATTGCCACATGACGATTTGAAAAGGATATTGCGTGGTACATACGGAGTACTGCCACAAAAGGTACACCGTTAACATAGGGTTAGGGATGACATTAATTAACATGTGGATGCTAGCTTGGTCAGCAAGCGGTTACGCTTGTTTCAAATTAGTCTCTCTCTTCCTTAAGCCATGTGTGAGCACACTTCAGCTTTGAACTAATCTATGGAGTACACAAAAACTGATCGATGCACTTGGGCAGAGCCCGTTTTTGCAAAATTTGAAACTCAAACTTCTGAGTCTCTAAGAAATCTGCCGAATAATATATAGCTAGAATATACATTGAGGTTGTACGCCAGAAATTTATTTAAAAAGACAAAAAAAAGTTTTACAGAAAAATGTATTTTACTCATGTATGTAGTCAGATTTTTTTATATAACCCAAAACAGAATGAGTCTTGTGCCAAAACTTTTCTCCGTAAAGGGTATAAATTAATATGATGAATATATCAATTACACACATACTCTACACCAACAAGACGTCTAAAGACATAAAAAAATGCACGCAGCCGAGAGAAAAATAGAAATAGAAAACAAATACGCATCACAGTGATGAAAGACTCGCAACAAGAACACTCTAATCACCACCTAAGAGCATCTCTAGCAGAGTAGCAGATCCCCATCCGACCCCATCCGCATAATAACCGCCGATTTCTAGTTCGGAGGGCAAAAAACGTGCTATTCAGATCCCGCATCGGATCCCCATTTCCAAAAAAAAAACTGGGCCACCCCGATACGCGCCGCGCGACCCCCAAGTTCCCGGGTCGGAGGGGCTGTGCGAGGCCGGCCTCCATCCATTTCCGCCCCTTGGCGCGAAGGAAGTTTCAGCTCTCCCCTTCCCCTCTTCCTCCCGCCAACCGCCGCTGCCGCGCGCTGCCGCAGATCCCGGCCTCCCCCGCCCTTCCCCTCTGATTCCGACAGGTAGAAGCACATGTGCGGGCCCGTCGAGTCCGATCCGCCCGCCAGCGCGCGCGAATCGGGCACCAATCGACCGGAATCGACGCCGCCGCGCACGCCTCGCCGGTAAGCTTTTCCCAAGCTCGTCGCAGCCGCGGATCTGCCGCCGTAGCTCTAATGGTTTGTGATACGTCTCAAACGTATCCATAATTTCTTATGTTCCATGCTACTTTTATGATGATACTCACATATTTTATACACACTTTATGTCATTATTATGCATTTTCCGGCACTAACCTATTGACGAGATGCCGAAGAGCCGATTCTTGTTTTCTGCTGTTTTTGGTTTCAGAAATCCTACAAAGGAAATATTCTCGGAATTGGACGAAATCAACGCCCAAGGTCTTATATTTCCACGAAGCTTCCAGAAGACCGAAGGAGATACGAAGTGGGGCCACGAGGTGGCCAGACCATAGGCTGGCGCGGCCAGAGGGGGCCCGCGCCGCCTCCAACCCTACCCTTCCGCCTACTTAAAGCCTTCGCCACGAAACCCCACTAGTAGGAAAACCCTTATAGGCAAAGCTTAGTTCTGTGGCGCACCATTTTGAATGCGCCACAGAAACTTATTTTGTGGCGCACCAGGAAGTGTGCGCCACAAAAATAGCTTATTTTTGTGGCGCATGGCTGAACCGTGCGCCACGGAAATTATGTGGGGCCCACATTCTGCCACCACGAATTATTAGGGTAGGTATTTCGTGGCGCACAATGCTTTCGCGCCACGAAATAACTATTTCCGTGGCGCACCGGCTGCGGTGCGCCACGGAGTAGTTATTTACGTGGCGCACCGGCTCCGGTGCGCCACGGAAGTAGTTATTTCGTGGCGCACTTGTGCTGGTGCGCCACGGGATTAGGGTAAGTTATATCATCCCCGTACCCATCCCCTCCCCTCCCCTCCCTCCCCACGCCCGTACGTTCACCTCCCCTCCCCTCTCCCCCGCCGCCGCCGCCATGGTCGTCGCACCGGCCGTCGCCGCCGCCGCCTCCTTCCTCCGCGAGGGCCGCATGCCGCCACGCTCCACCCATCCCCGCCACCCGCAGCACAAGCCGGCTGCGGCGTGGAGGAGGAGGGGCCGCCGCATGGAGGAGGAGGGGCCGCCGCGTCAAGGAGGAGGAGCCGCCGCGTCTTCCTCCTCCTCCACCCATGCCGTCGTCGTCAACCTCCTCCTCCACCCCTATCGTCGGTGAGCTCCACCTCTCCCCTCCCCTCCCTCCTCCTCCACCCCTGCCGTCGTCGTCAACCTCCTCCTCGATCCACCCCTAGCGTCGGTGAGCTCCACCTCTCCCTCCCCTCCCTCTTCCTCTACCCCTGCTCTGGATGTGTTGATGTTGTGCTCGATCTGGATGCTCTTGTCTTGTTGTTGTTCTCTCGGATGTTGATGTCTGCTCTGGACAAAATTACGAGAGAGGATGATGTTGTGCTCGATCTGGATCTTGTTGTCTGCTTGTTGTGGTCATCATGAATAAAAACAGTCAAACATTCTTTTTGTTTTACTGTGCTGTTAGCTATATATTTTTTCTATGCTCTGCCTGTGATGCTTGTGTTTTGGAGCAAGCAGCTGGCATGGCATGTGAGAGAGAGCATGAGAGAGTTCTTGGGGGTAGAGATGATGGCAACATCAGCACTGGTCCTGCATTGGTCCTGCTTTGAATTAGTAAGATCAAGTAGTGGCTTGAGTTCCTGTTGGTAACCAATACCAACAGAGAGCTACTTCATTTTAAGTAGAATTTCTTTTAAGGACTCTAGCTAGATTAGAGGGGAAAAAGATTGCTGATTTGTTGCCTATGATAATGGATCATCAAATGTTTCCCTTTGTCCACTGGTTGCCTCCTTAATTGATGCCTTATGATCCAAATGATCCAAGTCCCTTGCATGATCCCATTTGTCCCTAATGTTGCTTAATTAAGATGAATAAATTCCCTCTAATCACCATTTGGAGATCAAGACTAGTTCTTGATATCCATTAGCTAGACTCCAATATTAAAAATGTCTCCCAAATATGGAGACAAACATTTTAACATTACCCCAATGTTATTTCTCTCAAATTGACGAGTTTCGATGGTATGCTTGCTCCTCACCGTACTTTATCAATTCCCTACCGATCCTAAGTACCCATGAATATCCGGTGGTGTTCTTCTGCTGTTTAGTTACTTGTCAACACATGTGTTTGCATGTGTGTGTGAGCTGCTTGTAGTGTCACTTGACTATTCAAGTTTCAATGTTGGTTACTTTTCCTCTAGTGCAAGAAATGGTTGAGCGAGATGTTTATCCACTTTGTTGGCCTTTATTCTTGGGTAGCTCAAAGTGTCATGCACTTACTTGGATCATCAAATGTTTCCCTTAATTTGTCCCTGGTTGCCTCCTTAATTGATGCCTTATGATCCAAATTACTATATTATTGGATTGAGTGATATGGCTACTTGCTTGTTTGCTCTCCAAATGCTATATATGTGTATTTGACCATGCTTATGATGGATTTCTTTTAAGGACTCTAGCTAGATTAGAGGGGAAAAAGTTGCAGCTTTGTTGCCTATGATAATGGATCATCAAATGTTTCCCTTTGTCCCTGGTTGCCTCCTTAATTGATGCCTTATGATCCAAATGACCCAAGTCCCTTGCATGATCCCATTTGTCCCTAATGTTGCTTAAGATGAATAAATTCCCTCTAATCACCATTTGGAGATCAAGACTAGTTCTTGATTTCCATTAGCTAGACTCCAATATTAAAAATGTCTCCCAAATATGGAGACAAACATTTTAACATTACCCCAAGTGATTTACTTGTCGATGATTAGATGGTTGGTCGATCACTCGTACACTCGGGGGTGGAGCAAGTGAGGCTTGGTGTGATGGCACAAATATCAATATCTTGTGCATCCTACCTGGCCTCACTTACTCCATCTCTCGGATGTTAATATTTGTTTCGACCAACAAAGTATGAGGCATTCCATTTAGTTGATACCACTTGGCTCTTTCTTCTATTTTAGTGCCGATGATTAGAATGTTCGGTCAAGCCGTACACTCCGAGGTGTCGCTAGTGAGCCTGGTGTGATGGCACAAATATCAATCTCTTGTGCATCCTACCTGGCCTCACTAACGCCATCCCGGGATGTTCATATTTGTTTCGACCAACAAAGTATGAGGCATTCCATTTAGTTCATCCTAGCTACTTCTTAATTGCATTGGCCTTTCTTCCATTTTAGTGCCGATGATTAGAATGTTTGGTCACCTATACGCCGCAATATACTTTGTAGACGAGCCCCCCTTTCCCGGCCGCCGTTCCGTGAACGAGTCCTTGATGAGACAACAACGCCGACATGCCTCTCCGGCGCAGCACCACTTTTCTTCTCTCGCCGTCCAATACGTGAACGAGTCCTTAATGCCAAGACGGTGCCAGCCTCCCTAGCATCATGCCGACCCCTGTTGTCGCGCTTCAGGCCGTGTCGATCATGCGCCCTGCACTCTTCGCCTTCTTGCCCGGTGAACTAATAGACTAATCGTTGGAATAAGGAAGCCGATGACGGCCGATCGCAATTTAATCTTGCGACCGGTCGTCATCGGTTTCCTTATTCCAACGATCAGCCTATTGGTTCACCGGGCAAGAAGGCGACAGGCAGGCGCGGGACACACGGCTTGAAGCGCGGCAACACGGCCCGGCATAATGCCGGGCAGGCCGGCACGGTCTTTGCATCAAGGACTCGTTCACCGGACAGCGAGGGACCGGCGTGGTTGCTGCGCCGGAGATGCGGATCGGCGTTGTTGTGTCGTCAAGCACCCGTTGACGGAACGCCGACCGGGGAAAGGGGCCCTTCTGCAAAGTATTTGTGTTGACCAACAATGTATGAGGCACATATTCTATTTTGTCATTCCATTTGCTTTAAGATTTTCAAAATGCCGATGATTAAAATGTTTGGTCACCGTACACTTGGGGGTGGCGTAAGTGAGCCTGGTAAGATAGCACAAATATCAATCTCTTGTGCATCCTACCCGGCCTCGCTTACCCCATCCCTAAATGTTAATATTTGTGTTGACCAACAATGTATGAGGCACTTATTCCATTTTGTCATTCCATTTGCTTTGAGATTTTCAAAATGCCGATGATTAAAATGTTTGGTCACCGTACACTTGGGGGTGGCGTAAGTGAGCTCGGTAAGATAGCACAAATATCAATCTCTTGTGCATCGGACTTGGTCTCACCGACGCCATCTCTAAATGTTAATATTTGTGTTGACCAACAATGTATGAGGCACTTATTCCATTTTGTCATTCCATTTGCTTTGACATTTTCAAAATGCCGATGATTAAAATGTTTGGTCACCGTACACTCGGGGCGGCGTAAGTGAGCCTGGTAAGATAGCACAAATATCAATCTCTTGTGCATCGGACTTGGTCTCACTTACACCGTCCCTGAATGTTAATATTTGTGTTGACCAACAATGTATGAGGCATTTATTCCATTTCTCTTGTGCATCGGATACTTGTTGGTCTCACTTTCTTCCATTTTCATCATAGTAGGAAGCTGGATGGAAGGACCCCGATGCAAGCGAGCCTGGTGGGTAGAGATGACGGAGCAAAGGAGGAACAGGGATGAAGACTACTTTGTATCTCGAAATTGTGAATTTTGTATGAATTAAGAGTTGTATGCAAAACATTTGACACTTGCCACTATATATGTATCTCGATCGGGCTCTAAGTAATGTGATGATGATGTCTATGTTATATCCGTGCAATGTACATGATATTTATATTATATCTGAATGTTGCTGTATATAACCTGTGTATCCGTATTGTGTATCCGTATTGCCGTGTATAAACCGCATATGTGTAGCGAGCAACACAAAATCGTGTATAATACAAGCAAATTCCGTGGCGCACTAAGAAGCAATTCTGTGGCGCACGCTTTTCGTGGCGCACCTAAGAACAAGTGCGCCACGAAACCTTATTTCTGTGGCGCACGACCAGGTGCGCCAAAGAAAGCTTATTTTTGTGGCGACGTTTCTGTGGCGCACCACCCGTGCGCCACAGAATCAAATTTTCGTGCGCCACTGATGAGGCTTTTCCTACTAGTGCCCCCTGTACCGAGAGCCACGATACGGAAAACCTTCCAGAGACGCAGCCGCCGCCAATCCCATCTCGGGGGATTCAGGAGATCGCCTCCAGCACCCTGCCGGAGAGGGGAATCAACTCCCAGAGGACTCTTCATCACCATGATCGCCTCCGGATTGATGTGTGAGTAGTTCACCCCTGGACTATGGGTCCATAGCAGTAGCTAGATGGTTGTCTTCTCCTCATTGTGCTATCATGTTAGATCTTGTGAGCTGCCTATCATGATCAAGATCATCTATTTGTAATGCTACATGTTGTGTTTGTTGGGATCCGATGAATATGAAATACTATGTCAAGTTGATTATCAATCTATCGTATATGTTGTTTATGTTCTTGCATGCTCTCCGTTGCTAGTAGAGGCTCTGGCCAAGTTGATACTTGTAACTCCAAGAGGGAGTATTTATGCTCGATAGTGGGTTCATGCCTCCATTGAATGCGGGACGGTGACAAAAAGTTCTAAGGTTGTGGATGTGTCTGTTGCCACTAGGGATAAAACATCAATGCTTTGTCTAAGGATATTTGTGTTGATTACATTACGCACCATACTTAATGCAATTGTCCGTTGTTTGCAACTTAATACTGGAAGTGGTGCGGATGCTAACCCGAAGGTGGACTTTTTAGGCATAGATGCATGCTTGGATAGCGGTCTATGTACTTTGTCGTAATGCCCTGATTAAATCTCATAGTAGTCATCGTGATATGTATGTGCATTGTTATGCCCTCTCTATTTGTCAATTGCCCAACTGTAATTTGTTCACCCAACATGCTATTTATCTTATGAGAGAGACACACCACTAGTGAACTGTGGACCCCGGTCCATTCTTTACATCTGAAATACAATCTACTGCAATACTTGTTCTTTACTGTTCTTCGTAAACAAACATCATCTTCCACCCTATACGGTTAATCCTTTGTTTACGAGCAAGCCGGTGAGATTGACAACCTCATCGTTACGTTGGGGCAAAGTACTTTGATTGTGTTGTGCAGGTTCCACGTTGGCGCCGGAATCCCTGGTGTTGCGCCGCACTACACTCCGTCACCAACAACCTTCACGTGTTCCTTGACTCCTACTGGTTCAATAACCTTGGTTTCTTACTGAGGAAAAACTTGCTACTGTACGCATCACACCTTCCTCTTGGGGTTCCCAACAGACGTTGCCGGGGAGATCAAGACACACTGCAAGGGGAGTCTCCCACATCCAATCTCTTTACTTTGTTTTTGTCTTGCTTTACTTTATTTTATTTACTGCTTTGTTTGTTCTCTATATCAAAAACACACAAAAATTAGTTACTAGATTTACTTTATTTACTATCTTGTTTGCGTTCTTTATATTAAAAACACAAAAAAATTAGTTACTTGCATTTACTTTATTTAGTTTGCTTTATTTACTACTGTTAAAATGAATACTTCTGAAAATACTAAGTTTTGTGACTTCACTACTTAGGCTTAATGGAAAACAACAAAAATATTAGAGATCTTTATAGTATTTATCTTGAGTTAGGACATGAGGTGTTTGAAGAGAAAATTAAAAAACCTATGGAACTTTATATGCAAGCTAATGGCAATGTTATTAGTATGAATGCTTTGAACACCATTGTTGCTAATGCTATGGAAAATTCTAAGCTTGGGGAAGCTGGTTTTGAGGAGCATGATATTTTTAGTCCCCCAAGCATGGAGGAGAAAATTAATTATGATTACAATAAGCCTCCTATATATGATGAGTATGGTGAAGAGAATAATAATGATAGCTATCTTATTGAATTTTCTCCCACTACAATTAATAGTAACGATTATGCTTATGTGGAGAGTAATGATACTTTTATGCATGTGGATCATGATAAGAATGCTTTATGTGATAGCTATATTTTTGAGTTTGTTCATGATGCTACTGGAAATTATTATGAGAGAGGAAAATATGGTTGTAGAAATTTTTATGGTACTAAAACATCTCTCTATATGCTAATTTTTTTAAAGTTACTCGTATTTTATCTTCCTATGCTTGTCACTTTGTTCTTCATGAATTTATTTGTCTACAAGATTCCTATGCATAGGAAGTGGGTTAGGCTTAAATGTGTTTTGAATTTGCTTCTTGATGCTCCTCTTGCTTCAATTTCTATTTTTCACCAGAGCATCATTAAAATTGCCGAGCCCATCTTAATGGCTATAAAGAAAGCACTTCTTGGGAGATAACCCATGTATGTTTTTACTACTGTTTTGATGAGTCTTGGAAGTTGTTACTACTGTAGAAACCTCTCCTTATCTTTATATTATTGCATTGTTGTGCCAAGTAAAGTCTTTGATAGTAATGTTGATACTAGATTTGGATTACTGCGCAGAAACAGATTTCTTACTGTCACAAAATTGAGCAGCCCCGTCTGTAGATAACTCATAAAATTCTGCCAATTTACGTGCGTGATCCTCAGATATGTACGCAACTTTCATTCCATTTGAGCTTTTTCATCTGAGCAAGTTAGGTGCCCCAGACAAATTCGTCTTTACGGACTGTTCTGTTTTGACAGATTCTGCCTTTTATTTCGCATTGCCTGTTTTGCTATGTTTGATGGATTTCTTTGTTCCATTAAATTTCAGTAGCTTTGTGCAATGTCCAGAAGTATTAAGAATGATTATGTCACCTCTGAATATATGAATTTTCAATTATGCACTAACCCTCTAATGAGTTTGTTTCGAGTTTGGTGTGGAGGAAGTTTTCAAGGGTCAAGAGAGAAGGATGATACAATATGATCAAGAAGAGTGAAAAGTCTAAGCTTGGGGATGCTCCCGTGGTTCATCCCTGCATATTTCAAAAAGACTCAAGCATCTAAGCTTGGGGATGCCCAAGGCATCCCCTTCTTCATCGACAACTTATCAGGTCACCTCTAGTGAAACTATATTTTTATTCAGTCACATCTTATGTGCTTTACTTGGAGCGTCTGTTTGCTTTTGTTTTTGTTTTTGTTTGAATAAAATCGGATCCTAGAATTCTTTGTATGGGAGAGAGACACGCTCCGCTGTTGCATATGAACACATGTGTTCTTAGTGCTACTTTTAATGTTCATGGCGAAGGTTGAAAACTGCTTCGTTCATTGTTATACGGTTGGAAACGAAAAATACTTCATGTGGTAATTGGTATAATGTCTTGAATAATTTGATACTTGGCAATTGTTGTACTCATATAGATCATGTTTAAGCTCTTGCATCATGTACCTTGCACCTATTAATGAAGAACTACATAGAGCTTGTTAAAATTTGGTTTGCATGATTGGTCTCTCTAAGTCTAGATATTTTCTGGTTAAGGTGTTTGAACAACAAGGAAGACAGTGTAGAGTCTTATAATGCTTGCAATATGTTCTTATGTAAGTTTTGCTGTACCGGTTTATACTTGAGTTTGCTTCAAACAACCTTGCTAGCCTAAGCCTTGTATTGAGAGGGATTACTTCTCGTGCATCCAAAATCCTTGAGCCAAAAACTATGCCATTTGTGTCCACCATACCTACCTACTACATGGTATTTCTCCGCCATTTCAAAGTATATTACTTGAGTGCTACCTTTAAAATTCCATTCTTTATCTTTGCAATACATAGCTCATGGGAAAATAGCTTAAAAACTATTGTGGTGATGAATATGTTGCTATGTATCTTATTTCTTATAAGTTGCTTGTTGAGCGATAACCATGTTTCTGGGGATGCCATCAACTTTTACACCTTTGTTGGATATCATGTGAGTTGCTATGCATGTTCGTCTTGTCTGAAGTAAGGGCGATTTTCATGATCAAATGGTTTGAGTATGCATATTGTTAGAGAAGAACATTGGGCCGCTAACTAAAGCCATGAATCATGGTGGAAGTTTCAGTTTGGACACAAATCCTCAATCTCTTATGAGAATATTATCTCGTTGTTAAATGCTTAAGCATTAAAAGAGGAGTCCATTATCTCGTTGTCTATGTTGTCCCGGTATGGATGTCTAAGTTGAGAATAATCAAAAGCGAGAAATTCAATGCGAACTTTCTCCTTAGACCTCTGTACGAGCGGCATAGAGGTACCCCTTTGTGACACTTGGTTGAAACATATGTTATGCAATGATAATCCATGTTAATCCAAGCTAATTAGGACAAGGTGCGGGCACTATTAGTATTCTATGCATGAGGCTTGCAACTTATAGGATGTCTTATACATAACACATATGAATTATTACTACCGTTGACAAAATTGTTTCTATGTTTTCAAAATGAAAATCTCTAGCACAAAAATAGTAATCCATGCTTCCCTCTACGAAGGGCCATTCTTTTACTTTATGTTGAGTCAGTTTACCTACTTCCTTCTATCTTAGAAGCAAACACTTGTCAGCTGTGTGCATTGATTCTTACATGTTTACCTATTGCACTTGTTATATTACTTTATGTTGACAATTATCCATGAGATATACATGTTGAAGTTGAAAGCAACCGCTGAAACTTATATCTTCCTTTGTGTTGTTTCAAAGCTTTCTACTAAGAATCTATTGCTTTATGAGTTAACTCTTATGCAAGTCTTATTGATGCTTGTCTTGAAAGTACTATTCATGAAAAGTCTTTGCTATATGATTCAGTTGTTTATTCATTGTCTTTACCATTGCTTCGAATCGCTGCATTCATCTCATATGCTTTACAATAGTATTTATCAAGATTATGATAGCATCTCACTTCAGAAATTATCCTTGTTATCGTTTACCTACTCGAGGGCGAGTAGGAACTAAGCTTGGGGATGCTGATACGTCTCAAACGTATCCATAATTTCTTATGTTCCATGCTACTTTTATGATGATACTCACATGTTTTATACACACTTTATGTCATTATTATGCATTTTCCGGCACTAACCTATTGACGAGATGTCGAAGAGCCAGTTGCTGTTTTCTGCTGTTTTTGGTTTCAGAAATCCGGAATTGGACGAAATCAACGCCCAAGGTCTTATATTTCCACGAAGCTTCCAGAAGACCGAAGGAGATACGAAGTGGGGCCACGAGGTGGCCAGACCATAGGTCGGCGCGGCCAGAGGGGGGCCCGCGCTGCCCTATGGTGTGGGCCCCTCGCGCCGCCTCCAACCCTACCCTTGCGCCTACTTAAAGCCTTCGTCACGAAACCCCCTGTACCGAGAGCCACGATACGAAAAACCTTCCAGAGACGCAGCCGCCGCCAATCCCATCTCGGGGGATTCAGGAGATCGCCTCCGGCACCCTGCCGGAGAGGGGAATCATCTCCCGGAGGACTCTTCATCACCATGATCGCCTCCGGATTGATGTGTGAGTAGTTCACCCCTGGACTATGGGTCCATAGCAGTAGCTAGATGGTTGTCTTCTCCTCATTGTGCTATCATGTTAGATCTTGTGAGCTGCCTATCATGATCAAGATCATCTATTTGTTATGCTACATGTTGTGTTTGTTGGGATCCGATGAATATGGAATACTATGTCAAGTTGATTATCAATCTATCATATATGTTGTTTATGTTCTTGCATGCTCTCCGTTGCTAGTAGAGGCTCTGGCCAAGTTGATACTTGTAGCTCCAAGAGGGAGTATTTATGCTCGATAGTGGGTTTATGCCTCCATTGAATCTGGGACAGTGACAAAAAGTTCTAAGGTTGTGGATGTGCTATTGCCACTAGGGATAAAACATCAATGCTTTGTCTAAGGATATTTGTGTTGATTACATTACGCACCATACTTAATGCAATTGTCTGTTGTTTGCAACTTAATACTTGGAAGTGGTGCGGATGCTAACCCGAAGGTGGACTTTTAGGCATAGATGCATGCTGGATAGCGGTCTATGTACTTTGTCGTAATGCCCTGATTAAATCTCATAGTAGTCATCGTGATATGTATGTGCATTGTTATGTGACAAGGTATCAACTTCTTAATGCCTACAGATTGTAGACTAGGGTTTCGTTGGATGTAGAGGGCAAGTAGATCTCGAAGGTTTCAGCCGAAAAGTACTCGACGAATATGAAACCACGGTTATGTTGACAGTAGATTCGATTCTTTCTTTGTCCCTCGACTCCCCCTTATATAGGAGGTGGAGTCGAGGGTTTCTTAATACACAAGTTACAGAGTCCGGGAGGGTTTCGTACCCGTCCCGCAAGATTACAAGTTATACTTCCTAATACAACTCTAGCTTTTCTTATTAGCATCTTGGGCTTCCGAATCTTCTTATTCTTCGAGTCATGGGTCTTCAGTAAATCCTGGGTACCATCTTCGGCAGGCCCATTGGGGATGCCTATGTCATTATGCCCTCTCTATTTGTCAATTGCCCAACTGTAATTTGTTCACCCAACATGCTATTTATCTTATGGGAGAGACGCCACTAGTGAACTGTGGACCCCGGTCCATTCTTTACATCTGAAATACAATCTATCGCAATACTTGTTCTTTACTTGTTCTTCGCAAACAAACATCATCTTCCACACTATACGGTTAATCCTTTGTTTACAGCAAGCCGGTGAGATTGACAACCTCACTGTTACGTTGGGGCAAAGTACTTTGATTGTGTTGTGCAGGTTCCACGTTGGCGTCGGAATCCCTGGTGTTGCGCCGCACTACACTCCGTCACCAATAACCTTGATAAGGGGTGGCCCGATCTTCTCAGTAAGCAACTGTGGTGATGATGATCACGGGGTGATGGCAGCGGAGGAACACGACGATGAAGTGGATGATAACTTGTATGACGCAACGAGATCTCTCGATTGGTCCCTGTCGCCAATGCAACAGCTCTCAACCCTGCAAGATATTCGCAACTCCACACACTTGCGCACGTAGCCACCGACCACGAAGCGGTAAGTTGCAACCGTCTAATTCCCAATGGAACAGCAGATCACACAAGACTTTTTCAGGATCTACACAATATCAAGCAATATGGTGTAGAGATTTAATAGTTTTGCTAGAGCAAACAACTAAGAACTAGGGTTTATCTTAAACATGGTCTAAAGCAACTAGGGGGGCGTCCTGGGCACTTATATAGGTGTCCGGGACGAGTTCTGGTCGAAAAGATACAAGAATAACCGACCCAGAATAGATCTGGTCGAGACAGACTCGGACGAATCCGGTCTGGAATCCGGTCAACCGGGCCAGGGACCGGGTCGGCCGGTCTGGCGTCCGGTCAACCGGGCGGCAACCGGAAACCTCGCAACTTTTCGGTTTTTGCCCGGTACGATGCGTCACTTCCGGTTGGTGATCGGTCAACCGGGCCAGAGACCGGACTGGCCGGTCTGGAGGCCGGTCTGACCGGGTTCTGGACCGGCCTGGACGTCGTCTTCTCCTCTCGCGCATGCCTCCCGCTCCTCCCTCGCGCGACCATGAGATATCTTCTTGTCCAGCTCCATGTCCAGCTTCACGGCCATCTTGACGTCCGTCTTCATGTCCGAGCTGCTCCTCTACTCCTCGTGCGACGCTCGTCTCCTCTTGATACCTGATGATACATAAGTAATAGGACTTAGGCGAGTATAAAGTTCTCATCAATCAAAGTACCGTTTAGAAACAAGTTCACCTGTTGTTTAAGTAGCTTCGCACGAGCCCTTGTAATTGGTCCAATCCGAACTTCATTGGACTTGAGCTTCACGACGAGAGTTCATCTTCATTTATCAATGACGGAGGTAGTGGTGAAGTAGGGATGTTCTCATCATCTCCCCCCCTTCAAAAGGCGTCGACCTCGACGCTCCAAGGTCTTCTCCGTCATATGGTGTCAAATCAGCAACATTGAAAGAATTACTGACACCAAACTCATCAACTAGAAGATCTATCGAGTATGCATTATCATTGATCTTGGCAAGCACTTTGTAAGGACCAGCACCACGAGGCTTCAACTTAGACTTTCGTAGCTTCGGGAACCTATCCTTGCGAAAATGTACCCAGACCATGTCACCAGGCTTGAACAACATCTCTTTGCGCTTCTTGTTCATCCTTGCAGCATTGCTCTTGCCTTTCTTCTCTATCAACTCTTTAGTCTTCACATGGATCTTACGCACAAAATCTGCCCTCTTGGATGTCTCCATATTAACTCTCTCATGTATGGGCAAAGGCAACAAGTCAAGTGGAGTAATGGGTTTGAAACCATACACCACCTCAAAAGGACACAGCTCCGTGGTAGAATGTACCGCCCTGTTGTAAGCAAACTCGACATGCGGCAAACACTCTTCCTGTAGGATAACGTTGCATAGAAAACAAAAAATTTCCTACCGCGAACACGCAATCCAAGCCAAGATGCAATCTAGAAGACGGTAGCAACGAGGGGGTATCGAGTCTCACCCTTGAAGAGATTCCAAAGCCTACAAGATGAGGCTCTTGTTGCTGCGGTAGATGTTCACTTGCCGCTTGCAAAAGCGCGTAGAAGATCTTGATCACGATTGCTTCCGGCGCCACGAACGGGCAGCACCTCCGTACTCGGTCACACGTTCGGTTGTTGATGAAGACGACGTCCACCTCCCCGTTCCAGCGGGCAGCGGAAGTAGTAGCTCCTCTTGAATCCGACGAGCACGACGGCGTGGTGTCGGTGGCGGTGGAGAATCCCGGCGGAGCTTCGCTAAGCGTGCGGGGAAGAAGGAGGAGTGGGACGGCTAGGGTTTGGGGAGAGGGGGTGGCCGGCCTCTATGGGGTGCGGCCAGCTTGTGGCTTTGTGGTGGCCGGCCCCCTCCCCTTGGCCCTCATTATATAGGTGGAACACCCAAGAGTTGGTCTACAAGTCTTCGAATAAGACCCCAAACCAAAACCTTCCATATGACATGAAACCTACCCAAGCTAGGATTCCCACTAGAGGTGGGATTCCCACCTTCCCTTGGGAGGGGTGGCCGGCCACCTTAGGTGGAGTCCACCGGGACTCCACCCCCTATGGTTGGCCGGCCATGGTGGTGGAGTCCCTTCGGGACTCCGCCTTCCAAAGTGACTTTCTTC